>NC_092373.1:118711416-119025583 GCF_030028105.1 Mobula birostris | reverse complement strand
AATGTTCCAGGTTGCAGGAACAGAAATGTGACAAGCCCACTGCGTCCAAGCACCACAAAGAACTTAAAATGAATTACAGACTCCCACTATTTGCCTTCTCTGAATCAGCAATCCAGTCCATCCGGCCTATTGAGAAGCCCTTGGATCTTTAACAACTTATCTGTGGTGTCTGGAGTGAGCCATGTCTCTGTAAAGTGCAGAATATGGCAATTCCTCATTTCCTGCCAATACATCGATCTTGCCTTGAGGTCTTCAATTTTGTTCTCCAATGACTACATTTGCTAACAAGATGCTGGTTAGAGGGACTTGCATTCCTCGGCCTTTTGGCCTGGCTTTTAGTCCTCCCCTCCTCTCTCTGTTCTGGCCATGGTGATGTACTGTACCTTTGTCTGCTTAAAGGTACAGTACCCGCATGCCTATGTTAAGTTCACTGAGTCCTTAAGATTGTGAAATCGCTAGTTCATTAAGACGGTTCAAAATTACATTGTTTAATGAGAAATTACAGGCTGCAGATTGCAGTGAGAGAAATTCAGAAGAAGTATATTTAGAAGTTTTGTAAGCAGCTTGCAACACATTGCCGTAAATCACCAATGCCAACTTGAAAAAGATTATTGACCTCAACATGAGGAAAGGAGAGATCCATGAGCCAGTCCTCATCGGCGGATCAGAGAAGATGAGAGTCAGCAACTTTAAATTCCTCGATGTTATCATTTCAAAGGATATGTCCTGGGTCCAGTACCTAAGTACCATTATGAAGAAAACCTGGCAGCTCCTCTACCTTCTTAGAAGTTTGTCAGATTCAGCATGTCATATAAAACTTTGACGAACTCTTCTAGATGTGCAGAGGAGAGTATGTTGACTGGTTGTATCATTGCCTGATATGGAAACACCAATACCCTTGAATGGAAAATCCTACAAAAAGTCATTGGACACAGCCAGGTCTATCATGGATAAAGCCCTCCCTGCCATTTAGCACATCTACGACTAAAACTGTTGCAAGCAAACAGCATCTCCTCCCCCCCATCTAAACCATGCTCTCTTCTCGCTGCTGCCATCAGGAAGGAGGTACAGGAGCCTTAGACCTCAGGAACAGTTATTACCCCTCAGCCATCAGGCTCTTGAACCAGGGAGGATAACTTCACTCAATGTCACTCACCCCATCACTGAACTGCTCCCACAACCTATGGACTCACTTTCAAGCACACGTCATCTCATGTCTTTGATATTTAGTGCCAATTTATTTATCTATTATTATTCTTTCTTTTTGTATTTGCACAGTTTTTTGGCTTTTGCACATTGGTTTTCTGTCTGTCCAGTTGGGTACAGTCCTTCATTGATTCCATTGTTTTTTGTATTTACAGCAAATCTCAGGTTTGTATATGGTGACATAAATGTACGTAACTGACAATAAATTTACTTTGGACTTTGAAAATTTGGATGATGGACTTGGAGGGTGGTGCAATTGTGACCGACCTGCAATGCACTGGGGTAGTGAAGTTTAGATGTAAAAAGGGCAAGGAAGGCAGTAGAAGATGAGCTGTGGCAGAACTTGAAATTGGTGGAGGCACAAATAGGCTGAGTTTGTGAGGGCAAGGTCATGGGATCCATAATTCATCCAATTTTGGGATGTGACATTCAATTTCAGGACATTGAAAAGTTTGGTTTAGTTTTGGATAGTTGACTTCATTTCTGTCTTTTCAATATTTTGGTAAAGTTTCTATTTGTGCTGTCTGCTGGACATTTTTTTTAAAGGGACGTGCATGGGATAGGAGTTGGCAAACTTGAAAATGAGAAATATTTAAAATTTTAGGATTGAAGTAATGGTATAAAATTAATCTGCCAGAGCCAGTGACGTTGATTAATAATAATTGTCTGTTTTTAAAAACTTTGTTTTATTTTGCTCAGTTAATTGCTGTTCTTTATAAATTACAGGTACTTGGTGGCTTGTGATTTGGTACAGCAGGGCATCCTACTTATTGGAGTTGGGAACTTATGGATTTCTCCAGTTAACTGCAAGTGCAGATGCCTGAGTTGCTTGTCAGTTTTGGAGATCAGTGAAGAACTAGTGTTTGAGAATGCTAGCCTGGAATGTAGCTGGAATATTGGGGGGGGGGGGGTGAGAAAAGTGATATCTGGGGGAGGAAGAGTTGGGTTTGGGGATGGGAATGGTGGCTGGGTTTATGGTGCATGCAGATGGGATCTGGAGACTTCACCATTGCCAGCAGCCTAAGTTGGTGTGCCTGTATTCTGAGATCAAACCCTCTGTTCCTAGCTCTTCCACAGGAGGTAACATCTTCTTCGTGTTTCTCATGTTAAGATTATAAATAATTCTGTGTTTCATTGAGATTGTCTGAGTACAGACCCCACTGATTCAATCAATCCTCCAGACGCAATCTCTCCACTGCCTATGTAAGTTGGTCCATTCACTCATAAATCCCCCTACAGCAGGAATTCCCAACCATGGACCAATACCATTAAGCAAGGAATCCATGGACTCCAGGCTGGGAATGCCTGTCTCTCCAGTTTTCCTATCCAAGTGTTTTTAAATGCTATTGTACATATCTCTTCCAGCTTTTCCCATTAATGCATTGTCCTTTGTATTAAGAAGTTGCCCTCTGGGCCCATAAGTCTTTCCCCTCTCTTGTCTTAAACTATGCCCTCTGTTTTGTTTGTATTCTCTTTCCCTGTAGAAGAAGATTGTATGTATTCACCCTTCTATCTTTGTTGACTAACAGTTCCTGAATGAAATTGGCTAATGTCTGACCAACATGTATTCAAAAGGGCCACTTCCCAACCAATGCAACAACAAGGCTTTGGGAGCAGATAATTTGCTCTATGGAGATCTAAAATGTGGTTGGTATGAGCTTCAGTTACAAATGTCCACATAGAGATGTGCAAAGGAATCCTAGATGCTATAATGGTGATCTTCATCAAGCAAGAAGATGAGCACAAATATGGTAGTTATAGTGAGGACTTCCTGCTGTCTGCCATGGTGAAAGTTATTGCCAGGATTCAACTCCCACTGAAAAACTGCTTCACAAATTACAGTGGAATCGTGTCCAACCAGTGTACGGGGCCATTACCAGATAATTCAGGGAGCAGCAACACTACACTGGACACTAATATTTCCTTTAAAGCTTATCAATTGGAAAGAACTATGGAATGCCCTCAAATCTGGCTGCCCACAGAAATTTGTCACCTTTTGATGTTTTCTTTATGGTGGCATGAGAGCCATGATCCTAACCAGTGGTTCTATTACAGAACCAATCTTGTATCATTGTATCATTGCTCCAAAGGTTCTCCCTATTTTACTTCCTGTAGTGTTGCATCTTGCTTCTCATAAATTTTCTGCTATGGAAGTAATGAGAAACTGTTCATCCTGCAGTGACAGCAGTCTAAAATCAATATTGTCCACACTCACTGGAGCACAGGAGACTAAGAAGTTCAGAAATTAATAAAATAGTCATAGTCATACTTTATTGATCCCGAGAGAAACTGGGTTTTGTTACAGTTGCACCAACCAAGAATAGAGTATAAATATAGCAATATAAAACCATAATTAAATAATATGTAAATTATGCCAGGACTAGCCTATTGGCTGAGGGTGTCTGACCCTCCAAGGGAGGAGTTGTAAAGTTTGATGGTCACAGGCAGGAATGACTTCCTATGACACTCCGTGTTGCATCTCGGTGGAATGAGTCTCTGGCTGAATGTACTCCTGTGCCCAACCAGTACATTATGTAGTGGATGGGAGACATTGTCCAAGGTGGCATGCAACTTGGACAGCATCCTCTTTTCAGACACCACCGTCAGAGAGTTCAGTTCCATCCCCACAACATCACTGGCCTTACGAATGTGTTTGTTGATTCTGTTGGTGTCTGCTACCCTCAGCCTGCTGCCCCAGCACACAACAGCAAACATGATCGCACTGGCCACCACAGACTCGTAGAACGTCCTCAGCATCGTCCGACAGATGTTAAAGGACCTCAGTCTCCTCAGGAAATAGAGATGGCTCTGACCCTTCTTGTAGACAGCCTCAGTGTTCTTTGACCAGTCCAGTTTATTGTCAATTCGTATCCCCAGGTATTTGTAATCCTCCACGATGTCCACACTGACCCCCTGGATGGAAACAGGGGTCACCGGTGCCTTAGCCCTCCTCAAGTCTACCACCAGCTCCTTAGTCTTTTTCACATTAAGCTGCAGATAATTCTGCTCACACCATGTGACAAAGTTTCCTACCGTAGCCCTGTACTCAGCCTCATCTCCCTTGCTGATGCATCCAACTATGGCAGAGTCATCAGAAAACTCCTGAAGATGACAAGACTCTGTGCAGTAGTTGAAGTCTGAGGTGTAAATGGTGAAGAGAAAGGGAGACAAGACAGTCCCCTGTGGAGCCCCAGTGCTGCTGATCACTCTGTCTGACACACAGTGTTGCAAGCACACGTATTGTGGTCTGCCAGTCAGGTAATCAAGAATCCATGACACCAGGAAAGCATCCACCTGCATCGCTGTCAGCTTCTCCCCCAGCAGAGCAGGGCGGATGGTGTTGAACGCACTGGAGAAGTCAAAAAACATGGCCCTCACAGTGCTCGCTGGCTTGTCCAGGTGGTCTAGACACGGTTCAGCAGGTAGACGATGGCATCCTCAACTCCTAGTTGGTGCTGGTAGGCAAACTGGAGGGGATCTAAGTGTGGCCTAACCATAGGCCGGAGCAGCTCCAGAACAAGTCTCTCCAGGGTCTTGATGATGTGGGAGGTCAATGCCACCTGTCTGTAGTCATTGAGGCCACTGGGTTGCGGCGTCTTCGGCACAGGGACAAGGCAGGATGTCTTCCACAGCACAGGAACTCTCTGGAGCCTCAAGCTCAGGTTGAAGACATGGTGAAGTACTCCACATAGCTGAGGGGCACAGGCTTTGAGCACCCTGGTACTGACACCATCCGGTCCTGCAGCCTTGCTTGGGTTGAGACGTTTCAACTGTCTTCTCACCTGTTCAGCTGTGAAGCCCACCGTGGTGGTTTCATATGGGGAAGGGGTATAGTCATGAGAGCAGGGTGGGGGACTGTGAGGAGGAGTGGAGGGGAATGGAATATGTGTTGGTTGGGGGCTGACAACAGATAAATCATGTGGGGGATGGGCAGGGGCCACAATGTCAAATCTGTTAAAGAACAGGTTAAGTTCATTGGCCCTGTCCACACTGCCTTCAGCTCCTCTGTTGCTAGTTTGCCAGAACCCAGTGATGGTCCTCATCCCACTCCAGACCTCTCTCATGTTGTTCTGCTGGAGTTTCCACTCAGGCTTCCTCCTGTACCTGTCTTTAGCCTCCCTGATCCTGGCTTTCAGGTCCCTCTGTATTGCCCTCTGCTCCTCCCTATTTCCATCTCTAAACGCCCTCTTTTTAGGATTCAGGATGTCCTTAATGTCCTTTGTCACCCATGGCTTGTTATTTGAATAACAAAGGACAGTTCTTGCCAGAACATTGCAGTCCACACAGAAGTTGATGTAACCAGTGATGCACTCTGTGAGCCCATCAATATCCTCTCCATGTGTCTCACAGAGTGCCTGCCAGTCTGTCACCTCAACACAACCCTGGAGTGCCTCATAGGCCTCCTCCGACCATTTCCTCACTGTCTTCAAGATTGCAGGTTTACTCTTCACCAGAGGCACGTAGCAGGGTTTGAGATGCACCAGGTTGTGATCTGACCTTTCCAGTGGGGGGAGGGGAGAGGAGCTGTTTGCATCCTTAACATAAAATCATGAGATGTATGGCTAAGGTAGATGGTCATAGTCTTTTTTTTTTTTGACCCCACCCCCACCCCCACCCCCAGGGTTGAGGAGTCCAAAACTAGAAGGCACAGGCACAAGGTAAGAGACCTGAGTGGTAACTTTACTGAGTATTGAGTACAGTATCTGAATGAGCTGCCTGAGCAAGTGGTGGGTAGAATTGCAACATTTCAGGGGTATTTAGATGGGCACATCAAAAGGAAAGGATTGAATGGTTACAGCCCAAATGCAGGCAACTGGGACTAGCAGGGAGGACTCTGTGTTTGGTGTCCAGCCTTTGGGTTGAAGGGCCTGATTCTGTGCTGTATTTCTTAATGACTTCAATAATCAAGTTGCAGGCCAAGCTCCAAGCTGTCCTCAATTTTTTCATTGAATCATACAAGAAGATGGGCTTTTGTGTACAACATCCACAGGCTAAGGTCACCTGTCAGCCTGCCCCCCGATGTAAAACTCTGCCCTCTGACAATAAATGTTCCTGGTGAAATTCACCATTGCCTTCAATGCGTCAACATTGCCTTTGATAAGAGGAAAAAGACTTGACATAAAACCCATGGTCTACGAGGCCAGAGTAATCCTTGCACTTCTCAGATCCTGACCACCTACACAGGCACATGAACGATGTACTGATACTGTCTTGACAAAATTCTCTGAAGTCACTGGAATGATAAGCAAATCTATGTCAGTGGTGTCTCTGTATTCTAAATGGAGAATACAGAATTAATAAGTTAATGCCACAGTGCTCGTACTGAAGCTATACAATTAATCCCTTTCTGTACTTTGCTTATAGCTCTGTAAATGGTTACCCTTCCCATCACCTTATTCAGAAGATGAATATGGATCACAATAATTTGTAAGGTAACAGAGAAGCTTGCTCCTTGTAAATTCTGATACATATGCCAGTCAAATTAAATCAGTGCCCTCTGCTGAATGTCCCTTCTTCCAAGAGAAATTTAGTGTATCAAAACCATCAATGAATTTAAGTACTTCCAAGATGATCATCGCTAATTTCTGCTGTCTCTCCATAAAGCTAAAGCACCAGCTCCACCCATTGTCATATCAATCTAGCAAAAACTCTGCATTCTCTGAGAATCCCTGATACCCTTTTTCAAATGTGGCAACCAATACTCCTCTGAATTACATTGTTATAAATGCGAGAATATTGAATTTGTTTGGGAGCTCAAACAAAATAAAAATGTTAACTCAAACATCAATTGTTCCATTTAGAATGTATTAAGAACGAAGAACTCATTTTAAACAGATACCAAACATTTGATCACTTGGGTGAATAGTTTGTTTATTGTTCTTACTATATCAATTAAAATTTAGCATTTCAAAACAGGAGTTCTCAAAGATTGATACTAGTTGATGTACAGTGGATTCTGGTTAATTAGGACAAATCAGGATCAGTATGTTTGGCCCAATTGAGTGGCTGCCCTAATTATCAAAATTTCATGGAAATAGTTAAAAAGGTGTTTTAAAAAAAAAGACAAACTTTTGTTTACCTGAGTAACAAATTATGTATTTAAATGAAATACAGAACAAATTAGAACACTACCAATACTACTACAGCGCTACAAGTTTGTGCATTAGTTCATAATGGTTACCGACCAAAGAATTCATCGAATCCATTGCTGGCATGGTACTTGATTCGTAAGCTATCTATTCTGGGACCTTAAAGCATTGAGGCTAAACATTTTCCCAAATAACCAACATTTTTTTTGAATTCCTGACATATTTGAACAAAATACATTTATGGGATCCATTGCTTTCTTTGAACCTGATCGTCTGTGTTTGTAGCCAAGGGAACCATTTGTCGTAGTATGTTTATATTTGATTTAAAAAAAAAGGGCCTGTTTCCTCAGCATTATAGATATCTGCACTTTTTTTTTTTGAAGCGGGTTGGGGAGTGTGCATATATCCTCATTTCTGCACTTAACATATTAGCACTACCTTTCTCTTCATGTGCTTTCTTGAAATTAATGTGGTGCCTACGTTTCCATCGAGACAACCAACCATCTTTTGCTTTAAAATCGTTGTGACACAGCTTCTTAGCTAGCTCCTCTGACTTGTCTTTTAACATTGGTCCACTGACATGCACACGTCATCCAGTTATACTGGAAAACCATTGATTGAGGTTCTCTTCAACAAGTGGATCCTTGCCGTCATGCCTTTGTTTTTGGGATGTTGTCCCTTGCGTATTGCCCGTTCTTCTAGCAGTTTATCTTGCTGATGTATCAAGCGTGCAATAGTTATCTCAGCTAGCTGACGATGAGTCATGTTAGGCAGATGACTTTTAATTTGGTCCAATAGGATAACACTTTCAGCTAGTGTCAAATCTTTTCATGACGATGGTCTCAACATTTTTCTTAAAAGTCAAAATTTTTTGTAAAAACTTATTAAAAATAATTAAAACTGCTTTTTGAATTGGCGTCCGTTGGCCCAAATGGATAAAATAACACAAGCGCGCACACAACTGATCGCTCTAAGCATGGTTCAGTGTCTTACGGCCACACAAGTGCACGTGACTAACCATCTCCTGCCCCAGTTTAGTGGCAAGTGCCCCAAGGATGATGGGGTGGAGATGCATCTCGACTAAAGGGGGTGTAAGGCACTCCTTTCCTCCGTTAGTCACCCTTGGGCAAGGTGTAGCACCTGCTTAGGCATCCCCCATCCCCCCAATCAAGGTCATGTGAAACCATGGGCGCAACGGGTGCCTATCACAAGTTCTGGATATGCAACCACTGACTCCAGACAGACAATCTCTGAAGAATATTGATGATGACTGGGTCACCAGTCTTGTAAAGACCCTGCCAATGGCAAACCACTTCTGTAGAAAAAAATTGCCAAGAACAATTATTGTCATAGAAGGACCATGATCGGCTATGCCATACGACACAACACATAACAAATGACTGTCTCAAATAAACCAGGAATCCTGGCTATTTACTGTATTTGCTGTTGTTCATTAAGATTTGTCCCAAGTAAGTAGCTGCCCCCATTAACCAATGACCCAATTAACTTTTTTTCGTAACAATGTATTTTTGTGATGCAGCACTGCTGTAGAGGAAGGTTACACTAAAGATATTTATTATTTTCACAGAAAAAGAAACTGTGACAGCATGTCCTTTGAAACTGATGAAACAGAAGAGACTATAACTTGTCTTCATATAAGAGTCTACCATCCACAGGCTTCAGTGTTTAGGACCCTGAATTTCAATGAGAAACAGAAGCATCGAGGAGAAGAATCCATAAAGTTTGGCCGTGACTCTAAAGTATGCCAATTTCCTCTATTGGACAAACGCGCTTCACGAATTCAGTTCGTACTACAATCGTTCCGACATGCTGATAGCTCAGAGCTCTGTTTTGAAATCAAAAATGCAAGCTTGAGGACTCAACTATCTGTCAATGGTATCGCTTTGGATCATCTCAATAGGATTGATTTACCAAACAAGTGTATTTTGCGATTTGGTGAATTCCAATTCTATCTTGAAAAAGAGAGTGGAGAAGACAAAGAACATTTTGAGGTCAAATTTAATCTCTCTTTAGTTTCATTTTGTCAGGAGGGCATTGTGGAGACTCTATCCCATCCTGTGACTAAGAGTGGTGTTTTGAATGTTCCAGTGACCCTGCACCAATCTCAGTCTGCAGTAGAAACTGATGAAAATGAATTAATATCGTAAGGTTCAAGTGGTAAATTAATGGTAGGCTCTTCAGCTATCGTGTGATGTGAGGGAGGCGAGAAAATATGGCCCAAGTGTTGTTCAAAAGGGAGTATCGGGAAACCTCGCTAGAAATCATCAGGGTTTCCAAATAGTTGGTAAGTGGGATATCAATATATTACTGTACTGGGAAAATCAAATAAAAATCAGAATAGCAGAATTTCCCAGTGGCGAAATATTTTAAATCCTACCCCTATTTTCATTCTGACATGCCAGGCCACAATGAGGCCACTCTCAAGAAGGGGGTACAGCACCTCATTATATATAGGTAGCCTTCAACCTGGTGGCATAAACAGTGACTTCTCCTTCTGCTAATTTCCCCCCCCTCCCCCTTTCCTCCTCTTCTACTCCCCACTCCAGCCTTTTGCCTCTTCTCCTCACCTGCCTTTCACCTCCCCTGGTGCTCCTCCTCTTTCACCTTCTGCTATGGTGCATTCTTCTATCAGGTTCCTTCTTCTCCAGTCCTCTGCATTCCACCCACCTGGCTGCACCTATCACCGTTTGTTGTTATCCTCCTCCTCTCCCCCACTTTTTATTCTGACATCTTCCCCACCCCCCTTCCTTTCCAGTCCAGATAAAGGGTCTCAGCCTGAGATGTTGACTGTTTATTCATTTCCATACGTCCTGCCCGGCCTGACCTGACCTTGTGAGTTCCTCTAGCATTTTGGCGGCATTGCTCTGGATTTGCAGCATCTACTGAATCTCCTGTGTTTAGAATATTAAATGTTACCTTTATACAAACAGTGGCGGCAAATGTTAAGATAACAATATTAAGGCTTTTGTCACACGTACACACACAATGCTGAAGGAACTCAGCAGGTCAGGCAGTATCCATGGAAAAGATAAAGAGTTGATGTTTTGGGGCAAGACACTTCATCAGGATCCTGGTAGGACAGGGATTTCCAATTTGTGGTCCATGGACCCCTCAGCTAATAGTAGAGATTCATGGTATAAGAAAGCTTGGGGACTCCTGTGGTAGGGGAACATCAGGGGTAGGGAGAGACCAATTAAACGGTCAAGCTGCTGCCAGCAGTCAATAGGATCTGATTGTAATCTCAGCTCTTCATTTTTATCTACATGTTATAACAATGTCCCTCCCTACCCCTTGCTTATCAAGTACCTCTCCATCTCTGCCTTAAATATAATCAGACTTACTAACAATGCCTTCAGAGGAATTTTAAAAAAAAAGTCTCATCTGTCTTGACAGTCAAAAATTACTGCAGATGCTGGACATCTGAAATAAAAGCAGATGCTGGAAAGTCTTAGTAGACCAGGCAGCATCTGTATAAAGAGAGACTGAGTCAATGGGTTAAAGTGTATTCAGCTTTTGGTAGTGGTCCTCTGCTTAGGTCAGTGCATTCCTGACATTTCTGTCTGCTCATCGTAGCACAGGAATTGGGAATGAGCTGGAGGTTACAGGTTTTCTGACCTCCTTCTGGACTCCAGTAACAGCCAGAAAGTTTTGTCATACTGAACTGAGGAGCTAGATACACTCAGTTCAACGTAAATTTATTATCAAAGTACATACTGTGTATGTCACCATATACAACCCTGAGAAACACACATAAAATACTGGAGGAACTCAGCAGGCCAGGCAGAAAAGAAAACAGTCGACATTTTGGTCTGAGACACTTCACCAGGACTGGAAAAAATATGCGCCAGAGTAAGAAAGTGGGCAGAGGGGAGGGGTGAAATAAAGAGCTGGGAAGTTGATTGGTGAAAGAGATATAGGGCTAGAGAAGGAAGAATCTGATAGGAGAGGACAAAGGGCCATGGAAGAAAGCAGAAGGGGAGTATCTCCAGAGGGAGGTGATGGGCAGGTAAGGGGAGAAATGGGAATGTGGAATGGTGAAGTGGGTGGGGGGCAATTATCGGATGCTGGAGAAATTGACGTTCATGCCATCATGTTGAAGACTACCTAAATGGATTATAGGGTGTTGCTCCTCCAACCTGAGTGTGGTCAACCGGGAGATTAGTTTTCTTGTGGGCATACACAGTAAATCCAAGAAACACAATAGAATCAATGAAATACCACACCCAACAGGATGGAGAACCAACCAATGTACAAAAGGCAACAAGCTGCAAATATGAAAGAGAAAAAAATAATAAATAACTAATAAATATTGAGAACATGAGATAAACAGTCCTTGAAAGTGAATCCACTGGTTGTGGGAACAGTTCAGTGAAAGGGCGAGTGAAGTTATCCCCTTGGCTTCAAGAGCCTGATGGTTGAAGGGTAATAACTGTGTGCATGTGCGGTCCTGAGCTTCCTGTACCACCATCCTGATGGCAGCAATGAGAAGAGAACATGGTCTGGGTAGTGGAGTTTCTTAATGATGAATGCTGATTTCCTGCGTCAGCACTCCATCTGGATGAGCTTTACCCATGATGGACTGGGCCGTAAACAGTACTTTTTGTAGGCTTTTCCATACCAGGCCGTGACACTAGTCGATAAACTCTCCATGGCACATGTATAGAAGTTGGGCAAAGTTTTAGATGTCATGCAAAATCTTTGTAATCTACTAAGGAAGTAGAAGTGTGCTTTCTTCGTAATTGGACTTGTGTGCTGGACCCAAGACACAGAGTAACTTGCCCCTCGGAATAATTGCTTAAATACTGTATGTACACTCAGTGACATGTCTATTTTTGCTTCATTGCTATGAAGTGAAACTCATTTATATTTGAAACTAATTTAGAATTCATCTGCATTAATATCTCCTTTAGCTCAATTTCCCCTTAAGTCACTTACTTGAATATTCAGGCTCATAAATCATAATTAAAGCATGTTGATTCAAGGACATAGTGTTCCAGAAATGTGTCAAGTATATTCTCAAAAAAATCTTGCCCCCTTTGGAACACAGCCTGTTTCTGCTTTTCCCAGTTTATGAAAATTGAAATGTCTGTATATAATAAATTACTTTTGCTGCAAACTTCTCTTGTTTTTGCACATTTGTGTCCTGCTGCATTATCACTGTTAATAGTTATAAACAATTTCTATTTCTTAACTTTACTCAGTTTCTACTGACAGATTATTTTTAATAGCCCAGAGATAATGTACAAATTTTGCTTTGTCAATGTTCTGAAATCTAATAAATCCACTAAATTATAGACAGTCACAAGAGAAAATGAAAATGATTGTCAACTTTCTTATTTTGATCTGGTTTTACTCTTGTATTATGGGATTGACTTGTAATGGTAACCAGAGTAGTCAGATTATCCAGTAATTTAATGAGTCAGCATTAAGATCTTAAAGCAACTTGGAATGAGTAATAACTTCTGCTGTGAGTGCACACATTGACAACATAAATCAAAAGTATCGGAAAGGATTTGCAATAAGATTCATGAGAAGAGGATTTGTCAAAATTATTGTCCAGATCTCCATTCGCTTGGGTGCTTCCTCAATAAGCTGTAGCTCTGCCTGCCCCCCTCTCCTGATCAGTCTACCCTGCAGCTTCTATGCTGACCTTTTCCTGATTTTTGTGGAAGTACCTCCAAGCTTTGCAATTCCCAGTTTTTCTTTCTTTGCCTTTCTGCTTAATATCATTCAGATCCCAAAGCATTCACATTCTTCCAGTATTTAAGGTGCACAGTCTGATCCTACGAGACAAAACTACATGTCTGAGAGAGATTCTGTGTGTGTCAGGTATACTCAATATGGACAATCAGTGGGAACAAGCAGACGTTTAAGATGCCAAGCTCATTGCATAGATACAGGGTAATGGGGAGAGTTGTAGGGAGCAGGGGTAGCGGAGGGGAGTAAGAGAATTGAATCTTGGAAAAAATAAACAAAATTCTTGATCAGCACCACTCTTGGATTAGATTAATTTCCACATTGATTCTGAACAATGAAACATAGAAACATAGAAAATAGGTGCAGGAGTAGGCCATTCGGCCCTTCGAGCCTGCATCGCCATTTATTATGATCATGGCTGATCATCCAACTCAGAACACCACCCCAGCCTTCCCTCCATACCCCCTACCCCTGTAGCCACAAGGGCCATATCTAACTCCCTCTTAAATATAGCCAATGAACTGGCCTCAACTGTTTCCTGTGGCAGAGAATTCCACAGATTCACCACTCTCTGTGTGAAGAAGTCTTTCCTAATCTCCGTCCTAAAAGGCTTCCCCTCTATCCTCAAACTGTGACCCCTCGTTCTGGACTTCCCCAACATCGGGAACAATCTTCCTGCATCTAGCCTGTCCAATCCCTTTAGGATCTTATACGTTTCAATCAGATCCCCCCTCAATCTTCTAAATTCCAACGAGTATAAGCCCAGTTCATCCAGTCTTTCTTCATATGAAAGTCCTGCCATCCCAGGAATCAATCTGGTGAACCTTCTTTGTACTCCCTCTATGGCAAGGATGTCTTTCCTCAGATTAGGGGACCAAAACTGCACACAATACTCCAGGTGTGGTCTCACCAAGGCCTTGTACAACTGCAGTAGTACCTCCCTGCTCCTGTACTCGAATCCTCTCGCTATAAATGCCAGCATACCATTCGCCTTTTTCACCGCCTGCTGTACCTGCATGCCCACTTTCAATGACTGGTGTATAATGACACCCAGGTCTCGTTGCACCTCCCCTTTTCCTAATCGGCCACCATTCAGATAATAATC
The DNA here is from genome assembly GCF_030028105.1 of Mobula birostris. Lineage (NCBI taxonomy): Eukaryota > Metazoa > Chordata > Chondrichthyes > Myliobatiformes > Myliobatidae > Mobula > Mobula birostris. The sequence continues at coordinate 119,011,465 of NC_092373.1, read as the reverse complement.
TGTTTTCCTATTTTTGCCACCAAAGTGGATAACTTCACATTTATCCACATTAAATTGCATCTGCCATGAATTTGCCCACTCACCCAACCTATCCAAGTCACCCTGCATCCTCTTAGCATCCTCCTCACAGCTAACACTGCCACCCAGCTTCGTGTCATCCGCAAACTTGGAGATGCTGCACTTAATTCCCTCATCCAAGTCATTAATATATATTGTAAACAACTGGGGTCCCAGCACTGAGCCTTGCGGTACCCCACTAGTCACCGTCTGCCATTCTGAAAAGGTCCCGTTTATTCCCACTCTTTGCTTCCTGTCTGCTAACCAACTCTCCACCCACACCAATACCTTACCCCCAATACTGTGTGCTTTAAGTTTGCACACTAATCTCCTGTGTGGGATCTTGTCAAAAGCCTTCTGAAAATCCAAATATACCACATCCACTGGTTCTCCCCTATCCACTCTACTAGTTACATCCTCAAAAAATTCTATGAGATTCGTCAGACATGATTTTCCTTTCACAAATCCATGCTGACTTTGTCCGATCATTTCACCGCTTTCCAAATGTGCTGTTATCACATCCTTGATAACTGACTCCAGCAGTTTCCCCACCACCGACATTAGGCTAACCGGTCTATAATTCCCCGGTTTCTCTCTCCCTCCTTTTTTAAAAAGTGGAGTTACATTAGCCACCCTCCAATCCTCAGGAACTAGTCCAGAATCTAACGAGTTTTGAAAAATTATCACTAATGCATCCACTATTTCTTGGGCTACTTCCTTAAGCACCCTGGGATGCAGACCATCTGGCCCTGGGGATTTATCTGCCTTCAATCCCTTCAATTTACCTAACACCACTTCCCTACTAACATGTATTTCGCTCAGTTCCTCCATCTCACTGGACCCTTTGTCCCCTACTATTTCTGGAAGATTATTTATGTCCTCCTTAGTGAAGACAGAACCAAAGTAACTATTCAATTGGTCTGCCATGTCCTTGCTCCCCATAATCAATTCACCTGTTTCTGTCTGCAGGGGACCTACATTTGTCTTTACCAGTCTTTTCCTTTTTACATATCTATAAAAGCTTTTACAGTCTGTTTTTATGTTTCCTGCCAGTTTTCTCTCATAATCTTTTTTCCCCTTCCTAATTAAGCCCTTTGTCCTCCTCTGCTGAACTCTGAATTTCTCCCAGTCCTCAGGTGAGCCACTTTCTCTGGCTAATTTGTATGCTTCTTCTTTGGAATTGATACTATCCCTAATTTCTCTTGTCAGCCACGGGTGCACTACCTTCCTTGATTTATTCTTTTGCCAAACTGGGATGAACATTTGTTGCAGTTCATCCATGCAACCTTTAAATGCTTGCCATTGCATATCCACCGTCAATCCTTTAAGTGTCATTTGCCAGTCTATCTTAGCTAATTCACGTCTCATACCTTCAAAGTTACCCCTCTTTAAGTTCAGAACCTTTGTTTCTGAATTAACTATGTCACTCTCCATCTTAATGAAGAACTCCACCATATTATGGTCACTCTTACCCAAGGGGCCTCTCACGACAAGATTGCTAATTAACCCTTCCTCATTGCTCAAAACCCAGTCTAGAATAGCCTGCTCTCTAGTTGGTTCCTCGACATGTTGGTTCAAAAAACCATCCCGCACACATTCCAAGAAATCCTCTTCCTCAGCACCTTTACCAATTTGGTTCACCCAATCTACATGTAGATTGAAGTCACCCATTATAACTGCTGTTCCTTTATTGCACACATTTCTAATTTCCTGTTTAATACCATCTCCGACCTCACTACTACTGTTAGGTGGCCTGTACACAACTCCCACCAGCGTCTTCTACCCCTAAGCATTAAATCAGAGCAGAATTTTCTGAATCAAACAAGATTTGCCAGATTTATACAATCATTTCATTTCAAAAATTGAGGCAGAAAAGGAATTTGTGTGATTTAGTAACACTTGAGTTAGTGGTAATATAGCTTCATGAGATCTTTGATCATGACCTGGTTTGGCTTAGAGTGATCCAGCCACAATAAATAAGGAACTTGAAGATAGATGCCATGGCTTAACTAAATATATACATTGTACAATGTTGTTTAACCATTGCCATGAAAATATGCTTGATGGTGAAACTCTGCTGTATATGTCAAGCACAAGCATGTGTCTAACTAGTGGTTTTCTTTTAAATTAGTAACCAAAATGCAAGATTGTACATACGAGGAAGTCTACAGATACTGGAAATCCAAAGCAACACAGAAAATGCTGGAGGAAATCAGGAGGTCAGGCAGCATCTATGGAAATGAATAGTCGACATTTTGGGCTGAGACCCTTCTTCAGGACTGAGAAGGAAGGGGGAAGATGTCAGAATAAAAGGTGGGGGGAGGGGAAAGAGGCTAGCAGGAAGGTGATAGGTGAAGCCAGGTGGGTTGGAAAGGTCAAGGGCTAGAGAAGGAATCTGATAGGAGAGGAGAGTGGACAATAGGAGAAGGGAAGAGAGGAGGGGACCCTGGGGGAGGTAAACCAGTGAGAAGAGCTAAGAGGCCAGAGTGGAGAATAGAGGAGGAGGGGAGGGGGAGGGAAATTATTTTTTGACCAGAAAGAGTGATATTCATGCCATCAGGTTGGAGGCTACCCAGATGGAATTCAAAGTGTTGCTCCTCTACACTGAGGGTGGCCTCATCTTGACACAAGAGGCCATGGACTGACATGTCGGAACTGGAATTAAAATGTTTGGCCAAATGGAAGTTCTGCTTGTAGCAATTGGAGCAGAGGTGCTCAATGAAGCGGTCACCCAATTGTACAGTTGACTTCAGCAACTACAAACTTTCTTGTAGAAATCTCTAATGGCATCTAACACCTGTAGTTGCTCATACCTCCAAAATTCTTTAGATAAGCTGGATGGGGTGTGTGTGGAAGCTGGGGTTTACAAATTCCCAATAAAATGTAACCATTCAGCACCAGGATGAAAAGAAAATTCTCTATCCACAATGTTCAGAAATCACTACTGAAGAGGGTCAGGGAAAATTGGTCAGAGAATTTTTAAGACAGATTTATAAGTTTTTGGATATTAAGGGAATCAAAAGATGTGAGGATAACACAGCGAAGTGGAGCTGTGGCAAAAGATCACTCACAATCTAATCGAATAGTATGGCAGCCACAAGGAGTTTTGTTTCTCACACTGTTAAATGCTGTTTGAATTGTCATGAGAATGTAAACATTTTGAAAGTCATCTTATTTTAAAAACAACCTTGATTATTGTTAAATTTTCCCTTTGCTTCATTAAAGATCATGGGCAAGTAACAATATCAAGTTAAGGCAGAGTGGTGGCTTTAGGACCCCATTGCAACTCTTACCTGGAGACTGGCTTAAAAATAGACCCATCAGTGGGAAGCTGATTGGTCAAAGACAGTCAGTCAAAACCAATATGAAAGTCATACAATAGCAACACACACATTACGTTGGATATACTCAGTAAGTCAGGCATCTATAGAAGGGAATAAGTAGTCAATGTTTTGGGCCAAGACCCTTCATCAGGACTAGAAAGGAAAGGAAGGGCAAGTCATGCATTGCCTCACACTTAAGATGCAAATATTGACTAGGTGATTCAGAAGTAGAAAGGCAGGATATAGTCTTCTAGTGATTAAATAGCCTGCACACAAGTGCACAGGGAGATGAATTGGCTCAGCCTGGTGAAATAAATGGGAGGTTAGATGATACAGATCTCAGACACATGATCTGGACATCGAATGAGCATTGCTGTGCCCGGAGAGAAAGTGGGTTTTTGGAGGATCGATCAGGCAGATCGATCCAAATTGCTATTCCAGCTTGAAGGGGTTGACTGGTGGGGAGTTGTCTATGTGTCCACCCTTGCCGGGGTGATAGCTCCACCACAGGAAAACTGGTCCCCCGGTTAAAGTCACAGTCGGTGACTTGTAAAGGATTTCAGAGGATGACGAGAAGATCGATGGCATCAGCTCACCTGAAGACTCAACTCACTCTCTCTGTCTCTCTCTGTCTCCATCACTACTCAACTAAATGTCACAAACTGAACTGAACTTTACTCAACATCATAAGACTGTATCTTTTTACCCCTAGACTTAAAGAAGCTTGGTTTTTCATACATATGTATTCTACACTTACTTTTATATATAATCATTGCTCACCTGTTTGATTTATCTATTTTTATATTACTGTATTGCATAGTTACCAATAAATATTATTAGTTTATAGCAATACGGGACTCCAAAGTGGTTTCTATTTCTGCTGGTTCTTTATCCCCATCACAGGGTATGTGACATTAATTGGGGGCTCATCGGGGATATGAACAAATTGGTCGGGAGGCTGGTTTGAATTAATTGAGGAGAATCCCTTTTGATTTGGACTTTTGATTTGGTTGCGTGGAAAAAACAGCAGAAATGGATGTTAGAGTCTTTCTGAAATCACCAGACCTGGTGACTTTGAAGTTAGCTAAAAAGTATGAGTTGCGAGACATTGCTAAAGAATTGAGAACTGAGGTAAAGAAGGGTGTGACTAAGGTAGAAATTCAAAGAAAAATAGTTGAATATTATATAGATAAGGGAACATTTGATGAAGGGGCGTTAGGGTTGTTCGTGGAAGGTGAACCTACAGGGGACGAGTTTCAGCTTCTGTTGGAAATATTAAGAAGGGAGCATGAATTGAGATTAAAACAGCTCAAGAGAGAGGCCAGAGAGGCAGAGAAACAGAGAGAAGAGGCAGAAAGACAGAGACAGCTTGAGAGGGAGAAATGGCAATGTGAAGATCACGTGGCAGAAAGGAAGAGACAGTTTAAAAGGGAGGGGTTGCAGCAAAGAGGTTTAGTGTCGGACCCTGATGATTTTTACAGCTCGGAAGGGCTTGTTTCATGTGATGAATTTAAAAGTTGTGTTCCTGATGAGTTAAGGGCATACCCAGAGGCAGAGGATGCCCCTACCCTGCAGGGGTCTGTTAAGAAAGCAGACAAAGAAGTTTTAACCCATGAGGTTGAATTTACTCTAGAAAGGAGTTGGCCAGAGAATAGCTGGGAGGTTTGAGATGACCTTGAATTTGAAACTGGGACAAGTGATGACAGCCCAGAAGAGGCAGTTGTTCCGATTGAATGTGTTCAGGTCGTTGAAGCACCTGTGAGTTCACAGGATTCTGAACCTTATGTTGAGGCTCAGTTGAAGTCTGAGGTGCCTGACTTGGTTGGAGAGGAATGCAGTTTTTGTGTGTCAGATGGACTTGGTTCAGTGAGCAAGGGGTACCAAGGGGTATCTTGGTACCAGTGGAATATGAGGATTCTCAGTCATTTGTAGTAGACCGTGTTTTAAAAGCTGGTGAGGTTAGTGTTGCTGGAAGTAATGGGAAAAGCGCTGTTCCTGGACTTTTGGATAAAGTGATGGAAATGATTGGATTGGTTGTGTGACCTTTGACCCTGCTTGCAGGACACAGGCCTGCTGAGACAGGATGTGCTAGTTTGTTGAACTTTGTTTGGACATTTAAGCACCTGCAAGGTCATGCTGTTATTCAGAGTGATGTTATGAAGGAGAAAAAGAAGAATTGTTGTGGTTTTGGAGTGGAAGTTGCTATGGATACAAGTCGAAGTATAGGTCTTAATCAGATGGGTAGTTTTTTTGGTCTCTTTCATAATGTATACATGATTCTGATCAGCCTGATGATGGTACGGAGTTTGATAAACAATGGAGGCATTTGGTAAGAGTGTTTCAGCAATTCAGTTGATGAGCAAAGTTGCTATTGAGACCTATGATAGGAAAACCAGAGGTTTAAATTATAATGATGTGTCACAGACTTTTCTACCTTCCAGATTTCAGCAGGACTTAGAGGGTAGTACAATTGATAGGGGTAAGGTGTATAAGAAAGGTTTGTCTTTGCTGAGAAAGGAATGTATCGAGGAACAGAAGCGAGATTCTGAAATAGTGGCTTTAAGGGAGATGGCTCTCACAGGAGAGGAGGTTCAGAGAGAGTCAGTTGGATGTTACCTTAAAGATGAGGTGTTGATGAGGAAGTGGAGACCAGCCACAGTGCCTGCAAGTCACATGGTGGTTTTGAAAGGTTACAAGGCTGAAATTTTAAACATAGCTTACAGTGTGCCTTTAGATGGACATCGTTGCGTGAGAAATGAGGAAAATTGGAACGAGGGGGCTCCCCTCTTTTTATTTATTGTTGGAGATTCGATTCAGAAGGCAGTGAAGGGTAATTTGTTGGAACCTGTGTTCAGTTACAGGACAAAAGGACCTTTGACCCTACTCAGAGAACTCTGGAAGGGATTTAGTAAGCTTTATGACTTTGCGAAGGAAAGTTTACAAAATGGTCGAGTCAAAATAAGACACTTGTTTACTGGAATTGCAGCTGGGAGAATGGTTGTAGAACAAAATGGAGTCGTGAAATCTGATAAGGGAATGGAAAAACATGTTTACTCATTGAATCTAGACTCACCCAGATGTCAGAATTCCATCGTTTTGGAAAATATTACTGATAAGGTCCACCAGTTGGACCCAAAACTGAAAGAACAGGTAAAAGGACTAATTGGTGTTTTGAAATGGTGCACAGGTGCAATGCATCACGTCATTATGAACTTAGCCCAGCTTATGAAATGGCATCTTCACAGAGTGAACTTTGAGAGAAGTAAAATGGTTGAAGAAGAAATTAGAAACAAGAACAAAGAATGAGAATGGATGACTGTATTGATAGAGTGGGGAAGGCTAACTACCTTATTAAGATTGAGTTGTTAAAAGGATACCGGGGTGTTCCTTTAACAGGGAGGGTTACAAAGATATCAACATTTGTGACACCGTCTAGACTGTATGAATACAATGCTTTACACTTCGGGATGAAAAATCCTCTGGAGACATTTCAAAGAATAATCAATTCTGTGATTGGAGGGGTAGAAAGCACAGGAGTTCATATCAGTGATTTAGTGGTCTGGAATGACACGTGGGAAGAGCATATTGCAGCTGTAGAAAAATGGTTTGACAGACTTTCCAAGGCCAATCTTACGGTGAACCTTGCTAAAAGTGAGTTTGGCCATGCCACAGTTACATATCTGGGTTATGTGGTGGGCCAAGGCCAACTGGCTCCTGTACAGGCCAAGGCTCAAGCTATTGCTGAAGTTCCTGTTCTGACTGACAAGGAAGCTTTGAGAAGGGTTTTAGGAATGGAAGGGTATTATCATAAGTTATGTAAGTACTTTGCTGACATCGCTCTTCCCCTAACAAAACTCCTGGGGAAGAGTGAAAGATTTGAATGGAGTGACCTTTGCCAGGAGGCATTTGAAGGTCTGGAAACCATCCTGTGTTATTATCCTGTGCTCAAAGCACCTGGATTTTCAAAGCCATTTTCTATAACAACCAGTGTTAGTGATGAAGCTGCTGGGGCAGTATCGTTACAGAATGGAGTGGATGACATCAAACATCCAGTAGCTTATTTCTCAAAGAACTTTAATGTACATCAGAAAAATTATGCAACTGTTGAAAAGGAATTACTAGCACTTATTCCGGCTTTACAGCATTTTGAGGCCTATGATCAGAGACCTCAAAACCTTTCTGTTGCTCAGGGACCACTTGTGGTTTACATGGGTTATAATCCGTTGATGTTTCCAACTAAGATGAAGGATAAGAATAGAAGGTTGTTAAATTGGAGCCTGATATTGCAGGAAGGTGACTTAAAAATCAAACACGTAAAAGGTACTGATAACATCATAGCTGATTGCTTATCCTGATGTTAAGTTGAAAACTGTAACCATTTTTGCTTTGTCATCTGATGTTTTTTCCCTGTATTGTTTAAAACCCTGTGATGGACATTTAAAAAAAATCATCTTCAACAATTTTTTTTCCCTGAGGAAGGGGGTTTCTATTTCTGCTGGTTCTTTATCCCCGAAACAGGGTACGTGGCATTGTTAAATTCACTTTCACTTCTCTTCCAGAAATTTATTTAGATCTCCACTCCTCTGTAAATTGTCCCTCAACCCTGTTTACTTGTTTCAGCTTGTTCTTGTCCTCAGGACTAATTCCTTCACATTTAGTTTTTAACTCCTTGTTAGTCTCTTCTCATCTACACTTGCAACACCTCACACCTTGTACCACATCAATACACTGTTTCCTCCTCCAAACCAGAACACCTCTTACCCCAACCAAGACATTACGAAGGCTTTCTCCAAAGTCGTCCAACCCCAGCCCCTTCAATCACTACCACCCTCCTCCAGCTGTCTGAAAATAATCTCCCAACAAACAACTGGTCCAGGCTGTTGCCCCTCTTAATGGGATGAAGAACGTTCTTTGTAATGGTCCTCACTTTTTCTGGTGCATTAAGGACAGGATCAGTGTCATATTATACTTACGTTCCACGTACAACATTTCTCACCATTGTTTCCAAATTACCTCCTGATCTCATTTTCAAATGGACCACCTGCTGTCTATCTTTCTTTGCCTTGTCTAGCTCTATGTTAAGGGGTAACATAAAAAATAAAATACTTTGTTTCAAAAGGACAGGCAGGAAGGCATGGCAGTGGTGTGGCTCTGTTGGTAAGAGATGGAATTACATCTTTAAAAAGAGGTGACATAGGGTCAGAAAATGTTGAATCTTTGTGGGTAGAGTTAAGAAATTGCAAGGGTAAAAGAAAACATTATGGAAATCATATATAACCCTCCAAATAGTGGCCAAATGTGGGGTTAAGATTGCAAAGGGAACTGGAAAATGCATGTAATAAGGGTAATAACACAATTGTAATGGGGAACTTCAATATGCAAGGGGATTGGGAAAATCAGGAGGGTGTCGGATTACAAGAGAGGGAACTTGTTGAATGCCTATGAGATGGCTCTTTAGAGCAGCTTGTGTTTGAGTCTACTCAGGGAAAGGCTATCTTAGATTGGGTGTTGTACAATAACCCAGAACTTATTAGGGAGATTAAAGGAACCCTTAGGAGGCAGTGACCCTAATATTATTGAATTCACACTGCAATTTGAGAGGGGAAGCATAACTCACATATATCAGTTTCACAATGGAATACAGGGAATTACAGATGCATGAGAGAGGAGCTTGCCCAGGCGGATTGAAGGATACTGACGGGGATGATGGCAGAGCAGAAATGGCTGAAGTTTCTGGGAATAGTTCACAAGGCGTATGATAGATATGTCCCACAGAGGAAGGAATTCTCAAATGACAGGGGTAGGCAACCGTGGCTAACAAAGGAAATTAAGGACTGCATAAAAGTCAAGGAAAGGGCATATAAGGTAGCAAAAGTAAGTGGGAAGTTGGATGATTTGGAAGCTTTGAAAATCCAACAAAAGGCAACTAAAAAAGCTATAAGGGAAAAGATGAAATATGAGGGCAGACTAGCCAATAATATAAAGTGGGATACCAAAACTTTTTTCAGTTATATAAAGAGTAAAAGAGAGGAGAAGAGCAGAGACATAGCATTGTCTTCGAAGGTCCATATAGTCATGTCTATGGTATTTCCAGTTGTGATGTATGGCTCTGAGAAGTGGACTGTTAGTAAGGTTGAATACAAAAGAATCAATGCCTTTGGATTTGGATGCTGGAGGAAAGTGGTAGGATTTTGTTGGACAGCAAGAAGATCCAACAAGTCAATACCTGAAGAAATACAGCCAGACTGCTCACTAGGAGGCTTAAGTATGAGACAAAATCTCAAATGTTTTGGCCACATCATGAGAAGTCAGGATTCCTTGGAGAAGACTCTCATGTCAGGCAAAACAGAAGGTAAAAGAAGCAGAGGATAACGGAGGCCATGATGGATAAATAATATTACTCAGACAATGCGCATGACCTTGGGGGTGGGAATCTTAGAGAGGCAGTTTCCAACAAGAAGGCTTGGTGTGCAGGGGTCCATGAAGTCATGAAGAGTCGGACTCGACTTAACGACTGAACAATGAAAAAGGAAGGTCAGAGTTGATATTGGACCATTGGAAATTGGTGCTGGTGAGGTAGTAATAGGGGACAGTGAAATGGCAGATGAACTTAATGGGTACTTTGCAACTACCTTCACTGTGGAAGACATTAGCAGTGTGCCAGAGGTCCATGAGTGTCAGGGAGTTGGAGTGAGTGCCATCACTATTATAAAGGAAAAAGTGCTAGGCAAGCTCAAAGGTCTTAACGTGGATAAATCACCTGGGCCTGGTGGACTACATCCCAGAGTCCCGAGAGAGGTTGCTGAGGAGATAGTGGATGCATTCATCATGATCTTTCAAGAATCACTTGATTCTGGCATAGTCCTGGAGGACTGGAAGAGTGCAAATGTCACTCCACTCTTTAAGAAAGGAGGAAGGCAAAAGAAAGGAAATTATAGGCCAGTTAGCCTAATCTCAGTGGTTGGGGAAGTGTTGGAGACTATTATTAAGGATGAGGTTTTGGGGTACTTGGAGATTAATGACAGAATAAGTCAAAGTCAGCATGGTTTCTGTAAAGGGAAATCATGCTTGACAAATCTGTTAAGAGTTCTTTGAGGAAGTAAAAAGCAGGGTGGGCAAAGGAAAGGCAGTGGATGTCATTTACTTGTATTTTCAGAAGGCATGTTTGATAAGGTGCCACACACGAGGCTACTTAAGATAAAATCCAATGACATTACAGGAAAGTTAGCATGGATAGCAGAATAGCTGACAGGCAGGAGGCAGCAAGTGGGGAAAAACAGGGTCTTTTCTGGTTGGCTGATGGTGAATTGTGGTGTTCCTCAGGGGTCAGTATTGGGACTGATGTTTTTCACATTGTTTGAGAATGATTTAGAATATGGAATTGATGGCTTTGTGGAAAGTTTGTTAATGATACGAAGGTAGGTGGAGGGATAGGTAATACTGAGGAAGCAATGCAATTGCAGCAGGACTTAGACAAATTGGAAGAATGGGCAAAAAAGTGGCAGATGGAATATAGTGTTAGGAAATGTATGATAATGCATTTTGGTAAAAGGAACAATAGTGCAGACTGTTATCTAAATGGGGAGAAGGTTCAAACATCAGAAGTACAAAGGGACTTAGGAGTCCTCGTGCAGACTCCCACAAGGTTAATTTACAGGTTGAGTCTGTGGTAAAGGCAGCAAATGCAATGTTGGCGTTTATTTCAAGGGGAATAGAAAATAAAAGCAAGGGGATAATGCTGAACCTTTATAAGTGTAATGTGACCACGGGTTTCCTTTACTGTGGGCGTGAGTTCAAGCCCTGGACGAGGCGGGAGTCAGTATAACAAAATGCGGACAGACTCCTGGGACACGGGAGGGGGAGGGGGAACGAGGACTGCGAGGTGGGGCTCGCTACAGTAATGGGTGAAGTTTGATACTTCCCCATGCCCAAAGGATTGGGTGAATGAGCAACACACAGTGCATATTGGATATGTGACTGTCACTTCTTATGATCCATACGTGTATTCTGTGGCGACCACTTTCGTTAACCCTTACCTGGATTCGAGTGTGTTACGAGGTGTCCATTTGTGCTACGGAATATTTCGTGAGTCACCTTGTAATATCTCTACATGGATTTCGGAATACAACTCGAGGGCTGAGATCTCTGTGACTGTTACTTCGTTTTCCCAGCGTGGAACCTGTGGAATTCTTCGTGATCGCCTCCTTGTTGCATTTTAATGTGGCTTTACAAAGTTTCTCTCCTCACCTATTCCGTGGATAGTTGAAACTTTTCAGCTTGCCATCTTAGAACTTTAAGAACTGTTCCTAAGCTTGACGGTTTGGGAGCCACAAACGCGTAACACTGTTAACTTTTGTTTAGAAGAGTAGTTTTTGTTTAATTTTCTATATTTTGAGTAGATACTAATAAATATAGTGGTTTAACATTAAACCCTGACTCAGTTTGTGGTCTACTGCTGTTGGTACGTAACATAAGACACTAGCCAGGCTGCACTTGGAGTATTGTCAACAGTTTTGGGCCCCACATCTCAGAATGGATGTCTTGTCATTGGAGAGAGTCCTGAGAGGTTCACGAGGATGTTTCCGGGAGTGAAGGGTTAACATATGAGGAATGTTTGGCAGCTTTAAGCCTGTACTCACTGGAATTTAGAAGAATGCTGGGGTATCTAATTGAAACCTACCGAATGTTGAAAGAACTAGATAGGGTGGATGTGGAGAGGATGTTCCCTCTGGTGGGGTATTCAGAACTAGAGGGCATTGCCTCAAATTTTTTTTTTGGGGGGGCGAGCCTTTAGAACAGAAGTAAGGTGGAATTTTTTTTAGCCAGAGGGTAGTGAATCTGTGGAATGCTCTGCCACTGACTGCGGTGGAGGCCAAATCCGTGTGTTTATTTAAGACAGAAGTTGATTGTTTCCTGATCAGTCAGGGCATCAACGGATATGGTGAGAAGACAGATGTGTGGGGCTGAGTGGGATCTGGGATCAGCCATGATAGAATGGTGAAGCAGACTTGAAGGGCTGAATGGCATAATTCTGCTCCTGTCTTGGCTAGCAACCAGCGTCCAGAATAAACCCACCAACACCAAAGCTACCTTGCCTAGACTTTCTCCCATGCGCTTCTTGTAAGAACTCCATTCTGTTTTTCCAGCTTTTGTTTTTAAATCACATCTGTTCTGATGATGTCCGCCTACAACATAATTCTCCTAGCATGCTTTTCATTTTTTTTCTCTCACCACCCAGTTTGACTCGACCCTTTGTCTTTCTACAATGCTGTTCTCTCTTCCCTTTCATTCCACACTCTTCATACACAATAGATCAATGTCAGCCAATTCCAATGTGATACTGGTCCCCTCCTCCTGCTTTATCAATTTCCACATACCTTCCTACACAAGGTGGAACAGTTGCTTTTTCCACCTTCCCACCTGTCATGGGATCTTCGTTTTCCAGATGAAGTAGGAATTTACTTCTACATTCAATTCAGAATACTGCATTCACCAACTCTTTTCTCACTAGTCCTATGCCTTCAAAATTTCCCCATAGAATGGGGATAATCTTCAGAACTAATGGGAAACTGTTCAACCTACAGTGATTACATTCCAAGATCACACAATCTTCAGATGCTGAGCTCAGCAGAACTCACCATGGAAATTTCTAAATACTTTGGCCACCACTTGGTGAAGAAAGTTTATCATTGCCTGCAATGTGACAGAACAGTCTTTGTTCAACTGAGGAAACTCAAGACTTCACACAAAACTCGTTGTCTACCGGGCAGCAGTGATCGCTGCCTTCCTATGTTCCTGAAACCTGGGCTATCTACAACAAGCTGAACAAGGAACTGCAAAGAAATCACTAATATTATCTTTACAAATTCACTGGAAAGTTCTGAATCAGCCAGTGTCATCTCCTAGGCCAAAAACTAGGCCTACAAGGCAGGCCAAGTTGTTGAGATACCAGACTCTCATTCATGAGCTGTATAACAGGAAAAGATTCAATGCTGTGCTCAAAGTCTCCTTGAACAATTGCAACATCTCCACTGATTTTTGTGATTTTCTTGGTCTATCACCATTCAATATAGGGGAGCAGCTTTGAAGATTATATTGAGAACTTCTAGCCCATGCATGGGGAGTGCACAGAAGCCCTGTGTAGGTAACAGAGTACACCACATTCTGTTCCAAATGTGAAGAAGCTGTACTTTCCACATTGAGTTAAATGGGTTCAAAGGTGGTTATTGAGCCAGAGTTGAAGGCAGTCTTCCTTGAAGGAGAGGAAGACTGTAGTTGTTGCTTCTTTATAATGGAGAGATAAAACACAAATTGGGTGATCACTATGAAATATCACTGTTCAATCTGCAAACATCTCAGACTTCAGTCACTTAACATCTGAGTTCTCCATTCTCTCCTTAGTCTCCTACACAGTTCCAACAAAGCTGGCACAAATTTGAGAATGTGGACTTTGTCTTTTGAACCAGTAAATCTCAGCATTAGGACATCAAATAAGCACAATCATTTGCCTTTCAGATTTCCAGAATTGGGTTCTGGGTAATTTCAGATCATTGTTCTATTGACAACTCCTCCAGATTAACATTTTGTTCTCTTGTCCCTATATCAGCCTTCTTCATTTTGCACTATCATCTCTTCTGTCATTTAATCTCTTTTGTCCTTTACCTTTGGTTCCACACCACCTCTTTTGGATATTCTGTTTCCCTAACTTTCCTCAATTCTAATGAAAGGTCCGATTTTAATTATTAATCATGTTTCTCTATGTACAAGTGCTGCCCAATCTGAGCATTTTCAGCATTTCCTGTTCCTATTTCATATATCCGGTCTCTGCAACATTTAAAAAGTATTAGAATTATTCAGCACACCAGGGCAGCATCTGTGATAAGATCACATTTAGTATTTCAGGTCAATGATGTTTCATTACGTGCTGCCTCAACTGCTGACAATAGCTAGCATCTTTTTATGTAAAATATAGCCTGGAAAGTTAAAAGTCATGGTGATGATCATTAACCTGAAACAGAAAGAGTTTCTTGGTCTACAGATGCTGCCTGACATTGTACTTCCTGTATTGTTTTTACTTAACACTTCCAACATTTGCAGCTTTTTAATTTTAGAATCTTTTCTAAATGTTCTTGGGGCTTCTAAAGGGGGAAAAAGCTGCAGATGTTGGAATAGAATACAGGAAGTGGAAGCAAACTTATGACACTATGCTTATAAAACTGAATTAGAGGCATACCAAAGACAAGTGGCAGCTCAAAACTGACAAATTGTAATCTTTACTAAGCTATAACATAGCCATAGCACTGTCAAAATGGAATGTCTGAACACAAGCTTCGAGATGCTACTTAGACCAATGTGATCCTGCCGCAAGTGAGGAAGGAAGCATCAGATGAGAAATAAAGGTGGATAGTTTGTGAGGCAGTACACGCCTTCCACCATTCAATGTGCTCCCAATGAATGGATTAATTAAAGGAAATATTACAGAGGCTAGAAATCCACAACAAAGTATCAGGGGATCCATGGAATGAGAAAGTTATCTTTTCAGGTCAAAGATCTTGATGAAGCCTCTTAGTGCATAACATTGCCTCCTTCTCTTTCCACGGATGCTGTAAGACTATTATATGGAATTACTAACCATGAAAATATAAAGTTAACATAGATAAGGTCCATAAGGGCTTTGGGAGACCCCTGTCCGTTTATAAAATAATCTAGGCTGAACACATAGGCCAAGATAAAAGTACCAAAATCTTAACACAATGAAAAGGATTGCTTGTAACCAGATCTGTACCTGGAATACACAAAACCAACTTTGACTAAAAATCAACTAAAATTTCTATCTCTCCACGAAGAAGCACGACATTTTAATAAAAAACCTTGAACAGACTGTAAGCTGAATCCTGACTATGTTAAATTTATTGCATTAATAGGTTTTTAAAATTAATTTTCAAGGTTAAAGTAAGCCCAAAGATCTTCCCTGCAAAACAACTTGTGAAAGTTGATGGAAAGGACTAATCAATTCCCAAATGCATGACATAAGGAAAAGACTGAACACAAATGGTAGAAAAGGAAGGCGTTTCTATCAAACACCAGATATCTGACTCGAATCTTGCAGACAAATGTCTGGGGAATCTGCAAGAGATTTAGGACAGAAGTGATTATCTGTATAGATGGCAGGTTCCTTTGAGTAATTGTTGGAATAAGTTGCATTCAGAATCAGAGCTAGACAGACATTCATGTAAATTGGAATTGCAGTTATATTATTAGAATATAAAAGATATTACAACACAGTATTTTGTTGTACATTTTGGCAGCTTCTTATGTGACTTTTTCTAGTTTATATTTTATTGTATTAAAAATAATACACTTTTTAGTAGCTCCAGGCTGAACTGTGAAATTGAGGCATACAAGCTTTTACCCCAGTTGGATAGTTTCAGGCTGAACACAACAGATAAGTGAAAACTACTCACTTATTGGATTTCAGGCCTCTAAGGGGGTAATATTAGGCATTCATCATCAGCAGATTAAAAATAGATAAATAATAGACCAAACTAGTTAAGAATGCATTGTTTGGTTGGATGACAGGTAAATTGCTCCATAAAATGAACATGCAACTTCACGTTACAGAGCTCCCCCAACCCCAAGTCTCAGAAAAATCATTGAATAATCAGGACAACCATTCTGGCTATCTGCACTTGTCTCAGTCATCGCTGTGATTAAAGGCAACATACTGACTAAATTGTACTAGACCTTGCTTTATTTGCTCATGGGTGAGAAGTAGAGAAAAATGAACATTTATTTCCTTTGTGTTCAGATGATAAATCTAATTATAAAACTGTAAAACAAACTATATCCTGCATGATCAATCACAAGGATACCACCAATAAACCATGGATTATTATAACACAACTTGTAGGTTGCATTCCACACTCAGAGTGCACATACATTTCGCATAAAGGACAAGGAAAATAATGAAACATCAATACATCCTTCTTGAGGCCTTCACTAACAAAACCCTCCTGCACGTGTTACATGTCCCTATGACTTTGAACTACAATCAGTTCAGCCTACTCTGATAACAGCACTTAACCACAAAATCATCTTTCAGATTCAGTTGGGAGGACCCAATAAAGAGCAGCAATTCAATCTGGAATCAAACTCATCCTCTTATTCAGTTTAAGAAATACCTTAGAAGCATTTTCTTGGAAATATTTGAAAATGCAACAGTGAAAGGCATCTGATCTCTTTAATTCCTCATGGAAGATTATGTTAGTATCATCCTTGGATTGGACTAATTCATATAGCTCTGCTATGTACATAACATTTTTTGTAGAAATTTGCAACTATAGATTGTCAAATTTGAAAACTTTTTTTGTGCATTTCTCTAAGTACTTAACTGTGAGAGTCAACCATAGCTGGGAGTTTTTTCTCTCCAGATTTCAAGTATACTTAACTGATGAAAGGAATTCAAATCTATGATCTGGCTCAACAAGCTCCAGACCGATGTTAATTAGCATATTTTCACAACTGAGAATCAGAATCAATTTTATTATCAATCTTACATGATGTGGAACTTGTTGTTTTGTGGCAGCAGTACATTGCAAAGACACAAAATTACTATAAATTACAAAATAAATAGTGCCAAAACAGGGAATAATAAGGTAGTGTTGATGGACTATCCAGAAATCTGATGGCAGAGGGGAAGAAACTGTTTCTGAATCATTGAGTGTGGGGTCTTCAGATTCCTGTACCAGCTCCCTGATGGTAGTAATGAAAAGAGAGCATGTCTCCGACGGTAACGGTGGGATAGTTTCCTTCACTGATTGATCTTCTGTATGGTGTTGTTGGCAACTCTAAAGAAATGACCAGGATATATAGTCCCACCTGCACATTGTACCCTGGACTGTGGTTCTTTGAAACTAGATTGCATAATTTGATTCCAACTGTTCTAACTAACCGAAAAATTACGCTTTCAATTACCATGTTATAAATAGTGGAGAGGGAGAGTAAATATTGGGGTGAGGCAGGAAACAAATTGCAAAGTTGGATAAAATACATTGTAACTGGAGAAAACTATTTTCCCTCCATCCATATATCAATGTAAAGTAAACCTAGCTGCTGTCACTCAGATTTTCCCAATATCTTGTTTAAAAATTCCTCAAGATGTGACTATATTCAGATTGCTGTGGAGGTAATGTCATTTGGTATACAGGTGGTGGAGACTAAACCCCGGGAGAAAATTCAGCAGCAGCACACGCAAGCCCACTGCTTAAAGGATTGAAATGATTCTATCTACTGTAGATGAAGGATTACAATTTGCACCATGTTCTGATACCATTACTTCATTTCTCAAAAGGGGATCATCTTATTCTTTGATGAACTCATGTGATAATATGGAGATAAACTTTCCTTTACTGATTTACATTTAAAAATGTCTTCACTAGGACTGAAATTTGGCAGATAATTTTGCAGTAATTTTTAAAATTTGTACATTTTTTTGTGGAGAGAAAGATAGATAACATTGAAAGTCAATGATTTTCAGTAGACCCAGAGAAGTTAAAGCAGCTGTATTTGCACAGGATTTCGGATATCACATGGTGAACCTGATTGCTTAAGGAGGATCTGGCAGTATCTGCTGGCTAATTTTATCCACATTGCAAGAAAACTAATACAAAGGATGTCACAAGGGAAGTTCTGATATTTTTGTCAAAGTTAAAACAGAAAAAAAGTTAAAGCATATTTTGTCATAAATGGAGAAGGTTGACAGGCTCTAAAGTCAAATGTAGCATACTAGGAAAAAACAGGAACCTCAAACACAGCTTAAAGATTTTCCTATCTCAGTGAACACAGCTGAAAAAGTTAACTACTGAAGTGAAAAATTTACTTTCATATTGGAAGGGATCACAGAATACACAACAGAAACTAAGGGTGTGTTAGAAATCACTGGAAGCCATATTTTGAATCCTTCAAGTGAAACACATTGATTCTGGGTCTGTCCATTTCATTCTGTTAATTAAGGCTGGCCATTATTAATTGTATTCCTAACCTGCATTTAAGACCTTTGGGAGCACTATTCAGAAAAGGCAGCAATTGATGGAATCACTGCCTTTCAGGAAATGCATATGTTACTACCACTTTGCAGTTACATTTTACCCCAATTTCTTAAACAAGAGACTTACTGTTGAATGTATTAAGAATCAAAAAATCATCTTGCGATTATCAGAACCAATTGGAACACCACCAAAGGATGATGTTTGAGGTGCCTAAACCTAAAAATTTTGAGATGGGACTTCAAAGGAGATTAATTTTGCTCTTTTTCCTTCAAGTTTTTAAAATTTGCCACAACCAGCCATGTAATAGAAAAAAACTGACATGGAAAATGGTGTTGAAAGTATTCTGAGCCAAATTAAACAAAACACCACACTTCTACTGCCAAGATTTCCTGGTTCCACATAGTGGAAAGAAAAGGCTGAACTTAGGTTCAGAGTTGAGTGGTCCAGTCGTCTGCTCTTCACTAATTAGATTTATGCTGGGACTAAGAGGAGAACACACTTCGAATGATTTTTATAAAATGTATAACATCAATTAAGGGTTAGGACAGTGACATTTTTCACTACAGCAGAAAGAATATTTCCTTGGAGGGGTGGCATCAGAAACCACGAGTCTTCAGAAGGTATTTATTAAACAGATTACTCATTTAGCTTGGTACCAAGAACCTTGGTGCAAATGACCAAACATTGATTTGTTCAATGTTTGCACGAACTGTTTAATAATATGTGCAGTATTTAAATTATTAAAGTTGTTCAATAATAATAAATTATTTAGAGAACTTTTCATACAGACAATGTAGTTCAAAGTGCTTTACAATGGAATAAGATGCAAACATGAAAATAAAAGACAAAGATGTTAGTTAAGAGCAAAGGTTAAATAAATAGGTTTTGGGCTGGCGTTTAAAAGTATCAACTGAGTCTGAATTCCTTATAGTTTTAGGTATTGAATTTCAACGTTTTGGTGCATAGTCCATAATTGAACAAAAGAATAACTACACTCATTCTATTTCTGGTGTTCCCACAACTGATGGATTCACTTTAAGGACTCTATATCGTTACTTCATGCTTTTGTTATTTATTGCTATTTATTTATATTTGTGTTTGCACCGTTTGTTGTTCATTGATCCTATTTACAGTTACTGTTTTGTAGATTAGCTAATTGTGTCTGCAGGAAAAATAATCTCAGGGTTGTATGTGGTGACATGCATGTACTCTGATAATAAATTTTACTTTGAACTTTATTTCAACGAATAGATAAATCTAGTCTATTTGATACAAAGACATGAGTTAGTTTTTCACCATCATTACGTGACAGACACAGACGTACCTTTACAATATTTCCTAAGTTGCTGCTCAGGTCACATTCATTATGTGGGATTTAAATTTCAGATCTGAATCCAAGAAAACACCCAGGCTTATTCCTTCTGATTGTACAAGGGGAGCCAAGTTCCCAAGTTTATCAATAAGTTTATCTCTTTTGGCTTTGGGACCAACCAAAAATATTCCCCCATTTTAATTTTACTTCCCATTCTGATATGTCTATTCATGGCCTCCTCTACTGCTACGGTGAGGCCACACTCAGGTTGGAGGAGCAACACCTTATATTCTGTCCGGGTAGCCTCCAACCTGATGGCATGAACATCGATTTCTCGAACTTCACTTCATCTCCTTACCTGCCCATCACCTCCCTCTAATGCTTCTCCCCCTTCTCTTTCTTCCATAGCCTTCTGTTCTCTCCTATCAGATTTCCCCTTCTCCAGCCCTGTATCTCTCTCAATAAACAACTTCCCAAGATCTTTACTTCACCTCTCTCACCCTCCAGGTTTCACCTAGCACCAACTACCCTGTATTTCTTCCTCCCTTCCTACCACCTACTTGCTTTGACTTCTCATCTTTTTTTCTCTAGTTCTAATGAAGGGTCTCAGCCCAAAACATCGACTGTTTACTCTTTTCCATTGATGCTGTCTGGCCTGCTGAGTTCCTCCAGCATTTTGTGAGTGCTTTATTTTAGTTTTATCTTCATTTGGTTTTAGGAAATTATTGCTCATCCGGTCGTTTTTTTGCAGCCAGACCATAAGTCAGAGAAGATGGGGTGTTATCATCATCAGATTTAAACACGATAAACAATTGTGTGTCATCTGCCTAACTCTGGAAATCAAACTCTATGCTCTCTAATGACGTCTTCTGAAGGGACAATGTATAAGGAAGAGAGTAGGAGCTAAGACAGCTTCCCTGAGCAACACCAAAAGACACATTAAATCTCTTAGAAAATTGGTCTCCAGACAGACAAATGAAAAAAACTAATTAAGGGCACAGCCAGAGAGGCCAACCCAGTTCTCAAGGCAATCTGGAATGTTGTGGTCAATTGTGTCGAAGGCAGCACTTAGATCTAGGAGAATTAGAATCGAGACTCTACTGGCATCTGCACTGAGCTTAAGGCTGCTGACAATTTTGGTAACGGCGCGCACTGCTTGCTCTAAAACCTGACTGAAATTTTCTAGGAAATGTTGTTCTCATTCAGAAGGTTGGTTGAAAATGACTTTCTTAAGAATCTTGCCCAGGAAGGGAAGACTTGATATAGGCCTGTACCTCACTATCAAGGTTTGGATTTCAGGTTCACAATTGATTAGAACAGTTCACTGGTTCACAAAACAAAACAAAGACAACTGCAACAATTGGTGGTGTATTTAAAAAGAGGCAGAGGCATACACTCCAAAAAGCTTACAAGTTCATTATTGCCATTAAGAGCAAGAAATATCTTTAAGAATAGTCACACTAAAAAACAGAATTTAAGTTTCTCTTTTTTTTGGACTGTGATCAAAGCACATTTTAAAGCAATTATACCTGTATATTTCACTCTAAATCCAACTTTACATTTATTTTGTCATTATTAATATATTAATTCATGAGTATATTATAATAAAGAGAATTTGATGTCACAATTCCCTTTTCAACGAGTGATCATTAGAATGAGTTAAGCAACAATATTTAGCTCTGCTGAAACTGGAACGATGGAAGGCAATTGAGCACAGAGTATTTCATCATCAGCAATGACTTTAGTAAGAATCTATACATGTTCTAAAGGATATTTAAGAGTGATGGAAATGATCAAATGTGAATATGCCAACAGTTCTGATGGACAAGGTTATAGAAATAAAAGTGCATTAAAATATCCTTGGGACGTAATGAACAAACTGCATTCAGATTCAGGTAACAGAATTTACAGCAAGTACCTGCAACATCCCAACAAGATCATGCTGGTATTTGGGTACAAACCAGTCTTCCTCATAGTTTGCTACATCACACTCATCCTTCCGTTCCTGTCCTGTACACATCTTTCACCACTTCCCCAAGCATTTATTGAAGTTTCTTTTCATGGGTTTTCCAAGCTGTAGCTTCCAATGTTCTGCTGCATTACAGAATTGGTTTTACATTCATTTATTTCATACCCACTGTGATTTTTTTTCCATCACACTTTGGGGAATGCAGAATATACATGAGGTTTAACACAGATACCCTTACAGGGCAGCTGCCTACATTCCAGAAGACAGTCAAGGTAAAAGGACCACCAACATGCCTAAAAAGCTGTAAGTGTTTTGGAGGACTACATAAAGGACTTTGACTTACAGTTGATGAACAAAACATTTTTAGAATACAATTTCCTTACAAAACTCCCAGTTTTATATTTAACTTCTCAATAAACAAACTGAAGAACAAATTTTGTTTGGGAAATATCTTGTGCACATTGTAACATGCTAGAGATAAGGAATAGAATAATATTCTCAAGTACTCCAGGTCAGATTTTGCAGATGAAAGGTAAAAGCCTTTGTGTTAAACAAGGTGCCACCCTTTTAATTCCACAACTGTTCTCTACAGTACACTGGCATGATTTCTAATCCATTTCTTAAGCAAGATATACTAATGGCTTCTCTAAGTGAGAATGTTATTTTATATTAAGGACAGTTGTCTGTTGTGCTTCCTACTAGAAAAGGGCATATTTTAACATTATGTAATTGAATTTCCGCAGGACTCCTGCAGCCAGCACAAAAAAGTGGAAAATCAGAGTCATCTTTGAATCCATGTTTAAGGACAACAGCACAATATGTTAACCCATTAAACTATTAACCTTGGTGACTTTCTAGGCATAGTACATTTAATTACAATACTTAAAGTTCAGAAACTGAATACAAGATAAATTATAATATTGTGTATTAGTTGCACAAGGCCAAGGCTGAATTGTTACCCTACTGATTCTGTACTAGGAGACCAAGATGGATTGCCAGCTTGTGGAATTCATAATTCTTGTGAATTCTATAAAACATGGATGAAGTTATTAGTAGTTATGCTTTAAAGTAAAACAATTTTAGCTAACTGTCTCCTGGTACCTGTCACATAACAACAAAAATCTCCTACTACCTTATCTATTTTACTAGATTAAAAAGTGTCAGAAGATGGAAAAAATCAATGGATTTAACAAAATGAAATATCTATAATTTGGAGTATTGGAATGATCTTCATTGAAGAAGAAGTATAAAGCAAATTGGAGAAATAATACTTGAAATATTCAACAGATCAAGCAGCATCTACGGAGACAGAGGAACAAAGCTTGAACTTTAGGTTGATGACATTTCAGTAGTATTCTCCAGGCCACCATGTTGGATTGCTAGATCTGTTTCTTTCACCACAGAGATGTCTGAATGGCTGATTATTTCATTGTTTCAGATTTCTAACAACCACTGTATTTTGCTTTTTGATAGTTTGGAGAAATATCTGTGAACATTCAACCATGAATAATTTCCAATATAAAGAACAATAGAACATTAGAGAAGGCTTATTTTTGTAAACTAACGTAGCCGCTAAATAATAAGTTTAATCCAGTGTCACTGCTATTTCTTGTAAAACTACAGCAACAATGACTCCTAGCAATGAATACCTACCCACATGCATCATGTAGCTAGAAAGTTTCACCAAGTAAACCGTGTCACATTTCCCTTTTACCACACACTTTAATCAACACCAAAGGTAATGGCTTAAAATTTTCATTCATAAGATGAAAGTTTACAAGAATTGCACTTAATTATAAATTGTATGTGTGAGCACAATACAAAGCAGCTGTGTTGCTTTGCACTATGTCGAGTCAGAGCACTAGTTAACAAAAAATAAAAGTCCCATGAAAATCGAAAAACATTTTTATAGTGTCTTAAAATTTTGGTTTAAACCAATCCACGTTACCTGGCAAGGACACTATCTACCTTGCTGATTAGCATCTGTTGTTTTCACATCACTAGGAGAGAGTTCTAGAACTGGGTTTACAAAACCAGCATATTCAGAATTCCCATTATCATCCACCTCAGCACTGACAAAATCATTCTCCCATTCTAGTCCGGTTGAATCATCTGATGCAGACAAGGGATTGCTTCCAGGTCTATGAGTGCTGTGCCTCATGGCTGCTTGAAGAATATCTTCCTCTGTTCGAGAACGTTCTCTCATTGGAATCATTCTGTTAATTCCTTGAATCATTTACAAAAAGACACATACATTAGGTTTAACATATGGAGTAGTATAATACAACAATTAAGAACCAGTTTTGCTGTACAACAGTACATTGAGAATAATTTTCTACCATTTGTACAAATGGAAAAACTCAGTTTTAATATTTTATAAAATAAAAAAAAATCATCTACACACCACATAATCTGAAGCATCTAACATTAGCAGAGTAATAAGGACATTTAGAGAGTGTAATCAAACAAGTGTATTTGGACAAAGAAATAAAATATTAGGTTAGGTGATCAAACGCTTCGTCAAAGTTTAAAGAATAAGATAGGTTGGAGGGAAATGAGGAGATAATCCCCATTTATAGCTTCAGCATCTTTGGATGTGACTGCCAAAAAAGATGGGCTAAAGTAACCAGTGGTGCAGTGCAGACCAATATTACAGCAAGGTAGTTGCTTTAAGGATTGCACGAGGGAGGAGCAAGGCCATGGGAGGATTTATTGGGTTGGAATTCTACATGGGCCAGATCAAACCTGTCCTCACATCCATCCTGCACATTTTAATTACTGAGGCCTTCAGGGTTAATGGACGTGGTTTGAATTCCCATTCTCCGTTCTCTAATCCCAGTGGATCAACTTTATGATGACTAACATATCATTGAAGAGCTAAGAACATGGGCAGTAGGTTCTTTGAATGGATCAGCAGAACACTCCTTTACTTTTTTTTTACTACCAGTCCTACTTTCTTTTACTACCAATTTCCATAAACCAGCAAATAAGACAATTAGGCAGGAGCTGGAGAGGGTCACAGAGTTACTCTAGCCTACCCTACCATTCAATAAGATCCTGATTCATCTGTCCCATCTCATCTCCATGCCAGCTCCCTGGAGCCCTCAATTCACCAAAACTTCAAATATTTATCCATGTCCTCTTCATGACTGAGGAAAGCATGGGGGTGCAAATTCCTGGGTTTCACAACCCTCTGTGAGAAGAATTTTCTACTCAGTTCAGTTTTAATTTTGCAAGCATCTTCCACTTGTAATCTACCACCATCTGAAACTGTTTAGCGGCAATAAAATTTAACAATGCATGGTGTGGGCCCAGTATAAATCAAGAACCTTGTCATCCAAAAGAGAATGGGTAGGCACCCATTCTACAGGCAACACTTCCCTGTAATTAAGCTTTAACCTCAACTGGCAGTGGCATCTTCTATCCTGTTGCCTGGAGTTTATTTTACTTTTGGGTGGTACTGTGGCAAACAAAAAAACTTTTTATTTTAAAAAAGAAAGATTAAAAAGAAATACCAAGCACTACAAAATGTTTTTAATTGTTTAAGATACTCCCAGACATTTAGTACCAGTAACTGCTTTGTTGGCAGGTAGCTTGGGGGCAATGTGGTGCCAGCTGCCATAGCCATTCTATGATTGTCTGTATTGAGGCTTTCCCTGTGCTGCAGCCTGTAGCACTATGTTGCTGGCATCAGTTTCCCAGTGTGATCAAAGCTACTTGTGGAGAGAAAATACAAAACTGCCTGGCTCAGGGTAAACAGGCAGCAATTTCAGGCTGACAGAAGGTTTATCCTATTATTTAGCCCTTATAACAAAACTAAAAGAACAAAAATGATAAAATGAGAGGGTAGGCTCCTATCATGAATTGTCACATTAACAGCCAGAATTGGTATTATAATCGGTAAAAAGAAAATGTGAGGGTGTGGTGATAGAATTAACTTCACTTTTGTTAATTTCCAATTATTTTTGGGGAAAAAGCATTGCAAGGTCCATGGCATTTTAAGAATTGTTTCTTATTCTGAAACTAATTTGTAAAGCATTCTAACCAGGTCAGTGCACAAGGCAGCAATTATTACGTGGAACAGCAATAGCTTTTATTTCCCTTCCTTTATAATGACGTGCCTGCATAGAACACTAATTTAACGTAATTTTGTATAATGATGCAGACATTTTTATTATTTAGAAATAGAAGTACATGGTTAATTTGTTCTTTGATATAATTGGCAGTGTTTTCTCTCAAATTTTACAGCACAGATTTGATCAACGTGAAGATTTATGATCAACAAAGAACCGTACTTGTGAAACTCTTCCATATGACAAATGTTTCACTCATTACATATGTACTGCTAAACTGCTTTGGCAATTGCTTTGAAGAGCAGAGTATCTATGATGGAGCGACGATAAGGTGAAATACCATCTTGTCCCAAGTTATATTGTAGGATTTTTGCTTATCATAACTCTGGAATCTCTTTCTGCCATGGTACTAACATGGCATTAGAAATGTTCCGGCTTGACCTGATGTACAAGCACACAGAATCTAGTGCAGCTGAATGAGATGGCAATGTAATGAGGCAGGAACAGTGAAAGCTCTACTTCTCCTCAGGAAGTCTGAGACAATTCAGGAGAGAAGAAGAAAGAGAAGTATTTTCAATTTAAGGTCTCTCCAACAAGCTCATTATGAGGGATAATTGGTTAAAACCTGACACACCAGAGGATGAAGTGAAACACTAGTCCTCAGATGCTGGCCACAACTATGTTTCTGGAAGTGTGGAATCACTGGCAATGGGCACTGCAGCTCAGGCAGCATGTCATTGTGATCACTCCAGAAGGGGAAAAAAAGCATTAAATTGCAACTTATTTTGCTATTGAAGGATTATGGCCTTTCATGAATGGAGTATATTAGTAGGGAGGCTTGAGCATAGTAGTAGCTGTCTTGGCAGAGTCAGGGTTGAGTTCTAGGATGACATCCAGCAGGCACTCACATTGGATAGAAACTGGTAGCAGCCCAATTCCATGCAGATTCAGTTTTGGCAGGTATAAAATATTTGTGAATGTAGAACATGGATGCCTTGCTGTAACTTGGAGCGGTAGTGAATATATCACTGCACATTATCCTTTTATTGAAATTTGGAAAATAATGTGTATTCTGCAATGTGACACATTCCTTCCTCTCAAATTTCAAGTAATTTCTGGCCAGAATATGTATTGACGAGGAGTAAAAATGCATCAAGTTTTAATTTGGATTTATAGAAAAGACAACAAGCTTGCATTGTCTCCCTGATTAGTTCCATCACAGGACTTTCACTGACAGGAAATGCACCTTAAACAGAGATTTTTTTTGCATGCACAACAATTAATCATTTTGGGTTCTCAAATCAGAGTGTTAATTCAGTGAAAGAAGATAAAGTTTAAAATCATAAAGATTATAAATTATCACATCGCATGGATGTAAATGGGAAAGGGTGGAAACTTGTCTTCAGTCACCCATGGTGTCTGCTCAAGGTAGTAGCGGATGAGATTTCACTCCACTTTCAAGTCAGTTTCATTGAAGTAAATGGAACTGAACTTCACTCAACTGCCTGTTTCTGGAAAGTGTAGGGAATGTGTAGAGAGTGTTCAATGCTCTCCACCACCCTTTGGCACTGAGTGCCAGATTCTACTACTCCTTTGGTTAAAGGAGGTCTCGGATCTCCTTTCATCTGGCCATCAATTAACTTATAGCAATGGCATTTAGTTATTTTACCTTGCTGCTAAGTAGGTCTTCTATTCACCACCTCTCAGCCACAGTTAATACATTTCCATTAAATTTATACCCAAGACTTCTTAGTTCCAGTAAAAATAATCCTGGGCTAGACTGTCTCTCATATAAACAACATTTTCCAGTAACAGAAACATTGTCATAAATCTCCTGTTTTCTCCTTTTTCTTATCACATACTTCCTGCAGTATGATTTTACCATGAATGCCGTTGTTTGATGTGTTCTTCCCAAATGCACTATTGCGCATATCCCTTGATTCAACTTCACTTTCTTCTTTTGTGTTACTCCAATCAATCCACTGATGTCTTTCCGTAGCTCATAACTTTGTTCTTCATTATAGTTGTCAATGCCTATGTGATCTCTATATTTAGTCACTTATTTAGCTTCGAGATTTATAAAAAAGTGTAAAATATGATATGCTGTTCATATTTTAAAGGATGAGAACTTATGTAAGCTTAGACAAGTTTTATTACAACAAATTTTACTCAAATGTCAGATTCCCATCTTCTGCTTAGTGAAACACTTGAAACTAAGAATAAAAGATTAACAAATCATAATAACGTTACCTTCTTCATCTTCCCACTCGAGGTCTAGTGATGTACTGTCATCATTTGTTGATTTGGTTTTCGTTGTTAGGTCACAGCTGCTTTCAGTGTTTGGCGTTAGGAGAGTAGGCTCTGCAAAGACTCCTAGCATGAAGGCAAGAACAATTCTTAATGAATACACAAAGAATTGACTTTCAGAAATAGAGCTTCTTGGTCAACCTAAATACTATTCCACCCCTATGACACAAACATTATTCTATGTTTAAGTTTATTAAGGCAATAAACATGATGATTTTACAACCACCCTCTCCCCGAGGAAAGTGTTTTGTATTCTCACAAAGTAAGCCTGTTCTCTATAAATGCTGGCTGACCTACAGAGCTTTACCAACACTCATTTGACATTTTGCCTGCTTAGTATGATGAGGTGCTCTTATAAGATGATATTAAGTACCTTATTAATTTCCCTTAAAATTAAAGGAAAAGTTGTATTCTTATAAGAGTTTGGCTCTGTAATGTAAAAAGGAAGATAGCGGATAGAGGTTTACAGGCTAAGATATGGTTTGCTGTTAGTAATCCTCAAGGGCCAGTTTTATTTCATAGTTTTTGGTGTGATTTTGCCATGTGCAACTATTTAACTATTTCTCAATATTGAAGCACCAAGTAAAAGGAAGGTATGTATGTTTAATTTTATAACACAGCTATAAATGTTTAATTTTAAATTCATACACTCTGTTGCCCCCTATGTCAATGATCTGATTTACAGAGCAGTTCGTGTCAAAATCGGGCACAATCATACGGCTGAAAACACATTTTAAACCCAAAATGCTGCATTAATAAGATCTAAGCGGTTCTTGAACTCAACAGAAAATGTAATTTAAATCTATTCCAGTCGAATCATTCATATATCTTAACACCTATTAATATATACAACAGCATCCAAAATATTTGTGGTTGCAGTACAAATACTCCAATATTCATTAGTACCATCAGTAAATAATTAAGATGAGATAGGTTTTCTACATCTATATCTGGCATAAAAATTCAAGCACTGAATATTGACACCATGCAATGAAGAGGGAAAGATGTTCTGGTTTGCCAGTAGAATATAGCATTCCAAGGTATCACCTTTCAGATGTTACTGAGCCTTTATGAACCTCAACTGGGGCGGGGGGAACTATCACTCAAAGAGGAACAAGCTGTTATTCATATTTAACACTTTAATCACCATCACTAGACAAATACAGTAAATTTGCAAGAATTTTGTTGAATGTATAACAGAATCAGAGTAATACAGCATTGAAAAAGGCCCTTTGGTCCAATTGTCTATGCTAACCATGATGCCCACCAAACAGTTGGTCTATTTTTGGCCCATATCCCTCTATCCACATACGAGGGGATTGATAAGTTCATGGCCTAAGGTAGGATGAGTCAATTTTAGAAAACCTAGCAC
Source organism: Mobula birostris (assembly GCF_030028105.1). Taxonomy (NCBI): domain Eukaryota; kingdom Metazoa; phylum Chordata; class Chondrichthyes; order Myliobatiformes; family Myliobatidae; genus Mobula; species Mobula birostris. Next base: position 118,982,005 of record NC_092373.1, on the reverse strand, counting down.
ATTTATTTTTCAATGCATTTACATACTTAGTCCAGGGGTTGTGGAGCATACGGATCCCTTCTTTGTCGAAGTCGGTGTTATAGAGCTCTCGTTACATGCACGTGCAGTTCAACTCTGAGTGATAATGCAGAAAGTTTGAAGTTAATAACTCATCTCCTTCTACCTTAGGCCATGAACGTATCAATCACCCCTGCTGTGGACCACTTTCTGGAGGTCCAAGACGCCAACTTCTATAAAGAAGGGATCCGTATGCTCCACGACCGCTGGACTAAGTGTGTAAATGTAGGAGGGGACTATGTTGAAAAATAAATGTGTTAGGTTTTCTAAAATTGACTCCTTCTACCTTAGGCCACAAACTTATCAATCACCCCTCGTACGTACCTCAATTGTTTGTAAAATGTTGTCAATCAACTACTTGTGGTAGCTCATTCCATGTATGCACCATCTTTGGTTGAAGGAGTTGCCCGTCAGATTTCTTACAAGTCTTTCACCTCTCACCTTAAATTGAAGCCCTCGAGTTTTAATTCTCATTCCATGGGGGAAGAAAAACACTAGGTACATTCATTCCATCCATTCTCATGATATTAAGGTTATATCTTAATCTCCTAGTTTTCCAAGGAATAAAGTCCTACCCTGGCCATTCTCTCCATACAATACAGATCCTTAATTTGTGGCATCCTCGTAAATCTTCTTAGCACTCTTTCCAGCTTAATGATGTCTTTCCTTAAACAGGGTGACCTGAACTGTACACAATATATCGAGTGCAGTCTTACTAATATCTAGTACAACTGTGACATTGTGACATAGTGCCCTACACATATACTCAATGCCCTGATGTAGGCCAGTTTGCCAAACACTTTCTTCACTACCCTCTCTGTGACGTCACTTTCAATGAACTATGTACTTGTAACTCCCAGGTCCCTCTGCTCTACAGCACTCCCCAGAGCCTGATGCTTCACTGTACAATTGTACACTAGTCTGACTTTCCAAATGCAACACTTTATCCAAATTGAAAACCACTTGCCAATGTTTGGTCCACTCACCTAATGGAGCAAGAAATCACTGTAATTTTTGATAACCACCTTCATTGTCTATGATACCAGTTATGTTAGCACTATCCACAAACTTACCAGCCATGCCTTGTTCAAATTATTTCGATAACTATTGAGCAAAGGTTCCAGAGCCAAGCCATGGCATATCATTACTCACAGGCCTCCAGTTTTGAGAAACAACCTATGCGACCACTCTCTTCTTTCTATCATAAAGCTAGTTATGAATCTAGTAGCTATCTTTCTCTGGTTCTCAAGTGATCAAATCTTCCAGACTAGCCTGCAATGTGGGACCTTGTCAATGGCCTGGCTGAAGGTCATACAGACAATGCCCATTGTCCTACTTTCACCGAACGTCTTCAAAAAAAACTCTGATATATCAGACATGATTTCCCACACACAAAGCCCAACTGACTACCCCAATGAGACCTGCCTTTCCAAATGTTGATAGACACTGTCTCTCAAAATCCCTCCAGTAACTTACCCACCAATAATGTCAGTATGTTGTTCCATGGCTTGTTTTTTTGTCCTTCTTAAATAATAGTACATTAACCACCCTCCAGTCTTTGTAACTTCATTTGTGGATTAAGATGAATCAAATATCTTGGCAAAGACTTCTGCAATTTCTTCCTTAATTTCCCAAGGTCTGAGGATGCATTCAGTCAGGCCCTGGGGACTTTCCACCTTAACGTGTTTTAAGCCCACTAATATCTCCCTCCTGGTAATTTGCACGTAGTCCAAGGCATTGAAGTTTAAATGAAATTTACTATCCCAGTACATATACGTCACCCTATACTGTACAATGCTGAGATTCATTGTCTTGTGGGAATACTCTGTAAATCTAACAGCCATAATAGAGTCAGTGAGAGACCACACCCTACAGAGCAGACAACTAGTGTGCACAAGACAACAATGACTTCCTTCACAGTAAAAACCGTGGAGGATATTAATTGAAATTCTACAAGAACCTCCTGGGGTGCCATGGTAGCATGGAAGTTATTGCAATACTATTATGCTCGGGGTGTCAGAGTTCAGAGTTCAGTTCTGCTGTCCTCTAAGCAAGTTCGTATGTTCCTTCCCGCGTGTGTGGGGGTCTTCTTTGGGTGTTCCAATTTCCTCCCACAGTCCAAGGATGCACCGGATAGCAGGTCATTTGTCGTTGTGAATTGTCCCATGATTAGGCTTGGGTTAAACTGGTGGGTTCTGGGTGGCATAGTTTGAAGGGCCACAGAGGTCTGTTCTGCACTGTACAAAACTGTGCAGAAGTCTTAGGTATATAAAGCTCAGGTGCCCATGGACTGTACAGTATTTGTCAATGTGGAGCAGAGAGCAAGTTTGTAAATCTGGTGGGAGCAAAGGATATTGGGAATGGCGAGGGTGGAGCACCATGGGAGGGACTGGGACAGGTTTCAGAGAAGGAGTGCCGGGGCAGGATATGGCACAGGTGTAGATACACCCAGTCCTGAGATACCAAGCAAGGTCATTTGATTCCAAATTGATTATTCCAGAAAGTCTCTTTGGTGCTTTCCACTCCCTCCCCTCCCCTTTCCCTTCCCCCTTTCCCAACCACAAGTCCCCTCACCCCACCCTCTTCCCAGTCTCAGTCCACAATAGAGACCCATATTAGAAACAGGGTTATCATCACTCTTGAAACTTGTTTTTTTTGCAGCAGCAGCACAATGCAATACATAAATTACTACAGTACTGTGCAAATGTTTGGGGCACTCTAGCTATATAAATGTGCCTAAGACTTTTGCACAGGACTGTACCTCTAAACAGGGTTTCTCAACCTGGGTTCTGTGGAACCCTAGGTTCAGTGACAGGTCACTAGGAGCTCTGTGAGAGATCATGATAAAATAAACATCATTTTTTGAATTTCACATATTTAGCCCAGTTAACAATTTCAGTCTAGTATGACAGTCCGCAGTTGGACTGTGATTATTCTCAGTTTTTAAATGCGAGAGAGAAGAGGGCATTGGTAGTTGGTGAGTGCTGTATTGCACGGAGGAGAGGACGGTAGGCTGATAATTGGTGAGTGTTGTATTGCACGGAGGGGAGGACGGTAGATTGATAATTGGTGAGTGCTGTATTACATGGAGGGGAAGACGGTAGGCTGATACTTGGTGAGCGATGTATTACATGGAGGGGAGAACAGTAGACTGATAATTGGTGAGCACTGTATTGCATGGTGAGGATGGTAGGCTGATAACTGGTGAGTGCTGTATTACACGGAGGGGAAGATGGTAGGCTGATAATTGGTGAGTGATGTATTGCATGGTGAGGACGGTAGGCTGATAATTGGTGAGTGCTGTATTACACGGAGGGGAGGACAGTAGGCTGATGAGAGAGAGAAGTGTGTTTTCTGAGCATTGAATGGACTCGCTCAACTTGGGCTGTGAAGCCAGCCTCTCCTTCCCAAATTACCACCCCCAACTTCCCCTTATGCGCCACTGACTGACTTATGGGAGCGAACAGTCTCTGCTGGTGGAGTAGAAAACTGGAGGGAAATTTTCATTCTAAAGACGGTCCAGTGTGGCGATTTTTGAAGAGGAGATGTGAGATGGAAGAGGAGGATTCCAGGCCTAGACAATTCTAATAAGGTTAATGATGAAGAATTACAATCTTCTGAGTCATTTCACAGAACAAGCACAACAATGGACACAAAGACAGTCCATTTTTTAAAATAAAACCATATAAGTTTATTTACACAACAAATGCACATGTAGGGTTTTCAGTAATATTAACTGTAATGTTAACTGTTTAACTGCTAATTATAAAATGGCTTCTCTGAAGTGTTATAATGACCTGGCTTCTTTGTAAGATTAACTATGAGGTACTGTTCTCTGTAGCTGAAATGTTTGGGTTATAGTTATAGATAACGGAGGAACTACCCAATGGAAGCTATGTTATTCTATCTGTATGTGTGGGAACCTGGGTCAGTGCACGGGCTTTTCGGGAGGAGAACCGAAGAGGAAGGACGTGCTGGACACGCTCTGGTCGACCACCATGGTTGGTCCCAGGCGGCGGGTCCAGGAGGTCGAATGGTGGAACGAAGACCTGTTAATTGAGCTCCAATGGTTGTGTACGAAGTGGTTGAACTCTGATAAGTTTGGCGCCTTTTACTTTCCTTTTATATTGTATCTCTGTTAATCACCTAGTTCCAGTAAAATATATAAAGTGTAATCTGTAAATCGTACATCGTGTGCTGTCTGATATTTGATGTGTGAGTTTGTACCAGGGTGCACTACACAGCAACTACGCAACTGTGAGACACGGTTTTGGCGGGCGGACGGGGTTTCCCCTAGACAAACACGAGCCGATAGCCCTGAGCCTTACACACAAAGTGCAAACATTAAGTATTTACAAGACAGTGAATAAATTCAAATTAAAATATGATTACCACTGTCTATGAAACAGTCAATTCCCTGGGGGGAGGTACTCCCACTGCATTTATTGTGATCACATGCTCTCTCTCCAAGGACAGCAGGCACGAACAAATCCTTAGAACAGTGGCAGGCTGTCCGCCCTGTCAGAGCACTCGAATTTCTGTCTCCTAGACCTGTGACTGGCCTTCTTGGCCAGGCCCAGGAGCAAGCCTACCTATAGATTCTCCTCGCGGCCCACCCCTCTTCCATACTGGGTGCCCGTATATAAGAAGCGCGGAGCTGAAATGCAACCAGAACCTGAGCAGCAGCCCCTTCAGATACTCAAACAGGGGCTGCAACCTCACACTCCATATAAGCAAGATAGACCGACTCCTCCCGACCACAGAATGGACAGGTGGATGGGTGTCAGTATCTGTTGTACTGTACTGCCTGTGCAACACCTTCCATCTCAGATCCCCAGTGTACAGGGGAAGGACTCCCCGCATAATGAGATTTCAGCTAGGGACCTCCTTCACTGCCAGATCATAAAACAGACTGTCAAGGTGAGTCTGGTCAGCAGATGAAGGCAAGGAAGTGACAAGTGTGCAAGAGCAGCCCATACAAGAAATGCTTTGGAGTGTCATGGAAGGGCACAGTGGGAATCCTCGCGAGACAACTCATGTTAAGTGAGACCCTCTCCCACGTGGCATCCTGAAGCCTGAGTCTGACAATAAACTTCCAGCCCATCATGTGGTGGTGTAGCTAGAAACTCTCCGCTTCCCTGAGTCCCCTCGACACCCACCGTGATTGGATAGGGACCAGTCCCCCTCGCAGCTACAGTACCATCCCCCACCAGCGCAGGAGCACCCAGTCTGGGTGAGACTAGACCCATACCCTCAACAGCATTTGGCAAAAGCGAGGCAGTTCACCAAGGTGACGTGACTAATGCTGCTGTGTCCCCGGCGGAGAAAGCGCGTTGCCAGTGCATGCAATTTCGGAGGGTGGTCACTATACAGGTATCTCTGCAGGGTCATGAGGCGGAGAGCTGCCAGCTGGGTGCGCACACACACCAATGACTGACCGCCCTCTGCCATCGGAACACTCAGGACTGTAGCCAAGACCCAATGCCTCCTGTTGCCCCAGAGGAAGTCTACCAGCCTCTTCTGGGTCCTGGAGACAAAAGCAGTGGGTGGGAATAAAGTAATCCACCAGTATCACATCTTTACAATGAAAGCTACTTATCAGTGGGTTTTACATGGACTGGTGATCCAAATTGTCCTATTTCATTGTGCCCAGTCTGTGGCAAACAACTTACAAGTGTAGCAATGGCTCCAGCAAAATAGAAAAAAAAAACAGTTAACTACAAATCATAGCCATATGACACACAACAGTGCTGATTATTTTAAACAACTATTGGAATCTCAAAAAACTATTAAAACTTTTGAAAATAAAGTCACGTCAGTAAAAAGACTCAGGAAGCAAGTTATTTAGTAGCTGTAAGTCCAGCTCACGAGAATGTTTAAAAAATTGTGTGAAAACCTGGACAAAAAGCTCACTAACCTCCTGCCACATACAGAAATCCGCTGGCTTAGCAGAGGAAGAATTCTCAACACGGTGTTTGAACCGAAAGGTGAATTACAGGAGTACTTTCAAGAAAATAGTAGGCCAGCTTTCAAGATGAAGAATGGCTGCAGAAACTAACTTACTTGTCAAACATTTTTCATCATATGAAGCAATTGAACAAGTCTCTGCAACGCCCTGGAGAAAATGTTTTGACTTCAAGCAACATTGATTCTTGGATTTAAAAGGAAACTGAATCTTTGGAAAAATCATGGTGCAAAAGGAAATCTTGAAATGTCTCCACTGCTTGGGCTTGAGAGTGAGGAAGGATATCAAAAAGTCCCAAGTCTTATTGAAAATCACCTGGAAGAACTGCAGAACAAAATTGAACAACACTTTTCCTCCCTTTCAATACAAGTGTATGACTGGGTGAGGGACCCTTTCTCTGAATCTTCTGCACAGCCTGAGAACTTGACTTTGAGAGATGAAGAACTTTGCGCACTGCACTCTTGATTGTGCACTCAAGATGAGATTTACTGACCTGCCCCGAACAAGTTCTGGCTATCTGTGAATGAACTATTCTGTCATTCATAGGAAAGCAATGACCGTTTTGCTGCAATTTACAATTTCTAACATATGACAGCAAGCTTTTTCTTGTTTAACAAGCATCAAGAGCAAAGATAGAAATTGTCTCATTCCAGTTGAAGGTAAAATTTGTGGCTTATCTCAAGTTCAACCCATAATTGAGAAATTTATTATGTTTGCCTTATGAGTTTTTAAAATTTATGGAAGAGAAAGAAAGAGCAATTTCAAGAAAGGTAAGCTAAGCTTAGCTATCTTTTTTTTCAAGAAAGGTCAGCTAAAAATTCATTCTGTACTCAAAAGAACATCAACAATTATTTTTGGATTATTATATCTACAACTTACTGATCACACTAATGTAATGTGAGCTCAAGATATAATAATTTTCATGCAGGGGTTCCCCGAAACCTGAAAATTATTTCGAGGGTTCCTCCAGGGCAAAAAGGTTGAGAAAGGCTGCTCTAAATAATCCTTATAGGACCTATTCACTTCCTTGCAACCCTTTTACTCTTAATGTAACCCTAAAACCGTCTGGAATTTTTCTTAACCCTGTCTGCGTGATTCATCTCTTACCCTCTTTTTGTGCTCCTGATTTCCCTCAAGTGTACTTTGTATTGACAGAGGGTTTCTCTTGTTCCCAATTGTCTAGACCAGGGCTTCCCAAACTCTTTCATGCCTTGGTCCCCTACCATTAACCGAGGAGTCTGTGGACCCCGGCATGGGAGCCCCTAGTCTAGACCCACATACAGTACACTTCCTTCTACTAACCTCAACATTGCTCATTAGTCAGGGTTCCCTAAATTTGCCAGCTTTTCCCTTCACCTGACAAGACTGGTTGCCTCCAGGATATTTGATATTACACCTTTAAAAGCCTCCCACTCGTCAGTCATCCCTTAACCAGCAAACATCCTCACGCAATCAACCTCTGTCAGATCCCACTGAATGTCTCCACAATTGGTCCTGCCTCAGTTTAGAAACTTAATCTGTAGAGTTGTCCATATTAATTTAAAAACTAATAGAATCATGGTCACTGGACCAGCATGCAACCTAAATCACAGCAATTGAACTGGTTTTCCCTCAATACACTGATCTACTTTCAAGTTCAAATGCACACTTAGCCACAGGTAACTAAAATAATTATGCATTAAAAAAAGTATTTGGGAGAATATCTTGCCCTCATCTTCCAGCAAGAAAACTTACTGTGTTGGTTTCGGAAAGCTTCCGACTGAGATTTTGCATGCTGCAGATATGTGTCAAAGTCTTCTCCTGTTTCACTGCACAAAGTAGGAGAAAAATTAACAATCCATTAGTCAAGTTCACCACCAGTTTTAAAGACTTTTAGGACTGATTTGAAAAATGACCTCAGTAGGAGTCATGCCAAGCACTGAAGCAAATCTAGAAAGTACAGTCAAACTCCTCATAATTAAATTTGGCTGATTGTCTGCAGTGTTGCCTGCACAACAATGTCATGTATAAGTGCTGTAGCATTCTGTTTCAGTAGCAGAATGCTAAACTTATATAGCATTTATGATCACTTCAATATTTCATTAAAACTAACATCAGTGATATGGTAACACAATGGGGCAGATGTTCTGCTGTTCAAATAAGTACTATTCGACCTTCCTTGGATCACTGCTGTTTCCAAATGGTCCTGGACATCTTCTGCTGAGATGTTGGCTCTCAATGAACTGGTCTGGTCAAATGCAGCAAGGTGGAGCACAACGGAAAAAGCCCTGGAAGAAAGCTATGCCCCCAATACGGTACTGATAGCCAGAAGTTCACCCAGAAGTCTTTTTAAAGTGGTCAATTAACACTAAGTGAATACGGCCAGGTAGGAACCCAAGTAAAAAAAATTAATAAGTTAAAAAAACTTAGGGAGCCACACTTAAAAGTAAGTAAATACATTTAAACTAAATCAAATCAAATTAAAAGCTTTTTGAAGATAATTTCTCTTTTGAATGGGGTGACTGTACTGGTGCCAAGATACATGATTGGTGGGTAAGTTTCCCTTGGAAATCAATGAACATTCATACTCCAGTTGGACTCCTCATATGCCAGAGTAGGACACACAGCAGAACTGGTGGTACAGCAGATTTCTGCAAGTACAATAAAAGTGATGGAAGATCTTTCGCAATGTGTTACAAAAATATTTATCATTTAGAGATGGAATAATTGATAGCAGTTTCCATCACATCCTGCAGTAGGTGATGACAGCATTTATAGGATTCAGGTTGTCTGGGGCAGATATTGTCAGTCAAAGTAATGGCTGCCTTCACTATGGCAGCCTCACATCTCAGAACTGCCATACCACTTGACCCTCAGCCCATTTCAACTAGGCCTCACGGACAGTTCACACCATTGCATGTGCAAATCATTGCTGAGCAGCTGGTGGAGTACTGCACAGGCCGAGTAGATGTCCCTTTGAGCACTCAGACTGGGGAATGAAGAGTAATGCGACCACATCAGCTCTCTGCAGGGTACTGCTAACACAGTACCACTGTAACACACACAAAGTGCTGGAGGAACTCGGACAGGCAGCACCTATGGAAATGAATAAATAGTTGATGTTTCAGGCAGAGATCTTCCTTCAGGACTGGAAAGGAATGGGGAAGATGCCGGAATAAAAAGGTGGCGAGGGTGGGGGAGGGGAAGGAGGCTAGCTAGAAGGTGATAGATTAAGGCAGGTGGGTAGGAAAGGTAAAGGACTGGAGAGGAAGAATCTGATAGGAGAGGAGAATGGACCATAGGAGAAAGGGAAGGAGTAGGGGACCCAGGGGAAACTAATAGGCAGATAAGAAGAAGCCAGAATGGGGAAAAGAAGAGGGCAAGGGAAGGGACACTTTTTTTTTAACCTGCAAGGAGAAATCGATATTGATGCAATCAGGTTGGAGGGTACCTAGACAGAATATAAGGTGTTGCTCCTCCACCTGAGGGGGGCTATGTCGTGGCACAAGAAGGGGCTATGGACCAATATGTCGGAATGGGAATAGGAATTAATATATTTGGCCATCAGGAAATTCTGTTTTTGGCAGATGGAGTCGGGGTGCTCAACTAAGCAGTCCCCCAATTTATGATGGACCTCACCAATATAGAGGAAGCCACATCAGGAGCACCTGATATATTAGACAACCCCCAGCAGATTTGCATGCAAAAAGGACTGGAAGGACTGTTCGGAGCTCTGAATGGCGGGGAGGGAGATTAGTGGGAGACACCAGTGCACAGTGAATAGAAGCATACTTCCTTTGGCCATACGAGAGTTAATTGCTATTGTCTAGGAGTAGTTCTTTAGTCTTGGAAGCCACAGTGATAAAATATGAAAACACTTACCAACAGTATTTAAGTATCCTGGCATCTCTTTTCACCAGAAAATCTGGTTAAGAATAATCAGTTGATCAAAAAAAAAAGGATTTAGCACTTTCCTGGCATATACAAAGAATAAATTCTTCTCAGGCTTCCGGGTAGGTACCGATTAAAATCGATATCCGTACCCGCTGAAAGCCTGAGAAGGGTTTATTCATCATTGACCAACTTTTTCTCTGAATGACTGCCTTGCCTTCTTTAGTTCCCAAAGGGCATCTGAAAAAGTTGAGCACAACATCATTCTAAGAAGATGAAGTCTATATAACAGAAGTTGGATCTCATGGATGTGCCAAACCTAGATGTTTCAGAAAAATGGGAAAGAGAAAAGACCCTGGGAAATTCTGGAATCTGTAACCAAAAGATAAAGAGACAGATACTGCAATTAATAAAGATATTCATCGACTCATCTGTTGGAGCTACATGAAGAAGCAGGTTTTAAGTAGCTGGTATTAGGAAAAAATTGGTGTTCATTACAATGGTTACTTTGACAGTAGATCATAGATCTCAAAATACTACCATTCATAACTGGAGTATTGGAAAAATGTTTTATTTCAAATGGGTATTATCTTCATTTTGACACAATACAGTAAAATATACACAAAACCAATTTAAACCAAAAAGCCTTGATAACTTCCTTGGGAGACTGATCATTTAGACATTATTGTTTTGAGGCTTTTTCAGGTTTTTGGCTAGACACTGAGTAGTAAAAACTAAATTTGCTTGATTTTCTTCTAGCTTGGCAAATATATGTGTACTTTGCAACAAGATAACAGGAAGGAACCTATCTTCCTTCAATATATATACTCAATATTGAAAAGTGCAATGGGCAAACTGATGCAACAAAAGATTGACAAATTATTGGGACCTGATGTTTCTGTCCCAAGATTAAAAAAGTTAGGAATTCCTTTTCAAACATTAGCAGTAATTTTCAAAAGACTCCCGAAGCAAGAATTAATCTCTTTTTGGGTAAAGCACTAGACGTTCCATTATTTACACTAGGAAAATAAAACCAATAATTGCGGGCCCTTTAGTTGAAGGTCAGTTGCGGTGAAGGACAATCAGTTGAACAAAAGTTACTACTGAGCGTCAACAGGAAGTTGCAAAAATTTTTAAATCACGTCCAATGAACTCAGATGAACCTTTTGAGATGATATCAAACAGGGCAAATAAAGAAGTATCTAATGGAATTTGTGTGAACTTTGAGAAACTACTTAAAATTGCACAATGAAAGTGGAACTGAGAACAACCTTTACTGGAAGGCAGGAAACAGTGGGGAAAATGAATGTATTTAAATTGGCTGAAAGGTATTTCTTACATTAGTGCCTCGGCTTTTTCCTGACTACACCAAAGACTTGTTGATACCACTGAGTTTGGTAGAATTTCAAAAATGTGATGGGAATGGTGAATGAAATGAAAAAGGAGCACTGACTGATTGAATGGGTGGGGGAAAACTGGTTCAAACTGTAAAAGCACAGAAAATGAAAAATTACCACCGTCATTATATTAAGGATAAGGAGCAAAGACTTATGGATGAGCAGAGAGATTTAGGGGCCCCAAGCAGAGAAATCATAAGAGCAAGTGGATAGACAAAACAAATTCAGAAAGGATAATAGAGTACTGATCTATTTCTCAAGGATACTGAAATACTACGATATTATGGTTGCTCAGAGTTCTGTTCCGTTCACATGATGTATTCAGTTCCAGGCTCCCCACTTCAAAATATTTATACTGTTCTTGGAATGCATATATCCAATAGCAAAATAGTACCATAGACTAAAAATTCCGACTACTAGACTGGGGTTGTATTTCCTTGATTATTTGTACTTTGAGAAGAATGCTGCTAAACCCTCCCAAACTCTCTTTTGAACTAGTAATTATTCTAATACTGGCACCGTTAATGCAGCTTTGTCTTAGCTCAGCCTTGATGGGCGCTTCAATGTACACACAATTACAGGAAGGAACAGATACTTCCATTATTAATTCAAAAGTGTTGAAGCCAATTTTGAAACTGCCATCACTGTTGGCCAAGATTGGGCAACTCTCTAAAGATTGTTGTTTTTAAATAGCTCAGTTGCTCATTTTCCCAGCTGCCTGCACAACAGAAGGAGGACATACATGACACTGGAAAAACTTTAATATTAAGGAAGTCTCACCCATTTTGCTGATCAGGGCTTGCAGCAGACTTGGTCTTTTGCTTCATCTTTTGCAGCCTTTGTTGCTATGGAGGACAAAGACTAATCAGTACATCATCTTTGCAGGCAGAATACTATAGCTTGATTTGCAAACTGGAACCCAGAGGAACAGAAACAAAATATACAATCGTTTACATGTGATTTTACTAATCAGTTTTTATTTGGAATAGATTAAATAATAGACAGTTATAAAGGGCACAGAAAAGGTCAAGAAAATTTGAAAGTTTCAAAACAAAATCATTAATTTTCATATTGCACCTTAGAATGAACATACTAAGTAATTCTTCACAGAATGATCCCAAACTTACACAACAACACACACAAAATGCTGGAGGAACTCAGCAGGCCAGGCAGCATCTATGGAAAAGAGTAAACAGTTGACGTTTCGGTCACAACCCTTCATCAGGACTGGAAAGAAAGAGGAGAAGTCAGATCAAGGTGGGGGAGAGGGTGAAGTAAAGTGCTGGGAAGTTGACTGATGAAAGAGATAAAGGGCTGGAGAAGAAGCACCAGAGGGAGGTGATGGGCAGGTAGGGAGATAAGGTGAGAGAGGGAAACAGGAATGGGGAATGGTGATGGTGGTAGTGGGGGGGGGGCTGGGTGGGGAGGCAATTACCCAATTACCGGAAGTTCGAGAAATTGACATTCATGTCATCAGTTTGGAGGCTACCCAGATGGAATATAAGGTGTTACTCCTCCAACCTGAGCATGGCCTCATCACGGCAGTAGAGGAGGCCATGGACTGACATGTTGGAATGGGAATGGGAATTAGGATTGAAATGGGTGGTTACCAGGAGATCCCGGTTTTTCTGGCAGTCAGAGCATAGGTGCTGAGCGAAGTGGTCTCCCAATCTACGTCGAGTCTCAGCTATATACAAGAGGCCTCAGTGAGAGCACGAATACAGTAGATGACCCCAACAAAGTCACAGATGAAGTGTCACCTCACTTGGAAGGGCCTTTCAGAGCCCTGTACGGTAGTGAGGGAGATGCAGAGGCAGCCGTAGCACTTGTTCCACTTGCAAGGACAAGTACTAGCATGGAGATCAGTGGGGAGGGATGAGTGGACTTGTGAAGGAGTGATCCCTGTGGAAAGCGGTATGTGGGGGCGGGGCTGGGGAGGGAAAGATGTGCTCGTGGTGGGATGTCGTTGGACATGGCAGAAGATACAGAGAATTATGTGCTGGACATGGAGGCTAGTGGGGCAGTAAGGGACACTCCCTACATGACTCCCTTGTCCACTCAACTTCCCAGCTCTTTACTTTACTCCTTCCTCCTCTCCCTATTTTACCCATCACCTACCACCTTGTGCTTCTTTTTCTCCTTTCCCCCCACCCCCTTCTTACTCTGACTCCTCTTTCTTTCCTGTCCTGATGAAGGGTCTCGGCCCGAAACGTCGACTGTTTATTCACTTCCATAGATGCTGCCTGACCTACTGAGTTCCTCCAGCATTTCGTGTGTTGCTTTGGATTGCCACCATTGGTAGATTTTGTCGTGTTTGTAGCCCAAATTTAATCCAACCTTGCCTTTCTCTTCCTGCATATTACTGTTTTGCGGCTACTTCAGGAATTTATAGCTCCACTTACTCAGGAAACACATAGAGACAGCTTTATGCATCAATCAGAGGAATAAATAGACATAAAACATTGAAATTGTGTTAGTAGGTATTGAATTCTAACTTGCACTATAATCAAAAACATTGTCACTCAGCCCAACAGTGAGATAAGTGGCCAGAAAGTTAGTTGGATGGTAGAATTTAAGGATTTTAGGAGAGTGAGGTGGAAAGGTTAAAGGAAGAATTCTGGAACTTCGAGCCCAGGAGGTTAAAGGAATGTTTTTTATAAAGGGGTACAAGAGTGGAAGGTATACAAAGGGCCAGGATTAAAGGAATGCAGAGGTCACAGTCATTTGTAGGGCTGGATGATGTCGCAAGGAGAGGCAAAGCCATGGAGAAGTTTGAACACAAAGATGATACCTTTGTGATACAGGATGCCAACATAATACAGCAAATAACTATATACAAGTATTCTTTATCAGCTGTAATTCCACTTGTGTTACAGTATGTAACATCTAATTTATCATGAATAGTGATTTTCAATATTAAGGACTGATTATCAGAAAGTCATGGGTGACGGCAAGACAATGGGTTAAAATAGAGACGGCAGAAAACGTGCATTTTTTTTTGCAAAGTCGAAGACAGAAACCAAGTGGGACAACATTGGAATGGTACGGAGATAGCAGAAGCATGAATGCGGATACCAGCATACATGAATTGCTGCAGTCAGAGGTGCAGGAAGACCAACTTAATTGACAGGGAATATGGTGCAGTAAAGGTCAGTTCAAGGTCTGAACTTAAGAAGTCTGGTTCAGGTAAAATATCTCCAGGGAAGTTGAGTATCGGGTTAGGTTTAGTTGCTTCTTTAAATTGTTTTTTTTTAGGTTCATAAGGATGGTTTTGGGGACAGAGGGTAGAGCTAAGGGGTCAGGTTAGGTTATAGGGACAGGGATGTGGGGGAAATAGAGGTTGGGCCAGAGTCTGTCTCCACTCCACGTTCGATGGCCAGCAATGAGGATGTGCGTCATCCACAGTCGAATGTCAGATGCCAGGCCAGCACAGGATAGATGATGGACCCCCAGGTCAGCAAGCTGCCGGGTGGGTGCCGGAGTAACAAATTCTGATTAACCATGGGAGTCACAAGTTTGAGGCCTAGTGTTCAAGGTCCCATCGTCTGCAAGTGCAGAATTTGAGGGCTAGTACTTAGTGATTGATTCCAAGGATCAAGGCCCAAGGGTCAAATTGGAAGTCTGAATGGCGAAGCCTATTGGCCAGAGCCGACTCTACGAATCCATGGGGAAGTCGAAGACCAAAGCCTGCAGGCCTAAGTCTGAGTCCAATGGAGGCTTGCCATGGAGTTAAAGGACTGAATAGACATGGGCGGGAGGGAGAAACGAGGTTTGTTTCGCTGCCTATTATATTCTGTTGAGCATTGTGGGCGTGCTATGCTGGTACTGAAAAGTGTGGCAAAACTTGTGGGCTGCCCCCAGTACACCCTCTGATATGTTGGTTGTTAACACAAATGACACATTTCGCTGTATGTTTCAATGTACGCATCATAAGTAAAATTGAATCTTGAAGACTTGGTAGTCAGTGAACAAACAATAAATCTTTAATCTGTCCATTGCATAAACCGAGAAACTTGTAGCACATCTAGGACTGGATGTCCCAGATGTACCACACACTTTCAGTCAAGATGGGGCTGAGCTGTGATATCCGATGCAGTGACTCAGACTGTTTATTTTTGTCTTTAATGATTGTTTTGGGGGCAGCACAGGGAGTTAGTTGTCAGTTCAACGTTTGGGGACAGGGATGAAAGAGAGGAAGAGGTCAGGGGCAGGAGCAGGTGTTCGAGTCAAAATGGCACCAAACTGCTATGTCTCATGTTGTGGCTCAGACTTGGCTGATTTTTTTAGGTTTGTACAGATGTTTTGGGGACAGCGCGGGGACTTAAGGGGTCAAGTTAGGGCTTATGAACAGGGATGAGTGAGAGTGAAGGGTCAGGGGTAAAAAACTGTTTCCTAAGTCAAGGTCAGAACACTCAGTGGTCAAAGGTAAGGGCAGGCTGCAAGCACTGAAGATACCAGTGATCTCCCAAGCCACTGGGATTGGAGGTGTACGTGAGTCTGGACTTCAAGGCCCAAAGCGCTCCACAGACTAGCGTCAACAATGCCAGAGGTCAGTTGGTTGAGGTACAAAGTTCACATCTGACCTGTGAGTCCTGGAGTCAATACCAAAGGGCAAAGCCAAACTGTGAAGTGCAGAGCTTGCTGAGTCTGGAGGTAGAGAAATGTTGAAGACCTCAATTGGCAAGCTCAGAAGTACAGACCCCAGGCCCAATGCCTGCAAGTCCGAGGAGGCCAAGGATGGCCGGGATGGGGGGGCGGTGCGGGGGAGAGACTTGATTTGCTGCAGCGATTTGTTCTATGGTTGTTGCTGGTTGTGTTCTGCTGAACATTGTGGAAATGCTTTCTTGGTGCCAAAATGTGTAGTAATAATTCCAGGCTGCCCCACCACATATTTGGGTGTGTTGGTTGTTATTGCAAACAACACATTTCACTGTACATGTGATAAATGTACAGTAAGCAGCGGAGTGCACAAAGGAGAAAGCCATATTAGATCCACAGGAGCATTAAAGAGGCTGTGGAGCAGAAGTGGAAAGATTCTGTTGACTTAAATAGACAAGAAAAGAAACAGACAGAGACTAAATTTAATTGACTGAAAGCAGTTTCTCTTTGGGAGTTCAGTTCTTTTTCTCTTCTTCCAGTGCATTTCATTATTTGTAGCCTATTAAACTTCAAAATTATTCCCTTAGGTGATTTGCACAGAGGCCGAGAAATTCACTCACACATGAAAATAGACGCTAAAGTGAAGCTGCCTGTGGGATTTGTGCCATCTTTCCCAGGTTTTACTTACACTAGATTTTCACATGCACCCATTGCATAAATCTGTGCACGAGAGACGCCAGTCAATGTTTTCCCCATGATTGCACGAACTGCAATAAATTTTAGGAATTTGAATTCTGCTCATCAGTGAAACTGCCTTGGGCTACTTTATGATGGTATCTTAAAGTGGAGATGTTGACCGTCGACACAATTTGTAATGAAACACTCTCGTTCTCACTGATCATGGGGCCCAACGCACAAGTGTTTAAAGATGAGGCATGGCACGTGGAGAGGATGTGACACAGCTCCACTTCCTCCTGAGAGCCCCATTGCCACAGAAACTCACTCAGCAAGTCTGATTCATCCTTGTAATAATCAAACTGCTGAGTGCATTTGAAGCAGCAAAAAGCAGTTCCAGTACTCTTAGAACATTAGCATTTAACCATGAAAAGTGCAGACCTGTATCACAAAAATCAGAACAAATCTAATTACTGCCTAATCTGCTTACTCTTAATTATCCAGGTATTTTTTTTCTATCAGGTGGCATGAAACTGCTCACCAATACCCAGCCTGGTTTCATCATCAACAGTGGACTTCAGACTTCATTGGCTTGGTACAAAAATGAACCAAGGAGTCAAATGCCTGAACTAAGGCTAGAGTGACCATCTGTAGTATGAAAACAATATTTGACTCAGTGTGGCATCATATACAAGTTGGTTGTGGTTGTCACAGATCAATCAACACAGCTCCAGAATGTGACCAGGCAGCATCTCTAGGAAGAGGTGCAGTCGATGTTTCAGGCCGAGACCCTTCGTCAGGACTAACTGAAGGAAGAGTGAGTAAGGGAGTAAGTGAGTAAGAGTGAGTGAAAATCCCTTACTCACTCTTCCTTCAGTTAGTCCTGACGAAGGGTCTCGGCCTGAAACGTCGACTGCACCTCTTCCTAGAGATGCTGCCTGGCCTGCTGCGTTCACCAGCAACTTTTATGTGTGTTGCTTGAATTTCCAGCATCTGCAGAATTCCTGTTGTTTCCAGAATGTGACTGCAGGACTTACTCAGGAAAGGCCCATCAGCTGCTTTCTGTGAGACGTGGGTATCCACCTGCAATTCCTCTGCAAATGCCTGAATATTGTCTTGCTGCTAAGTACAGGTCGACCTTCACTAATCCGGCACCACTGGGACCTGAGGAGTTCCGGATAAGTGAAAATGTCGAATTACAGAAGGATCACATTAAGCATAATCAGTGCCGGATTATCAAAGGAACCAGATTACAGGTAGTCGGATTAGTGAAGGTCGTCTGTAGCAAGTAATATTGGTACCACAGAAGTGCCAAACAATGCTTAATTCAAAGGGGGGAAGATTTTAATTCACCCAATTTGCAAGAACATTATCATTGCCAATCAACATCCTGGGCGGTGGGGTGGGAGGTCATTAAAGATCAGGAACATATTTGAAGCAACTATAATTGGAGTTACATGGGCAGGTCACAAGTAGAGCATGCTATACGAGTAGCTCATATCACACCCCAAAGGCTATCCCAGATAAAATAACACAGTTGATTGTTTTTTTTGTGTTGGCCCTAACTGCCAAGGGTGACTTCCTTCACTGTAAGTGTGCAACCATTCAACAGCTTGGCTTGTAGATACTGGAGTTGTACTGTGTAGCAGGAGGACAGGCAGACACAGGAAAGACAAGATTGCTGCAAAATGCACCAATTATTGAGCATCCCTAACTGGCTCTGAGGTGTGAAGAGGGAACATCCTGACCAGCTACAGCACCTGTGGTGCGAGAACTCCAACAACATTGTGGGGCAACCTCAAGAGTCAACGAGTGATCAAACTGAAAGGGAAAATGTATGTTCAGCAAAGGATGGTATGTGAGGTGGAGTCACCTTTGTAGGTGTTAAAATATCCAAGGAGACAGTTGCCCTGGTTTTCTTAAGCGGTTCAGAGCAAAGATTTTCCTTGTGATGCTGGTGGGGGGGGGGGGGGGGGGGCGGGGCACGCATTAACAAATTGCTGCCAGTTATTTGGTGCAGTGTGGCACTAGGTATGCAGTGGACTACTATGAATGTGAGACCAGGTCAGAGCTGATTACTATCGGATTAGGTTAAGCTTCTTCAGCATTTTTAGAGCAATGATTTTCATCATCTCCACAAGCAGAAGTGTCCAGCTGGAGTAGTTCAGTCTGCAAGTGTCAGATCTCATCACCAATGCCTTTGAAAATTGTACCCTCTGGCTGTCTTGCTACAGGGTTGGATAGACGTCAGTGTAAGGCTTCTTAGGACACAGAATAAACCCACCAGGCCCTCTGCTCCTCCTCATTTGATTTCCACTGTGAAGAAGCTCTAGATTTAGGATCCACTCTTGCTTTTTTTCTCTCTCCTCCTTTGCTGGAGGTTAACTGACCCGTACTTAAGCACACATTCCACCGCCTGCCCCCAAAAGAGGTTTTCAGAAACAATCAGACTACAAAGGTTAGTGCTGCTGATTCCAACAAATTCTGCTGTGAATAACTACCATTCAAAGGGCAGGCCCTTTAACTAGCTCAGGTGATGAGTGTGTTCCCACTATATCGATATTTCATTTCCTATGCATAGCCACAACACACATTATCTGTATATAGATGAAACATAGAATAGCATTAATTTGGAGTTGTCAGTAGGATGATATTTAGTTAATATTCCATTTTTATTTACATTTAACAATGACCTTTCAGATTTTACTCATTAATGACGTAAAAAGTTAACTAATATTCCATTAGGGTTTGAAGAACATCACCAGACTATGACTATTGAATGCATATGGAAGTGAAGGTATAATTGTGAGTGACAGTATGATCGTACTGCTGTAAATATTTAGTGTTTTGGTGCAGGTGCCACTATAAGTCACAGAAGACTTCTGCTATCCTATGATTCTCGTTTCATAACCTTGACATTGGCTGTAGTCCACACCTACCAATTCCCTCAGTTATGATCTGAACACAGTAGAAAGAATGTAACCAGTTTTATGCTGCAATTAGAATTTTAATCTTTGGAATTGGATTAAAATTAAAGCTGTAACAAGGTTGGTTATGTTCTTTCTATTCAGTCCTGATCATAACACTGGATGTCAAGATTATCAATTAAAAATTATAGTTCAGTGACTTAAAGTGGCACCTGGATTATAACACAATTACATTTATGGCAGTACAAATATACCATCAATTTTTTGTTGGTTCACTAGTACAGGTCTGTATTTTAAGTTCTTCAAATATTCTGACCAGTGGTGGAATGTCAGTGAAATGTTTGTCATTGTAGGTTAATACTTGATTACAATGCAAGTTGAGGCAAAATGGAAGTGACTGTATGCACGTTTGTACATCTACATCACTGAAAAACCTTTAAGTATTGTGGACTAGATATTTAATCACCTAGCTCATGTTATTTCAAGTGTATGGAGCTGAAATGTAGCGCCTCTCGCATGATGAAGCATTCTGTTCAGATTTTGTGCATGTACCAATGATGTCAGTCTGTTTAATTCAATGCACGTTGATGACCTCCTATAAAGAAAGTAGGTTTTGCAGCTTTGGAGTTGTACATAACAATTAGAAATGAGCACAGCTAGTATTGTTCTGGTGCAATCTAAACAAGATGAGATCTTTGATCACCTTAAAAGCTTATTGTAAAGTGCAGATGTATTAAATATGGTCCAGCAACAAAATATGGGTAAAGGCATTTTCAGCTGAGAAACCGAACAGGGGCTTCATGCCCTCACCTCCAACAGCTTTTTCTGCTTTGCTGCCCTGGCTGCTTCACGCTGTGCAGCATAAAATGCTTCTTCTTCTATCCTTAACTGTTCCTCTTGTGCAGCTAACTGCATATGAATGAAATAAAAAAAGGGTTAACAAAATGATAAACCTCTCTAGAAAGCACTTGAGCAGTAGTACAAATACAACGCAAAATACATAACATAACCAGAAATTAAAATGAAGGAATAAGACATTTTAATAAATTGGGGGGAAACAAAGTTAAACAAAACAATATCCTAAAATATTGTGAGATATAGCTCATGTCAATTCATAATGCACAAATTCATGATTTTTTATTTAGATAAGAACATGGGGATCCATGAAAGGGCACCAACAATCAGATGCAAGATGCAGGCTGGCAGCTTAGGGAAAAGGTCAGAGGCTGAATGCATGAGGGGGAGAGAGAATGCTTTTGAACCCCTGGGGTAGGAAAGTTTCTGAGCCTGGAGGGTCTGAGTTCGATTTAGTCAATGGCGGATCAAGTCCAGGGGAGATGATGGGGGTGGGGCAGAACAGAAAGGTCGTCAGGACAGGTGATGGCAACCAAGAGGTGCAAGTGATATCAAGATAAATAATATGATTTACCTTTGTGTCGTTCCAGTCCAGCAAAGCATTAGGTGTATTGTGAATGACCAGTGATTGACACTCCTCATAACAACATTATTTAATTCTCACGCAGTGCTCCGAAAGGAACTCTGCAAAGGGGAAGATCCTTTTTTGATGTACATCAAACTGGGAAATTGTTACCATGTTCACTCCAGCATATGTCCATCTTCAATCGTGGAATGTTGAAAGAATGCGATTAAACTTATTTGCAAATATGTTGCATTCCTGTTATTTGTTTCACTGGACCTTTTTTTGGCATTTATTTCAAGTATCTACTTGTGGAATAGTTCTTCCTAAACACTTTATTTATTTCTACCTTCCCAATTGTTTTTGCCAAATTATTTTAAATTTAAAAACAAGAGTTGATGTTTGGATCAATTTAATATTAATTGCCTCTGTGATTCAGAAACTTATTTGATCATAGGAATCTTTTTCATAGTGGGGTAAAAACAAACTTTTGCAACCAGTCTTATAGAACTTATCAAGTTTTAGCCTCATTTTATTATGCTGCACCCTCCCAATGTTCCCTCCCACAGTTCAGCCAAAACTTTACGGAACTCCAGATGGACAAACCCCTTCTCATATACCACCATTCATTTTGTTTTGAAATCTTTCTCATTCAGTGTAACACAGTATTTTATTTGTTCTTTTCACAGCAGCAATTGAACAGATTTGTCCCCAAATTCAATGTTTTAACAAATAATCGAACTATCCCTACCTTTTCTTCACCAGCGAGTCAATCACCCTCAAATTTGGCAGGAAATAGAACAGTTGGAGGTGAAACAACATTCACTGTAAATTTCAGTGTCACTCATTATGGCATTGGCTAACACAGGGGTCCCCAACCTTTTTTGCACCGTGGACCGGCCGACAGGGGGGGGGCGTTCAAGTTTAACAGTGCGTGACAGAGAGTGAGGAAAGGTGCAGCTGACTCATATCATTTCATATCGCCAAACCATGTTGTTTTCTCGTGGCTTCATAGCATATCTTTGTGGCCTGATGGTTGGAGACCACTGGACCAACAGGGTCTTAATCATAGTGGCTTGCCTTCTAGCATTATTATCCTAACAGAGAACATGTAGAGTTGCATTTAAATATAAAACTAAATAACATCTTACACATTCCTAAATTATATATAATCATTTTAACTTCAATTAATCTAATAACTTCAAAAGATGTTACTGGGGGCAGCTTGCTGGTTGATCAGCAGGAGAACCAATATGCCCAATTTTCCATGGTTACACTCTTCACAACCTAAGTAAGTGGAAGATACCAGACTGCAGTCCATCATGTATTTCTACATTTAACAGAATTTGAATTGAGATTGTTCAACTCTTACGAAATATTAACAGTTATAAAGAAAATGTAAGGATAGGAAATGTTATGTCACAGAGCAATCTAGCATGGACTCATGCCAACAAGCCCTGAGCTCAAGTAAACCAAAGCTGAATTTCAGTAGAGTCCATGTCCTTCTCTAGCAATGAATGGATGGATGGATAATTCAATTTATTTCTTCCCAAGTCAACAAAACCTGGTCTCTCACTTACACTGAGAGCAGACATTTCTCAATCAGTTTTAGAATGGTGCTGAAAGATGCATGTGGTTGTTATTCAGCTAACAAATTATACAAAGACAATTTGTTTTCCAATTAAAAGTAGGTAGGACCATTATTATGCCTTATATATTCCCTGGCTTTTATGCAAACTTCAATGTTTCTTGGCTTTAAAGTTCAAAGCAATGAAGAATGGTAAATGGAATATTAGAAAAGATCTGTTATGGATTAAATATACAGCTTACCATAGGTTCTAATACAAATTTTGGCATAAGTATTTTAAAACATATCAAAATTATAAACGTTATATATCTAAATACTCTAATTCCAAAGAGCAATCTAAATCATCTCTATTGTACCTCAGACTGGATCTGTGTGTCCACTGCCACTTGCTTCTGAGTAAGTGCATCATACTGCCTGTCGTGAAGGATCTGAACTTCATCTTCACTAATTGGTCTGCAAAAATGGGAACAGCAAAAAATGTGTTGACTGACAGACAGAAACATTGTAGTTGTTGACAAGCAACACAACAAAAACAAAATGCTCATCATAATGTTTGTAAGATTGTGAGTGCATGAAGTTCTTCATTACAAACTCTATAAGCCTCATCCTCAGCCCCACCACCTTCCCCTCCCCTCCCCACAAACCTTTTCTCTTGCTTCTTTGTGACAGGATGTTAGGTTGATGTACTGTGGCTACCACAGAAATTGTTCCTCAAAACCCAACATACTTTATGGGGCCATCTTGACAACATAGGTGTGATGTGTGTAGGCAGCTACTGCCAAGAACCAGAATTTTATCACGTTAATTCAGTGCAAAAAAAAATCTTTTAAAAAATTCCCCACAAAAGATTGTTGTTTTTTTTTTGTATGGACCACCTGACTACATTCTGGCACTATATTGCAGTACCCATTTAACGTCCTCTTCTTTTATGGTACCAACTCCTTACCTCTGGTTGGATCCTGGACTTTCAGTCTGTAAATAACAATTTTTAAAATTCATTAAAAATTCAGTGTTTAAGCAATTATTGGTCATTTTTTACAAGCAGCTTAAATGCTTATATACAAAAATTTTATCTCCACCAAAACACAAGTACCGTAAAGCTTGTAAAGACTTTACTGTGCAGCCTGTAGCATTAACACTTAGGCTGAGTGAAAACTAAAGGTATAAAAACATTTTTATTTATGAATTATTTTACATTAACTAAAGAAAAAATGTCATCCATTATTTTGAAACCTAAATTTATATAGTCCGAATTAACCTAATAACCATGTCATAATTGTACAGAAAAAGATCTTTAGAATGCATAGTTTTACATTCTATATTGTTAACAAACCACAGTTGATACATCTATACCCTATTTAGGCATGAGAATGAGAGATTCAACATGCTAGTGAAGTTTACAAACAGCCCATTTCTTGGTCACCAATGATAGACAACCAGTAGAAACAATAATTAACCTACAGAAAAACTTGTTCGTATTATGTTAATTGATCATTATTTTGTTATTCAGGGTACCAAAAAAGATTTGCCAGTTATCAGAGACCTTCCTCATTTTATATGTATATTTGTAATTACAAATTGAATCAATGAAGGACAGAAGTAATTTTGAAATACAAATCCAAAACATTATCCATAATTAGCAAAATGCTTTAATACACAATTGGTATATTTCTGTTTAAAAAAGACAAACCCCAAACGATTTTCCCATTAAAAGGCACGAGGAACTTACGTTAGGAAATATGGATCACACTACCGCCGCCCCCCCAACCTTGCTGATTCCCAAATCACAAAATTTGGCACAATGACAATAGAAGCTCCTTTGCCATTTCACAGGTTCAGATCTTTTGTCTGGCTCCTAGTAATAATCTCAGTTCTGCTGAAAACACATCCATGATACAGTTACACAATGATGGCCTGAAATACAGTTTGTCAGATTTCCCAAGAAAGCTGAAGCAAACCTACCTCATCACTCTCCACCAAATTCTCAAACTGTAAGGAAACAAGAGAGTGTAATTAATTTTGAATGAGTGTCATGTACCACTAAGTGATGCTTTTGCTGATATGTGCAACCCAATTGGAAAAGGGCAACAGACAAGAGAACAGTGAACTTAGAACGACTGAAAAGCTATGGCAGTTTCAGAAAAACATGCAAAAAAGTGTATTTTTTGCAACCAATGTTCCTTCCTGATATTTGTGGCTTCAAATTCACTATGATTATAACTTTCACAAGTTTGGAATAGATGTTGTAAGCATTCACTGAAAGTAAGGATGTTACATACATTACACAATGCATTTCTCCATAACCACATCCCCAAAAAATAAATGGGGACATATATCAAAGACTCTCCAATCTGCTGCTTTAGAATTTGTACAAGGTCTCTCAACAGTGACCTCTAGTGAAGGAAGTTATTATAAACAAGTGATTCTACAAATGCTAGAATTCCACAGCAACACACAAAAGTGCTGGAGGAACTCAGGTCAGGCAGCGTCAAAGGAGGGGAAAAAATGTCAACAGTTCAGACCAAGTCTCAGGATTTTATTACTTCACGTTGGGTACATCTTAAGTACAGGAAAGTGGCTGCTGCACAACTAAGTGCTTGAACCATGTTGATGGAGGTGGCCCCCGCTAATCTCATGGTCATAAAGACATTAATATTGTCTCTGCTGCTGGGGAATCATTCATAACTCTGCTACGATTCGGAGCCTTCATTTGAATCTCCAGGTGTAAATGGTGACAAAGTACTTTGCAATTAAACTTACTTTGAACTTTGAAGATGAAATACAAGGGTAAATTAACAAATAATAAGATTCCAAAAGTTTAAAAAAAATTTATAAAAGGCAAGAGAGAGGCAAGAGCGGGCATTGGAGTGGTTGAAAATGACATTGGAGAAGTAGTTATGGGAAACAGAAAAAGTTCACATCTATTTTTACAATGGAAGACACCAGCAACATGCCAGAAATTCAGGAGTCGGGGGAGAGATGAGTGCAGTGGCCATTACCAAGGAGAAATTGTCGGGGTAGCTGTGAGGCCTGAAGATGGATAGATCACCTAGACCAGATGGTTCAGAGTTTTGAAAGAGATAGCTGAAGAGACTGTGGAAGCATTTGTAGTGATCTTTCAAGAATCACTGGAGTCAGGGAAAGTCCCAAAGGACAGGAAAATTGCTAAAATGACACTGCTATTTAAGGGAGAGAGGGTGGCAAAAAACAGGAACTTATAGGCTGGTGAGTCTGTGGTAGGTAAGAGTTTTGAGTCTGTTATTATGGATGAAGCTTCATAGTACTCAGAAGCACACAATAAAACAAGATCAAGTCTGCACAGTTTCATGAAGGGGAGATCTTGCCTGACAAATCTGTTATAATTCTTTGATGAGGAACAGGGTAGACAAAGGAGTATGAGTGGATATTATTTACTTGGAATTATGGAAAACTTTTTATAAGCTGCCACAAAATTAAGAGTCCTGCTGAAGGGTCTCAGCCTGAAATGTTGACTGTACTCTTTTCCATAGATGCTACCTGGCCTGTTGAGTTGCTCCAGCATTTTGTGTGTGTTGCTTTGGATTTCCAGCATCAGCAGATTTTCTCTTGTTCTAGATAAGAGTCCATTGTGTTAAAGATAAGGTATTAGCTGGAGAGAAAATTGGTTGACTTGCAGGAAGACTTGGACAGGATGGAAGAGAAAGCAAAGAAGTGGCAGATGGAATACTGTGTGGGGGATTGTGGGGTGTGCACTTTCGTAGGAAGAATAAAGGTTTAGATTATTTTCTAAATGGGGAGAAAATTCAGAAATCAGAGGTGTAAATGGACTTGGAGTCCTACATTGGGATATCCCCAAGATTAATTTGCAGGATAAGTCACTAGTAAAGAAGACAAATGGTATGTTAGCATTAATTTCAACAGGACTAGGTTGTCTGTAATAAAGAATGTGCTGTCCCTGAGGAGGGTTCAGAGGTGGTTCACAATAATGGTCTCTGGAACGAAAGGTCTGTATTGTATTTTGTGGCATGTTTATTATGCTAACCTTTCACATGAGTTGGGGTGTGGTATGTATTAACTCTAAGTTGGTTTAGTCTACTTGAGATGGGGGCAAGGCAGGAGTTGATATTTTTTGGTTGACAGCTAATTTAGTTCGTCTTCTTAGTTATGCTAATTGGTACGTTATTGGAACACCAATTAGATCGCTAACTTTGCTTAAATACACTAGTTTGACCACTAGCTTTATTACTTCACTAGTTTGAATGCCAGATTGCTAACCTAGTTTCATTAGTTTTTTTTTGCAACAAGATTGTTCATCTTTGCTGGCTTTGTAATAAAGGATCTAAAGTATCTGTTCTGACTTTGGAACTTCGTTATTTTAGAAGCATATCATACAGTATTGATCTCCCGGCTTAGTCTCTCAGGGCTTTTGGTTTGTTTTAAAGTGAACATAACATTTTGTCAACAAAAAACAGGTATACCAAATGAACACCAGACTATGGCAAAGGATTGCCTTGGACCCATTGGTGAAATTGGAATTGTAACACCGAGAACATCATGCTAGAAACAGGAACAGCTTGGGGCAAGTAACAATCTTGTGTTGATTCATGAGGTGTATTTGTGGTTTGAACACTGTTGTGAATGGTCAATGCTGGCTGTTCATTGAGGACTATTGCTCGATTGTGTGGTGTTTGCTTGAGGGCATGTTCCATTATTTTATTGAAGTGCCGAAATATTCCAGTTGCTGACATTTGTTTGAAGGCTGTTTATGCGATCTGGTTTAAGAGCTGAGGATGCCTGGACAGTGTGCTGCCTAAATTTATTGAATCGAGTATTGCCAATGCTGTGAGCAAACAAAGTTAATTGCAAGTGGCACAATTAGAAAAAGTAATATGAGTGAATCGAAGCAAGGAACTGACATCAGCGACAGTCACATGGGGGCTGACAAAAGTGAAATTAAACTTACTTTGAAAGTTTTAGCGGGTAGAATTGAAAGTCTTCAAGAGGAATATAAAACAAATGTGAACAAAATTAAAGGCTTAAACCATCAATTAAGGATCTTATCGGAAATAAGGAAAATGCCTTACAATTTAATCTTGATGACTTGATTAATCTCTATGAAGCTGTTGCTAAGCAACATCACATACTGAACTCATTACTTCCCAAGGTTGAGCAAGAAAGACAAAGCCAGTGTTTTTCAAACATATGGCGGGAGGAGAAGATGGCGGCGCGACGCAGCGTGCGTAGCCTCTCCGGTGAAATAATATCGTATTTGTTAAATAGGGGTTGTGCACAATTCTGATTTAATGGAGACAGCCATGACAGCACGGAGGAACATCTGGAGTAACTTCTGAAATGCCTGGTTCGCTGCTGCTGCTACTGTGCAATCGAGAATCTCCAGAGGGAAGGCCCCAAAATCCTCGGCTTTGCCTACTGCTGGCGGCCGGGGCTGGGGTTGAAGCTTTCGGCAGAGATGGTGCTCGGTGTCGGAGGGCTGGTTGGAGCTCGAAGTTTTTGGACGACTCAGAGTCGGACTGTGGTCGGGTATGGCAGGGAGAGTTTTCTTTCTTCTCCCGTCTACATGAGAAGTTTCGAGAAACTTTGAACTTTTTTACCGTGATCATGGCCTGTTCTTCATCAAGTTAAGGTATTGCTTGCACTGTTGTAACTATATGTTATAACTATGTGGTTTTTGTCAGTTTTTCAGTCTTGGTCTGTCCTGTGTTTCTGTGATATCATACCGGAGGAATATTGTATCATTTCTTAATGCATGCATTACTAAATGACAATAAAAGAGGACTGCGTGTCCTCATAACCTAATCTAATCTGGTGCCTTAGTAGTGTACTCAAAGGATATGAAATAATGGTTGACCCAAACATGTTGCATTGAAGGTCACGTTGCTCCAACAATTGAAAATGTGTCTCACTTTTCATCAGACAATGTTTCTCAAATTCCAAGGCATGTTTTTTGAATACGCATATTGTAGAGACCCAAAGGATGACATTGATCTGTGTGCCAGTGTATCTAATGTCAGTGTTTGAAGTTCTGCTGTGGGCAGAACACCTTCTGTATCTGATACCTCCTCTGCACACATTAAATTAGAGGCTGATTTAGCTGCATTAGTGGCAAGGTAACAATTACTGAAGGACAACCATGCACTGGATGTGCAAGAGGAACAGCTATGGAAAAAGGAGCAGCAGTTTAAGTTGCAGGAAGAAATTGCTGCACAGGTGGCCAAATTTAATGTACTAAGAGCTTCAAGTGAGGCGAGTGCTAAGAGTACAGGACAGTCCAATGGTGGGAATTCTTATACTGAAGAGGCACAGAGAAAAACAACGACACTCAATGTCAGAGCTGATAATTAACAGGATCTCGGTTTTGAACTTGGATCAGCTTTGGCAGCAGCAGTTCAAGGCAGTCTTCCCTGAAGCAGTCAGGATGAACAATCTGGTTTGTCAAGTGAAGATCACAAGTTCATAGAGATGGTTATAGATTCTGCAAAACTGGTGGATAGCCACTTTCAGATTAGTTCACCGTTGAGAAAGAAGGAGGGTTAACATGCCAAATAATGGGAAGATTGCTGAACAGCAGGTTCTAAATTGAAGGAAGAAGTTTAAGAAGGATTTGTCATTTCACACAGACTACACAGCTTTCATGAAGGATGTCATCTCCAAAGGTTATGCCAAAAGAGTGTCAGCAGAGGATCTGGAATGAAGTGAAGGGAAAATCTGGTCTCTACCATATCATGGTGTTTTTCACCCCAAAAAAGGGAAACGTGATGTTGTGTTTAACCGTGGAGTAATTTTTCAAGGAATATCACAATGCTCAGCTTTTACAGGGACCATATCTTATCAGCTCACTGATTGAAATTCTAACCAGATTCAGAAAAGAACCAGTAGTGATCATAGCAGATATTGAATCAATGTTTCATCAGGTTAAAGTACCAGCAGAAGATGCTGATTTGCTGAGGTTTATCTGGTGGCTTGATGGTGGCCTCAACTAAGATATGGTGGGCTTTAGAATGGTAGCACATCTCTTTGGAGCAACTTCATCACCAAGCTGTGTGAATTCCGCTCTTAGAAAATGCACAGAAGACAATGAAGAACAGTTCATCCATGAGACGGTGGTTAAGGTTTTGCACTGCTTCTGTTAATGATGCCTTGTGCCAGTGTCCTCTGAAGAAGTGGCATCTCTCTGTCATGACCCTGTATCTATTTGTGCTAAAGGTGGCTTTCAATTCACAAAGTGGTTAAGTAACAGACATAGTGCACTATGATATCAGAAGAGCAAAGAGCAAAAGACACAAAAGATTTGGATTTGGATCAAGATATAGCTTCAGTGGAAAGAGTATTGCGTGTGCAATGGTGCATTCAGTCTGATACTTTCAAATTTAAGATTATGATCCAAGATAGACCACTCATCAGAAGGAGAATCCTTTCTACAGTTCTAGACATCTATGAACGTTTAGGAATTCTGAGTCCGGTGGTGCTATCTGCTAAGAAGATCCTACAAGATCTATGTAAGAAAGAGATTGGTTGGGATGACACTATACTAACATCAGTTGCTCATGCATGGACAAACTGGCTGGAAGAACTTCGCCAGCTGGAGGAGTTCAAGGTTGTCAGATGTTTGAAACCTGTGGATTTTGGAGAAATTGCTGCTGCACAATTATACCACTTTAAAGACACAAGTGAAGATGGCGATGGAGCAGTGACTTACCTATTTTTGCACAGTATGCCCTCTCAGGTGCACAGTGCTTTCATCATGGCAAAATCTAAGGATAGCTCCGTTGAAGTCAGTTTCCATCCCTTGTATGGAGCTCATTGCTGCTACAATGGCATGCCATATACACACTCTGTGGAGGAAGGATTGCACATGGCAGATCTACCTCTGAACAGTTGCTCCAGATGAACTCATGTTTACACTCATAGGAGCAGACTACTTTCGACCTTTTGAGGTGAAGAGCAGATGGAGTACAGTGAAGAGGTATGGGGTTACATTTACCTGTCTAGCTGTACAAGCTGTTCACACTGAAGTGGCATCTTACTTAGACACAGATTCCATTGTTAATGCACTTAAGATGCTTTATAGCAAGACCAGGACAGGTTCATGAACTATGCTCTGATAATTCAACAAACTTTGTTGGAGCTGAGTGTGAGTTGCAAGAAGGAATTGAGAAGAGGAGTCATTCATGGATCAGTGATGTCCTCCTTCAAAAAGGAATTAAGTGGATTTTTAACCCCTTGGCTGGTTTACAACATGGAGGAACATGGGAGAGATTGATTAGGTCTGTGCAAAAGGTCCTCAGCTTCTCCATGAAGCTGCAGAATCTTGATGAAATGTCAATTGTACTTTTTTCTATAAATGCTGCCTGGCCTGCTGAGTTCCTCCAGCATTTTGTGTGTGTTGCTTGTATTTCCAGCATCTGCACATTTACTCTTGTTTGTGTTAAATTGCTAATTTAGTTCTGTTAGATTTTAATCACTACAAGATTGCTTGGCTTTGCTGGTTTCGTAACAAAGGATCAAAGGTACTTTCTTCAACTTTGGAACTTAGTTAATTTAGAAGTGCATTATGCATGTCAATCTCCTGCCTTAGCCTTTCCGTGGTTTTGGTTTGTTTAAAGTAACCGATACAAAAGACTTAACATACGAGTGTTTGATAGCTCTGGGCCTGTAGTCTATGGAGTTAAACAGGATGGGGGGGGGGGGGCGCGCGTGGGATTTAATTGAAATTTACCGGATACTGAAAGGCCAGGATACATTTGATATGGAGAGAATATTTCCATTAATAGCGGAGTCCAGAATCGTGGGCACCACCTTATAGTGAAGAACATCCCTTTAAAACTGAGATGAGGAAGAATTTCTTCAGCCAGAGGGTGATGAATCTGTGGAATTCACTGCCACAGAGTGCTGTGGAGGTCAAGTCAATGGGTGTTTACAAGGTGGAGATTAATGGGCTTGTGACTTGTAAAGGGGTTACGCGTTATAGGGAGAAAGCAGGACATTGGGGTTGAAAGCAATCTGTGAACCCTGAATGGCAGACCAGACTCGATGGGCGAAATGGCCTAATTCTGCTCCTATGAATTATGGTCTTATAATTACAAACTGAAATAAATATACTAAATGTCACAAGGAATCTCCCAACTGAAGGTCTTAAATCTAAAGAAAATCCTTGCTAGAATGAAGACTGTATTTGGTCCAGTTATTTTTTCACAGTTCAGTAATATGTGCTTTAACAGAAGTAATTTGTTTTTATGAGACCATGAGACACAAGTACAGATTCTGGTCCACCAATTGAATATGGTTGAGTTATTTTCGCTCATCTCCATTCTCCTGTCTTCCCCGTAACCTTTGACACCCTTACTAACCAAGAACCTGTCATCTCCGCTTTAAACATTACCAATCACATAGTCTGCACAGCTGTCTACAGCAGGGGTTCCAAACCTGGGGTCCATGGCAAAGAAAAGGTTGGGAACGCTGGTCTATGAGCGATGAATTTCAAAGATTCACCACACTCTGGCTAAAGAAATTTAGCCTAATCTCTGTTCTAAAGGAACACCCTTGCATTTCAAGGTTGTGCCATCTGACCCTAGATTACCTGATTTTCAGAAACATTCTCTCCACATTCACTCTATCCTAGGCCTTTCAATATTTCAAGGAGATTTCCCCTTCATTCTTCTAAACTCCAGCAAGTATAGGTCCAGAGCCATCAAACACTCACCACATATTTTTATGGTGATGGCACAGAAAAGCATAATGTTACACCATGACACAAAGCTTTCATCCAGAAAGTGGATACATTCCAAAACCATTTATCTAAAGCACAGCCTCATGTTTAGACATGCAGCAAAGCAAACCAAAAGGTACAACAATGAACTGAATATTACTTATAACACAGTTATGGCATACTTATTGCTCCTAACAGCATTATTCACTCGTCATTCCCTCTCCTGGAGTAGTATTGATTATGCAGATGGTAATAAATCATTTTTGAACAGTATTTAAATATTCCACCAGAGCTCTCAGTCAAGAAAGGCGAATTACATACAACTAGGTGATGCACAATAAACAACATTTCACATACCTCTATAGTAAAGTGCTCTCCAACAGAAGTTGTTCTAAAATACTTTGATCTGGGGAGGAAAATATGTTGTTAACGTTTACTTGAAAACTTCATGACATCTCAAAAAGCAAAAGCATAATGAAAAATGATCAAGGATACAAGAACAACAGACCTTATTCAAAGCTTTCAAGGTGACGACACACACTGTATGTTAGAAAGGCAGCAGAATACACACATTGTATTCTGATTGATGTCTTTCATTTATCAGGAAATAATTTCAGTTGTTTTCTATACTTACCAATAAATTAAAATGGAATCAGTTGGGTGGTAAAATCAAAAAATATATTTTCAGCCTTGATACTAAGTATTGTTTTGAAGCTTTTCTTCTTCACCAGAAATTTTTCTGCATAATTACCACGATCATTGGAAGGAAACTATCAACATTTTAACACCTCATCATGTTTTCAATATTACTTGTAACTTTGGAGTTCTTTTAATGAAGAACAATCATTTCACAGGAGAGCAATGAAGATAGGTAGTATAGTGGCTAGTGCAACGCTTTACAATGCAGGTGACCTGGGTTCAATTCCCGCCGTTGCCAGTAAGGAGTTTGTAGGTTCTCCCTGTGACCGCAAGGGCTTCCTCTAGGTATTCCAGTTTCCTCCCACAAAGATGTACTAGTTGATCATTGTAAACTGTCCCATGATTAGGCTAGGATTAAATTGGGAGAGTTGCTGGGTGGCGTTCTTTCGAAGGGCCTATACTGCACTGTATATTAATAAACAAAGGTGAAAAAATTGGAGTTGAAAAAGAAGATGGAGAGAATAGTGGAGGAAAGGGATGAAGATGATGAAATGCAGAGTGTTCAGAATTAGTTAGTTATGTTTTTCATCTGTTGCTGTACAACTTTCCCTGTAAAAGACCAACTCATTGTTCCTGCAAAACAGCAAATTTGTAATACATAAGCAAATTAAGAAGTCCTCATTGTAAATAATATTGAAAATGTCTCATTTTAGGTTTCGCTGCATTGATTTCCCACTCCTTCCATGGAGTAACTTCCTAAATAACTCTGTAGATTCCTCTATATTTTCCATATTGATACTGTATATATACACACAACCAGTGCTGATCCCAGTGAGATCAGCTGTGTTACTGAGCAGACAAATGAATGACTGGGAAAAGAGACAGGCCAATGATCATTCATTATTACACATTGTCCCAGCCATGGCAATACTTATATCACAAGAAGATGGAGGCAATTTTCTCACTGTTACTCTGTATACAAAACCTAGTTCTTTCACCCTCTAACTACTCCCATTCACTCACTGGCCAGACACCCTTGTTTACAAATTATCCATATGGTCACCCAGTTTTCATTAGAAATCCCTGCTTTCAATTTATCAGAGACAGCCCCCACTCAATAAATCATGCAAAGGAATTACATTGCATGATGAGCAGATTTGAGCTTGCTCCCCTAATCCCAAATTCCCCTCAAATTTAATCTGTGCAAGGCCATTGCTGAGATATCTTAACAACTATTTTGTTAGATAGAATGAGATTCCCCACCCCCCCAAAAAAAAGTGTTCTTTTCTTTCACCAAAGGAAAAACCAAAGCTTGGCATCAAGCAGAGTTTAGTAGGGAATTAGATGTAGTCAGTAGTTGTTCAAAAATGATTTCTTAGAAGTTGGAAATGCAGCATTAGCATTTTCAAATGTCTGCAAATTGAGAAAGAAGTCAGAGGGGAGGCTGTAAAGGCTGTAAAAACAAATTATACAGTGTGCTTGCATAACGTTTACTATTTATTTGCGTGAAGTCTGTGGTGATTTATTTCAGTATTTGAGATTTAACCTAAATGAGGCAGGAGTATTATCTGGTAAACTACAAAAGAAATGGTCTAAATTGATATAGCCAAAACAACATAAACCAGGTATAGTGGATTCTGGTTAATTGGGCCACTGGTTAATCGGGACAGCTGCTGATTAGGGCCAACTCTTAAAGAATAAACACAAACTGAGAAAATTGCCAGAGTTCACTTCGTTTATTTGGGACACTATGCCACTCAATTGGGGCAAAAGAATGTCTTCTAACTACGTCAGTTGCGTGGCCGTTAGACACGACACCGTGTTTAGAGCGAACAGTTTTTAAATAACATTACTTGCGAGTTTGTGTTCAAAAAGCAGTGATTTTTCTCACTGATAGCTGGCGAGTAATAAACAGGAAGAACTGTTTTGCTTGCTGAGGTTTCAAACGCTCAAGCTTGGAGATGCTAGAAACAGCTGGAAGTTAAAATTATGATAAATTACAAAATAAATAATGCAGAAAAAAGAACAACAAGGTATTGCTTTTGGACTATTCAGAAATCTGATGGAGGGGAATGTGGGTCTTCAGGTTCCTGTACCTCCTCCCAAGGGTAATAATGCGATGCAGGCATGTTGTGGATGGTGAGAATCCTTAGTGATCACGCTACCTTCCCGAGGCACTGCCTCTTGAGCGAGCCAGGGAACCAGTGAGATTACATCTACGGTAGCCCTGTTGAGGTGGTGGATGAACTGCAGCAGGTCCAGGCCCTTGCTGAGGGAGGAGTTAACTCGAGCCATGACCAACCTCTCAAAGTACTTCTGTACAGCAGATGTGCTATCAGTTGATAGTCCCTGAAGCACCTTGCTACGTTCTTCCAGGGCACCAGTATGATTGCTGCCCTTTTGAAGCAGCGGGAGGTTGAAGATGAACTTTAACACTCCAGCCAGTTGGTTGACACAGGTTTTCAGCATCCTTCCAGGTACACCATCAGGGCCTGATGCTTTGCAAAAGTTCACCTTCTTGAAAGATGTTCTGGTGTAGGCCTCCAAGGCAGAGATCACAGAGTGCCGGATGCTGTAGGAATGTGTACAAGTGTTCTGAACTGAAGTTCACGAAGAGAGTCTATCCACTGAACTTAGAGTCCGTGGATCGACTCTCTTTGTGGACCAGTTCAGTACGCTATTTGCTTGTGGTTATTGTTTGTCTGATTTGTTTCTTTTTCTCTACACATTGGGTGTTTGACAGTCTTTTTTTTAAAATGGGTTCTTGTGGGTTTCTTTGTTTTGTGGCTGCCTGTTAGGAAACCGATCTCAAGCTTGTATAATATATACATACTTTGATAAAAAAAATGTATCTTGAACTTTGAAGTGTAGTCTTAAGTCTGATTTATACTTCTGCGTTAACTGGACGCTGT
Organism: Mobula birostris; assembly: GCF_030028105.1. Lineage (NCBI taxonomy): Eukaryota > Metazoa > Chordata > Chondrichthyes > Myliobatiformes > Myliobatidae > Mobula > Mobula birostris. The sequence continues at coordinate 118,946,253 of NC_092373.1, read as the reverse complement.
AACCTACGCAAGTGCCCTGCACGCGTTGTGAGCATTTATACTTGTGCGTTGGTGTGTGTGCATCGCTCTGCAATTCGCACACACACCTGCCCGTGCAAGGCTTCATGGTCATGGTAGTCTTTCTCGGGGTAAACAAGAAGCGAGCATCTTTTTTTCGTAAAAGCGAAATGTGTCCTCCATAATTTTTTTTAGATTATGAAGACACGCAGTCCTCTTTTATTGTCATTTAGTAATGCATGCGTTAAGAAATGATACATTATTTCCTCCAGTGTGATATCATAAAGCACAGGACAGACCAAGACTGAAAAAACTAACAAAACCACATAATTATAACATATAGTTACAACAGTGCAACAATACCATAACTTGATGAAGAAGTCCATGAGCACAGGAAAAAGTTCAAAGTCACTCAGATGTCCCACATCTCACGCAGACAGCAGAAGGAAGAAAAACTCTCCCTGCCATGCCCGACCACAGTCCGACTCTGAGTCGTCCGAAAACTTCGAGCCTCCGATCAGCTCTCTGACACCGAGTACCGAGCACCATCTCTATTCGAGCGATTTGACCTTAATCTCGGTCGCCAACAGCAGGCAAAGCCGGGGATTTTGAGGCCTTCCCTCCGGAAGATTCATGATCGCGCAGTAACGACAGCAGTGAACGGGCGTTTCAGAAATTTCTCCAGATGTTCCTCTGTGCTTTCACGTCTGTCTCCATCAAATCAGAATTGTCCATGGCCCCTATTTAATGGATACAATATCATTTTTCACCGGAGGGCTGCACTCTCTTCCCGCCTCCTAATTTCGGAAGTCTATAAAGCTTTATGGAAAGCATTGCAGCCAGAGTTCCTTCCCTGCCCTTCAGTCGCCCAATGGGAAGCTATTGCAGCGTAGGATAACATGCGATGCTACCAAGCGGGCTAATCACAGTTCTTATGGTCTGTGTTGCCGTGACGTGTGGTTATATTTTGGGAGAGGTGGGTGTCGCAGCAATGCAGGCTCTCGCATAGGATTCTGTGGCGGATTTGCGTAGGGTTTGCGGCGACACAGTAGGTACAGCGACGCGTTGACGCAGAAGTATAAATCAGGTTTAATTCTGCCTTCAAATCTTGCATAAAAGGCTTTGAACGCATGGGGGAGTGAAGCATACTGTGTAGGAGTGTCGACAAAAATTGACACGAGTTTAATTACTTATGTACACTTTATTAAACTCGCAAACAAATGGTGACATTGTACATATAAGAAAAAATCCCACCCCTAAAACGTAATAACGTACAGCGTAACACGTAACACATATGGAAATCTTAACCCATAACTGTCTGGGTGAATTCTGCCTAATGAAAGTAAGGAGTCCCTACAATTGCCATTTAGGGCCCTGTGTTACAATATTACCTGCAGTCCTCTCAGCACCATATTTCCCAAGGCAATGGAGATGTTCCCTAAACCTCCAGCTACTGCACTCACTCCCTGGATGATCTGGAGTCTCCAGTCTGTCAGCTCTCAAGATTGCTGGTTCTTTTAAACAACATGAAACAACATTATTTGTCTCGGTGTCTGTATACAGTTCCGCTATAAATGAAGCTGTCCATACCTACATTACAGCAAAACCTCCCAGATAGTATTGAAACCTGGGCTGAAAAGTAGCAAGTAACATATTACTGGCACTGTGTAGCATGGATAACCATTTTTAACAACAGAGTAAAGCCACCTAAACCAGATATTTAGTGGGATTACACTCCAAGTCTACATCCTCAATATACAGGTGATCACCAGTGACCAGAACTCAACTTCGTCAACCACAAGAGTACTGAATGGATAATGTAGGAAGCAAACCATTCACTCATCCCTATAATCTATTCACTAACTATGAAGCATAAATGAAGAGCATGATAGAATATATTCCACCTACCTGGAAAAGGACATGGGAAAATTCTACACAATCCAAGGCAAAGCATCCTACTTGTCGCATGCCCAACCATCCTAAACATTCATTCCCTCCACCGTTACACTGTGCTTTCAGTGTGTAATATATAGCAAATGCACCAGTGTTATTCACCCCACCCAATCAACTCTATCCTCAAAAAGGACAAGGTGAACAATGCAATCTGCAGTTTACTTGACAAATTACATACTGTTTTCCTAAATCCTGGAACTCCTGTCCGATAATAGAAGTCCTTCACAAGGGGTTTGCAGTGCTTCACCATAAAACATAGGACCAGAGTTGGGCCATTCGGCCTATCAAAACTGCTGCCACTATCCCATCATGCCTAATTTATTATCCCTCTGAACCAATGTTCGCTCCAAGGTGTTTGCCACTAGCGCACAAAGGAATTTAAATTGTGCACAAAAGGTTGCCTCCCTCTACCTCGATCGATGCCCTGTTAAGTATATGTCATGATTGTATACAATCACATTTCCTTTTCCGATTTCTGATGCACATGGTGTTGACAACGTGGTGTTTGCGATGATTTGTCTGCAGATTTTAAAACAGGCTTATTTATACTGTTTTAATTGAAGATATTATTGATTCACTATTTCAAATTCCAAAGAAGCAGAGGGCACGAAGCACAAAAGGACTACTAGTTCATTTAAGGCAGAATGGCTGAATGGAACAGTAGAAACTGCTACGCTGAAAGCCCATGAGGTCAGGAATGTGCAGCTATGAGAAATTTACATACTATACAGAAACTGGTATTACCTGCATGTATTGTTGCGATGCACAAGTTGTTGGAGAATTTGCAAGTAGGAAGAAGTGGAGTGATATTTGGAAACTTGACTTTTAAAGTGTCATTTAGCAAGCAAGTCACATATGGACGGTGTGCAAACGCTACAGCGAGAAAATCCTCCATACCCACTACAGGCCTGCTACGTATATTTTGTGAAACTGTAGATGAACGAGAATGAAAATGATCAAACCCAGAGGAGATCAAAGTTCTTAATGACAGTATTTTGCTAGCTGTTAAAATGAATACCTCTATACATAAAATTCAGTGTGCATATGCTGTTGTCACTAGGCAAAAAAAATGCACAGCACAACTTTGTGCACACTGGTCATTACAAATTAGAGGAAACATTGCTCTCAACCACATTCACCTGCCTTCTCCCTGTAACCTTTGACACCCTGGCTAATCAAGAAACTATCTAACCAAGAACCCATCAGTCTCCATTTTAAATATACCTAATGATTTAGCCTCCACAGCCGTCTGTGGCAATGAATTCCACAGATTCTCCACCTTCTGGTTAAAGAAGTTCTTCCCAACCTCTGTTCTAAAGGGATGTCCTCCTAATCTGAGGCTGCGCTCCCTAGTCCTAGACTTCCTAACATAGGAAACATCCTCTCCACATCCACTCTATCTAGGCCTTTCAATATTCAACAGGTTTCAATGACATAAGCTGTCATTTTTCTAAACTCCACTGAGTACCAGCCCAGAGGTATCAAATGAACTTCACAGGTTAACCCTTTCATCTCTGGGATCATTTTCATGAAACTCCTCTGGACACTCTCCAATGCTTGTATATCTTTTTTTAGACAGGAGGCTCAAAACTGTTCACAATACTCTCGGCGTGGTCTGACCAATGCCTACTTGCTTCTATATTCTAGTCCTTTCAAAATAAATACCAATATTGTATTTGCCTTCCTTACCACCAACACAACCTGCAAGTTAACCTTTAAGGAATCTGCACAAGGACTCTCAAGTCCCTTTGCTCTTCTGATATGAATTTCCTCCCCATTTCGAAAATAATCTACGCCTTTATTCCTTCTACCCAAGGTCATGACCATACACTTCACTACACTATATTCCATCTGCCACACCTTTGTCCATTTTTCTAATCTGATTCCTTCTGCAGCCTCCCTGCTTCCTCAACACCATCATTGTATTGTCCACAAACTTGGCCTCAAAGCCATCTATTCTGTTGTCCAAATTACTGATGTATAACATGAAAAGAAGTGGTCCTAACACGGTCCCTGTGGAACACCACTAGTCACTGGCAGCCAAACAGAAAAGGATACCTTTATTCCCACACTTTGCCTCTTGCCAGTCAGCAAATCTTCTATCCATGCTGATATCTTTCCTGTTATACCATGGACTCTTGTCTCGTTCAGCACCCTCGTGTGCAGCAGGTCTTCTGAAAATCCAAGTAAACAACATCCACTGACTCTCTTGGCTATCCTGCCTGTTATTTCCTCAAAGAATTCACTTGTCCTTACTGAGACCTCCCTAGCAACCTCTTGTCGAAAACTACTTTGCTGTAATTCTGGGTGGTGACGAGTATGGGGCAGGGGTGTAGAGGCAGTGTGATCTATGGCTTCATGGGCAAAGAACTTCGGGCCCCACTTTTCCCCAGATTGGCAAAAACAGAAGAGATCACTCCAGACTAGAACAAAAAGTGAGTTTTATTAAACAGCTCAATTATTTAAAAATTATTATTAAATATTACGAGATGTCATTGAAGGAATGTGTCTAAACTTTGATGTTATGTACATACTGTAAGGGTTCTGTTATCCTGGTGTCAAGAGGCACTGTTTTTACACCTCTGTGGGACAGCTGCAGCTTTTCCTTGGGGCCAAATCAGAGGTTGCTGCTGTACGGTATATCACTTCCATACCAACTTTCTGAAAGAGCGATCCAGCTACTTCAATTCCCCCGCCCTCTCCACAGCCCTGAATATTAGGGTCATAGAGCAAAGAAACAGGCCCTTCCGCCCATCCAACCCATACTGAACTGTTATTCTGCGTCGTCCCATCAACCTGCACCCAGACCATAGCCCTGTCCACCACTTCCACTGGCAGCTCGTTTCACACTCACACCACTTGCTGCCAAGTTTCACTTAAATATTTCACTCTTAACCTATAACCTCTAGTTCTAGTCTCACATCAGTTCAAAAAGCATTCATTTACCCTATCTATACTTCTCATAATTTTGTGTATTTTGTATAATTCTTCCCTTTCAGATAGTTACTTAACTCCCTTTTTAATATAACAACTGAAATTGCTCAACCACAACCTTGCAATGCATTGCAATCCCTGGCCATTTGCTGCTAAGTTGATTTTCTGTCAATCATTTTTAATTCCAGTACCACTTCTTGATCCTTCCAGCAATGCTTCCCCCTGCCCTGCTTCCTGCTAACCACATGGGTAATCTGTAAACTTTATCATGCAACAAAAAGCAGGGTGTCCAACAGATATTTGAGATGACCCGCTACCTTGAATTTCCAGGTGAAAATGAGCAAGCAGAAGTCAAAAATATTTGCCATATATTTCCAACAGTCAAGCTAAAGAAACTTTAAATGTGTTTCGAGGTCACTTAGTAATAGGCCTTTCAAGAGCCACCTGCCAAGAAAAAAACAACTATACGTCATTTAGTTCAAAATATTTCATTAAAATCTGAAGCTAAATTTAGTGAATTTAATTAAAATGTAGATTTGTTGCTGTCAATGCCAGCCTGCCAATCATTATATTATCAGATTTTCTCAAGCGTATGCGGAGTACATTGGAGTAGGAATGCAATTATAACAGAGCACAACTTCCTTCACCAAGCTTTCTTTTAAGTATTTACATGAAAATTATAGAAATGGCCTGTGCTATTTGAGTTTTGGTAAACTTAGAAAAGGAAGCAATTAAGCACTTGATTACCTGTGAATGTCAAACAAGAGAAAATCTGCGGATGCTGGAAATCCGAGCAACACATACAAAATGCTGGAGAAACTCAGCAGGCCAGGCAGCATCTATGGAAAAAAAGTACAGTCGATGTTTCAGACCACTGAAGGGTGTCCTGCTGAAGGGTTTCGGCCTGAAACGTCGACTGTACTTCTTTCTATAGATGCTGCCTGGCCTGCTGAATTCCTCCAGGATTTTGTGTTGTTACCTGTGTATGTCTGCAGCTAAAGGTTTCAGTCAAGGGCGTTCTACGCTACCAGGAACACTGCAGCCAATCCCACAACAAACAGATCATTAATTGCACCAACATTAAAGAGGTTAGTTGACAACTCTGTGGCCTTCGCACACCAATATTACTGTAAGCAACCAAGGGGCCTATTGAACATAAAGAGATTGTGAATTGAAGGAAACAAAGTAAGTGTTGACATGATGTATTTGAGAGGTTCAATTATCTATTTTTTTCTCTGAAACTCTGTGGTCAAGATTTACAAGTCAACATGTTAAAAAAAAGACATCCTGATCAGAAGCTGTGGGTTTGCAAGTCAGGCTTCTTGTTATCATGACATTTAACTTTAATAACGATGGACTGGTTCACTAAATTGACAAAATCATAGATTTAAACTGAATAGGAAAAAGATGGGTCACGTTCAAAAAAGTACACTTAAATGCAGTGAACTAATTATGGACGTATAATCTATTGAAATTGTACCAAAACAAAAGTTCAGTTGTCACAAGGCAAACAAGAAAGCAGTTAGTGACAAATTCTTGCATTTTCAGGAGGCAAACAAAATTTGCAGTTTGTGGCTAAGGGTTAGTTAAAACTGTGGCTGCAAGGTCATGCACAAAAAAAGAGAATAGAGAACAAAGTAGCTGCGGAGACAGCTTCTGTTAGCCAGAGGAGATACGCACCTTAAAGGACGGCCTGTCAGCCACCGTGACGCACCAAGGTGGTGATTAGTCAGCAGAAAATACACATGGTCTGGTCAGTGGATTGACCAGTGAGACGGCTGTGAATGCCTGTTATTAAATTTGTGAGAGTTTTCAGAAGTTACGTCAGAATTGTTGCTAAATTACTGTAATCTCTAAGTTAAATTGATCACAGAATAAGACATCATCATTAACTAAATCCCTGAGTTGGACACTAACCCTGCTCACAGGTAAACAGTTGATGGCAGTGATAGATCTTAATTACTGTCATCAGTATAATTTTAACCTTGCTCTTCCAAGCTCTGAACAGGAAAAATCACTGCAATGTCACAAATCATACAAGAGAAAGTCTGCAGAAGCTGGAAATCCAAAGCAATACACACAAAATTCTGGAGGAACTCAGCAGGTCAGGCAGCATCTATGGAAATGAATAGATGGTTGACATTTCAGGCTGAGACCCTTCTTCAGCACAGTCCTGAAGAAGGGTCTTGGCCAAAATATCGAATGTTTATTCATTTCAAGAAAATGGAAATTATAGTCCAGTGAGATTTACTTCAGTGGTTGACAGTTGGAGAAGATCCTGACAGGCAGAATTTATGAGCATTTGGAGAGACATAATCCTATTAGGGATAGTCAGCATGGGTTTGTTAAGATCAGGTTGTGCCTTCCGAACCTGATTGAATTTTTTGAAGATGTGACAAAACACATTGCTGAAGGTAGAGCAGTGGATGCAGTGTATATGGATTTCAGTAAGGCACTTGATAAAGTTCCCAGTGCAAGGCTCATTCAGAAAGTAAGGAGGCATGGGATCCAAGGAGACCTTGCTTTGTGGATCCGGAACTGGCTTGTCCACAGAAGGCAGAGTGGTTGTAGATGGTTTGTATTCTGCATGGAGGACTGTGACAATGGTGTTCTGTAGGGATCTGTTCTGGGACCCATCCTCTTTGTAATTTTTATAACTGACATGGATGAGGGAATAGAAGGGTGGGTTTGTAAGTTTGTTGATGACACAAAGTTGGGGGTGTTGTGGATAGTCTGGAGGGTTGTCAGAGGTTACAGTGGGACATTGATAGGACGCAGAACTGGGCTGAGAAGTGCCAGATGGAGTTCAACCCAGACAAGTGTCAAGTGGTTCATTTTGGTAGGTCAAACTGAAGATAATATAATATTAATGGTAAGACTTTTGGCAGTATGGAGTATCAGCAAGACCTTGGGGTCTGTGTCTACAGGACACTCAAAGCTGCTGTACAGGTTGACAGTGTTATTAAGAAGGCATATGGTGTGATGGCCTTCATCAACCATGGGATTAAGTTCAAGAGCTGTGAGGTAATGTTAAAGCTATAGGAGACCTCGGTTAGACCCCACTTGGAGTGCTGTGTTCAGTTCTGGTCACCTCACTACAGGAAGGATGTGGATGCTATAGAGAGAGTGCCAAGGTGATTTACAAGGATGTTTCCTGAACTGGTGAGCATGCCTTATGAGAATACGTTGAGTGTACTTGGCCTTCTCTCCTTGGAATGATGGAGGATGAGAGGTGACCTGATGGAGGTGTATAAGATGAGAGAAACATTGATTGTGTGGATAGCCAGAGGCTTTTTCCCAGGGTTGAAATGGCTAACACGAGAGGGTATAGTTTTAAGGTGCTTGGAAGTAGGTATAAGGGGGATGTCAGAGGTAAGTTTTTCCACATAGAGAGTGGTGGGTGTGCGGAATGCACTGCCAGCGATGGTAGTAGAGGCGGATACAACAGGATCTTTTAGGAGACTCTTAGATAGGTACATGGAGCTCAGTAAAACAGAGGGCTATGCAGTAGGAAAATTCTAGGCAGTTTCTAGATTAGGTTGCATGGTCAGCACAACATTGTGGGCCGAAGGGCTAGTAATGTGCTGTAAATTTATATGTTTTACGTTCTATTTTCAAAGATGCTAACTGACCTGCTGAGTTACTCCGGTATTTCGTGTGTGTTGCTTTGCAATATCACAAATGGTGCTAACTGGTATGCAATGGGCAATGCAATTGTTCTGTATGTGCACTCCCAGAAGATGCTTGATTAATTACTACTTATTGGGTATGTTACAAAACTGGAAGTTTACAAAAAATGTTGTAACCCAACAAATACAACACTAACCTAGGAAGTGAAAGCACGAAACATCGACTAATGGCTATTTTTCAGACTGAAGTAGGTCATGAAGTTCCTCAAATTACTACTAGAATGATTGCCTTAGGTTTGGGGATGGGATGGGTGGGAAGGAGAGGAGTAAGAAGGCACACTGAATCACTTAAAACTTGCAAGTGATACAAACCTTGAAAGTAAAATTACTAAGAGGAAGATGGGAAGAGATCTCAAGGGTACATCGGCAGATGAAATGCACGGCAAAAAGGTCTGGCGTGAAGAAAGAAATATTTTCTAATTGTGCAAATTTTAAAGTGGGTGTAATTAGAGACTAGGACATTCTGGAGGGGCTGAAGAGAAGGGAGTTTACACATATTTTATTGAATAGCAGAAAAAGTGAACAGAATAGTTAAACAACATAGAATTTTGCATTTTATAAAGTGAAGCAAAGTATCAAAATCATACTAAACCTATACAACTGACAAGTGTGACCCTGCTGGGAATTATTGCCCAAGAGCAATTCTGATTGAAACACACACCAGTCCTCATTGAGGGATCAAAAGTGGAAAGGGTGAGCAGTTTTAAGTTCCTGGGTGTCAATATCTCTGAGGATCTAACCTGGGCCCAACATACTGATGCAGTTACAAAGAAGGCACGACGGTGGTTATATTTCATTAGGAGATTGAGGAGATTGGTATGTCATCAAAGACACTTGCAAGTTTCTGCCGATGTACCGTGGAGATCATTCTAACTGGCTGCATCGCCATCCGGAATGGGGGAGGGAATGACTGTACAGGAACAAAAAAAGCTGCAGAAAGATGCAAACTTAGTCAGTTTCATCATGGGCATCAGCCTCCATAGCACCCAGGACATCTTCAATTAAAAAAAGGCGGCATCCATCATTAAGGACCCCCATTATTTAAGACATGGTCTTTTGACATTATTACCATCAGGGAGGACGAACAGGAGGCTGAAGGTACATACTCAATGACTCAGGAACAGTTTCTTCCCCTTTGCCATCTGGTTTTTGAATGGACAGTGAACCCATGAACATTACCTCACTACTTTTTTTTTGCACTATTTAACTTAACTATTTAATATATACTTACTGCAATTCACAGTTTTTATTATGTATTGCAATGTACTGCTGAATCAGAAACAACACATTTTATGACATATGCTAGTGATATGAAACCTGATTCTGAACAATAGGTAGCTTTAATAGCAAGCATGGCACTATGAGGTTCAAAAGTTGTATGTATATTACTGCTTCGGTGATTCAAAGTTGCAAGACTCATATTTAGTAATTCACTCAAATCATTCTTGCTGGTTATGACAAGTAATCATGATCTTTGCCCTAGGATTTTGTCAAGCTAGGACAAGATGCATGGAATCAGCACCACGCTGATCAATTAAGCTGTGATTCAGCATAAGCTGGTTTAAAAAGGCAAACTCCACAGAAATTGGAAACTAATGTCATACCTGAGTCAAAAATTGTGTTGAACTGAGGAAATTGTTGGAAAAAAAGGAAAGAGGAAGTATCATCTTCCTCACTCCCACCAGGGAGAAAAAATTCCTAATCAAAAGAGTTGACATGCCATTCAATCACATTATAGCAATGACCAAGGATTGAAAGTAAAATACCTTTTACAGTCTGGAACTCCAAGACAGCAAAACATGTTTTACTTTTAGATCCCAGTAAAATGAAGGGTTCCAATAATATAATATGCACAACACTTAACACACGATTCATTTTATGCCATCATGTAGCCTTGCGTGACCTTTCTCTGAAAGGACAGAAGCAGAAAAGTTCATCATTCTCTTTAGGTTTACCTTCATGTCTCATCCAAATCAATTATAAATCATGAATCTGTCAGAATCACTCTTGGAGGATATCCTGGAAGCTGCTATCACATTGTTTGCAAGAACACTACCAATGCACCACAAGTTATTGAACATTAACTTTCCGATGCTATTAATGATAGGCATTAATTATTTCACTCACAACACCTTAATTAATTTTTAAACATCAGTGAACAAACACTCACTTAAAAGGCACTGATCTGGATTAAAATCACGAACTAAAAGATATAAAAGAAAATAAACAGCTGCTGCTCCTCCTAAAATTTATCAGGGGAATATACTGTAGGGCAAAAAGAGAAAGTAATTTTAAACAGTCTAATTAAATAATTGAAACATCCAGAGAATGTGAGGAGAAACAAAATGAGTAACACTTCAGTATGGAAATAGTGAAGCTATAATGTTACTGCCATTTGCTACTTTTATTACATAAATATCCGGAAGATCAGAAAATCCAAGGAGGTGAAACTGGTTATCAACAGTAGACCACTGGGCCAATGCCAGTGGTATAAGTCACTCATCGGCAATTCCTTTCACACAATGCTGTAATTTTGTTTCCATTGTCCATAACAAAGTCAGGTTTCTGATTTACCACTAAATGTTGGCATAATCCTGATGAAAGGTCTCGACCCAAAACATTGATTGTCCTTCACAGACGCTGTCTGACTCACTAAATTTCTTCATTGCCTTTGTGTTGGTGCAGACTTCCAACATCTGCATCTCGTGTCTCAATTTCATGTCCCTAAAGCTTTTCAATACTCAGAGCCAAGTGTTAAGAATTAATTGGAAATTCATGCATATTGCCGTAAATTATCTGTAATAATTGAATTCAATTGACTATTTTTTACACCTTCCACATACATGAGGGAGTGAAAATTTTTACGTTACGGCTCTGTCTAAATGTGCAATGTATAGTAATTTGTAGTAAGTAGTATGTACAACATTACAGTCAATATAACATAGTAATGCAATTGTATCGGCATGAATTAATCAGCCTGATGGCCTGTTGGTCCTGGCTTTAATTTCCCAGATGGTAGCAGCTGGAACAGTTTGTAGTTTGGGTGACTCAGATCCCCAGTGATCCTCCAGGCCCTTTCTAAGCAGGACCTGTCACTGTAAATGTCCTGAATCATGGAAGTTCACATCTACAGATGCGCTGGGCTGTCTGCACCATTCTCTGTAGAGTCCTGCAATTGAGGGAAGTACAGTTCCCATACCAGGCAGTGATGCAGCCAGTCAGAATACTCCCAATTGTGCCCCTGTAGAAAGTCCTTAGGATTTGGGGACTCATGCCAAACTCCTTCAACCATCTGAGGTGAAAGAGGCACTGTTGTGTTTTTTTCACTGCACAGCCTGTACGTACAGACCACGTGAGATCCTAGGTGATGTGTATGCTGAGGAACTTGAAGCTCTCAACCCTGGAACCATTGATGTCAATAGGGGTTAGCTTGTCTCCATTCCTCCTGTAGTCCACAACCAGCTCCTTTGTTTTTGCAACATTGTGGGAAGGGTTGTCCTCTTGACACCACTGCGTAAGGATGATGACTTCCTCTCTGTAGGCTGCCTCGTTATTATTTGAGATAAAGCCAATCAATGTAGTACGTTAGAAATTTAATTAGCAGATTAGAGCTGTGGGTGGCAACACAGTCATGGGTATACAGGAAGTAAAGGAGGAGGTTTAGGACACAGCCTTGAGGGGTTCCTGTGTTGAGAATCAGAGGGGCAGAGGTGAGGGAGCCCACTCTTACCACCTACTGGTGATCTGACAGGAAGTCCAGATCCAGCTGCACAAGGCAGGGTGAAGGCTGAGGTCTCTGAGCTTCTTGTCAAGCCTGGAGGGAATTATGATGTTGAATGCTTAACTCTAGTCCAAGAACAACATTCTCACATAAGCATCCTTTTTCTCCAGATGTGTAAGGACAGTGCACAGAGCTGTGGCTATTGCGTCATCTGTTGTGTTGTGTCGGTAGGCGAACTGTAGAGGGTTCAGTGTGGGTGGTAGCATTCAGTCCTTGACCAGCCTCTCAAAGCATTTGCTTATTATTGAGGTGAGTGCGACAGGACACCAGTTGTTCAGATATGTTACCTTGGGCTTTTTAAGTACAGGAACAATGGTTGTTTTTAGAAAATTAAGTCTTAATTAAGGACAAGAGAATATAGGTGGTAGACTTGAATTTAGGCACCAGAATGAAATATTATCAAAAAGTACGATTGAGTAGCAGCTTAATAGTGCGTATAAAATAGTGCAAGCTGAGGTTCTTTGCCTTCCATCACAACATGACAGAGGGGACATGAGTGATACAGTATTTATCTTTCTATAAATAGCACTCGGTGCCATCATTCTAGTCGAGCTTGGGAATGCAGACATTTTTCCAACATAACAGGCTGAAGCAAAAAAAAACCTGAAAGAACTTTTTAAAATAGACCAACATTTTATTTTAAAGTGAATGATGCACTCAATTTTATTGTGTAGAAAATATAAGATCCAGTTAGAAATGAACATATTTGAATGTTGGAGGTGGTGTGGTGAACAACTGCTGGGCTGATTTCCAGTTTTAGGAATCTGGCATAATTGGCCTAAGAGGGTCATCTACATTAAAACTGAGTTAACTTCCCCAGAACAAAAAATTAATTTCTGAATTATAACTTCTGGGAATGCAACTAAAATAGCAAAAATAAAGATGATGCCATTAAAGATAGTGAGGAGATCTCATTAAAATGTACAAAATTCTGATAAGGCTTGATATAGTGGATATAGGAGTGGATAAAAACATCATCTATTACAATCTAGCATCTGCAATCCAAGTTCACAGTCTTGGGATATGGGGCTACTTGACTGGTACAGGAAGTGTTTCACTGGAAGAAAGTTGGATTGGCCATGAAGGTAGATTAGTCATCTATACCAGATGGATGACAACTCAGGGTTCTGAAATATGTAGCTGAAGAGATTGTGGAGGCATTAGTTATGATTTTTCAAGAATCACTAGATTCTGGAATGGTTCCAGAGGACCGCAAAATTGCTAATGTCACTCCACTCTTTAAGAAGGGAAGGAGGCAGAGAAAAGGAAATTATAGGCCAGTTAGATTGACTTCAGTGGTTGGGAAGATGCTGGGAGTCCTTTATTAAGGATTAGGTTTCAAGATACTTGGATACATAGGATAAAATTGACCACAATTAGCATGGTTTCCTGAAGAGGAAATTTTTGCTTGACTGATCCGTTGGAATTCTTTAAGGAAATAACAGGCAGGATAGACAAAAGAGGGTCTGCAGATATTCTTTATTTGGATCTTCAGAAGACTTGTGACAAAGTGCCATATACTTAACGTGGCTCCTTAACATGATAACAGCCCATGGCACTACAGGAAAGAGACAAGCATGGATTGAAGATTGGCTGACTGTCAGCAGGCAAAGAGTGGGAAAAGGGGGGGGGCCTTTCCTGGTTGGCTGCTGATGACTAGTGGTGTTCCGCAGGGAGTGGTGTTAGGACCACTGCTTTTTACATTATGTGACAATGGTGGAATTTATGGCTTTGAGGCCTGGTTTGCAGACAATAAGAAGATAGGCGAAGAAGTAGATAGTGTTGAGGAAGCAGGGAGTCTGTCCATTCTCCTGATCTGTGTAAGCTCTTCAGCAAAGTAGCAGATGGAATATAGCAAAGGGAACTGTATCCACTTCAGTCGAAGGAAAAAAGGCACAGACTATTTTCTAAATGGGGGAAAAAAATCAAAAATCAAAGACCTGGACCCATTGCAATTTGCCTATGGCTACAGTAAATCAACAGCAGGTGCAATCTCAATGGCTCTCCACATGGGTTTAGACCACCTGCACACCACAAACACCTATGTCAGGATGCTGTTCATCAGTTATAGCTCAGCATTTAATACCATCATTCCAACAATCCTGATTGAGAAGTTGCAGAACCTGGGCCTCTGTACCTCTCTCTGCAATTGGATCATTGACTTCTTAACCAGAAGACCACAATCTGTGCAGATTGGTGATAACATATCCTCCTTGCTGATGATCAACACTGGCGCACCTCGGGGGTGTGTGCTCAGCCCACTGCTCTACTCTCCATATACACATGACTGTGTGGCTAGGCATGGCTCAAATACCATCTACAAATTTGCTGATGATACAATCACTGTTGGTAGAATCTCAGGTGGTGACAAGAGGGTGTACAGGAGTGAGATATGCCAACTAGTGGAGTGGTGCCACAGTAACAATGTCAGTAAGACGAAAGTGCTGGTTGTGGACTTCTTGAAGGATAAGACGAAGGAACACATACCAATCCTCAGAGGGATTAGAAATGGAGAGAGTGAGCAGCTTCAAGTTCCTGGGTGTCAAGATCTCTGAGGATCTAACCTGGTCCCAACATGTCGACACAGTTATAGAGGGGGCAAGACAGCAGGTATACTTTATTAGGGGTTTGAAGAGATTTGGCACGTTAACAAATACACTCAAAAACTTCTATAATTGTACCCGTCTGGCATTGGGCGGAAAGTGGGGGGGGGGGGCTACTACACAGGACCAAAAGAAACTGCAGAGGGTTGTAAATCTAGTCAGCTCCATCTTGGGTACTAGCCTTCAAAATACCCAGGACATCTTCAGGGAACGGTGTCTCAGAAAGGCAGCATCCATTATTAAGGACCTCCAGCACCCAGGGCATGCCCTTTTCTCACTGTTATCATCAGGTAGGAGGTACAGAAGCCTGAAGGCACACTCAACGATTCAGGAACAGCTTCTTCCCCTATGCCATCCAATTCCTAAATGGACAATGAATCCTTGGACACTACCTCACTTTTTTAAATATACAGTATTTGTTTTTTGCACTTTTAAAAAATCTATTCAATATACATATACTGTAATTGATTTACTTATTTATCATTTTTATTTTTTTTCTCTTCTAGATTATGTATTGCATTGAACTGCTGCTGCTAAGTTAACAAATTTCACATCACATTCCGGTGATAATAAACCTGATTCTGATTCTGAGATGAAAAGGGACTTGAGAGTCCTTGTGCAGGATTCCCTAAAGGTTAACTTACATGTTGAGTCAGCAGTAAGGACGACAACTGCAATGTTAGCATTCATTTTGAGAAGACCAGAATATAAGGGCAAGGGTGCAATGTTGAGGCTTTCTAAGGCATTGGTCAGAACGCATTTGAGCATTGTGAGCAGATTTGGGCTCCTTATCTAAAAGATGTGATAGCATTCAAGAATTTCCAGAGGAGGTTCACAAGAATGAAAGGGTTAATGTACGAGGAGCATCTGATGGCCCTGGGCTTTACATGCTGGAGTTTAGAAGAATGAGGGGGTCTCATGGAAATCTGTCGAATATTGAAAAGCCTCGAAAGAATGGATGCGGAGAGAACATTTCCTATAGTGGGGGAGTCTCGGTCCAGAGGGCACAGCCTCAGAATAGGGGGACATCCATTTATAGCAGAGATGAGAAGGAATTTTTTTAGCTAGGGTGTGGCAAATCTGTGGAATTCTTTGCTACAGACAACCTGTGGAGGCCAAGTCATGGGTATAATTAAAGTGGAGGTTCATAGGTTCTTGATTAGTTAAAGTGTCAAAGATTATAGGGAGAAGGCAAGAGAATGGGGTTAAGAGGGATAATGGATCAGGCATGACGGAATGGTGGAGTAGATTCAGAAGAGAATTAGGTCATTCAGGGCAAAGTCTTATGTCTAAGTCCCATAATGGTTGTTTCCATTTAAATTTACAAATGAATGCCTAATACATCTAATAGTATAGCTGCATATTTTAACTTATGAATAAGTGCAAAACTAATGATAAATGACAGCTCAGCTGAGGAAGCAATTATCTGACAGGCTGAGCCAAAAAGTATAATATTCTGGGTTACACTAGATTAACTTTTTCCAGTACGCTCTAAAAATACACTCCTCTAATTTCTCACTGTTCATACTGTGTTGCAAGCAAATCAGAGCCTCAGTCATGCTGGATATGAGATGCTAATTACTTCTCAGATACATTTATATTTAGACAAACAAACTATTTTCTAACAGGGGAAACTTGAAAATCTCAAGTAAAACTGCCTAGGGTGGGGAAATTAAAAAAAAAATCTGCAAATGTATTATTCACATGAAAAACATTCAAAGACATATTTAATGTTCAATAGTCATGAGGGATTTCAATATACAGGTAGACTGGGAAAATCAGATTGGTGCTGGATCCCAAGAGAGGGAATTTGTAGAATGGCAGCAAGATGGCTTTTTAGAGCAGCTTGTGGTTGAGCCCACTGGGGAAAATGACAATTCTGGATTAGGGGTTGTGTAACGAACAAGATTTGAGTAGGGATCTCAAGGTAAAGGAACCCTTGGGAGACAATATCATACTATGATATAATTCACCCTGCAATTTGAAAGGGAGAAAATAAATCCAGATATATCAGCATTACAATGCAGTGAAGGGAATTACAGAGGCATGACAGGGCAGCTGGCTGAAGTTGATTTGAAGGGGACACTAGCAGGGCTGACATCAGAACTGCAATGGCTTGAGTTTCTGGGGGAAATTCAGAAGGTGCAGAATAGATACATCCCAAAGATGAAGGAGTATTCTAAAAGGGAGGATGAGGCAACTGTGGGTGACAAGGGAAGTCAAAGAAAGCATAAAAACAAAAGTGAGGGCATATAACAAAAAAATAATGGTAAGTTAGAGAGTTGGAAAGCTCTTAGAAACCAACAGAAGGCAACTGAAAAAGAGAGAAAAAAATGAAATATGAAGATAAGCTAGCCAAAAATATCAAAGAGGATACAAAAAGTTTTTTTTCTAGATATATAAAGAGCAAAAGAGAAGCTAGAGCAAATATTAGACAGCTGGAAAATGTCACTGGAGGGGAAGTAATTGGGGCAGGGACAAAGAAATTGTGGATGAACTTAAGTATTTTGTGTCAGTCTTCACTGTGGAAGACACTAGCAGTGTGGAAGACACTAGCAGTATGTCAGAAATTTGAGTGTGTCGGGGGCACAAGAAAGTGTAGTTGCTATCACAAGGAGAAGGTGCTTAGGAAACTGAAAGGTCTAAAAGGTAGATAAGTCACCTGTACCATATGGACTATACCCCAGGATTCTGAAGGAGGTAGCTGAAGAGATTGCAGTGGCATTAGTAATTATCTTCAAGAATCACTAGATACTGGAATGGTACTGGAGGAATGGAAATCTGCAAATGTCACTCCATTCTTTAAGAAGGGACAGAGGCAGAAGAAACAAAATTATAGGCTAGTCAGCTTGACTTCAGCAATTGGGAAGGCATTGAATTTCATTATTGAGAATGATGTTTTGGGGTACTTAAAGTCAGTCAAAAATCAGCATGGTTTCCTTACGGGGAAATCTTGCTTGATAAATTTGCTGGAATTCTTTGAGAAAATAACAGGCAGGATAGACAAAGGAGAGTCAGTGGATGTTGTTTACATTGGATTTTCAAAAGGGCTTTGATAAAGCGCTGCACAGAA
This sequence comes from Mobula birostris, assembly GCF_030028105.1. Lineage (NCBI taxonomy): Eukaryota > Metazoa > Chordata > Chondrichthyes > Myliobatiformes > Myliobatidae > Mobula > Mobula birostris. The sequence continues at coordinate 118,928,223 of NC_092373.1, read as the reverse complement.
GGTGACCGATCAAGGTAACAACCCGTGGTATTACAGGAAAGATACTAGCATGGATAGAAAATTAGCCATTTGACAGGAGGCAAAGAGTGAAAATAAGGGAAGCCTCCTCTGTTTGCCTGCTTGAGATGAGTGGTGTTTCACAGGGGTCAGTATTGGGACTGTTTCTTTTCATGTTATATGTCAATGATTTGGATGACAGAACTAAAGGCTTTGTGGCCAAGTCTGTAGACAATAAATACAAAGGTAAGTGGCATGGCAGGTAGCAGGGAGTCTGCAGAAAGACTTGGAAAGATTTGGAGAATGGACAGAGAAGTCGCAGGTGGGATATAGTGTACGGGACTATATGATCGTGTACTTCAATACAAGAAATAAAGGCAGAGAATATTTTCTAAATGGGGAGAAAATTCAAAAATTAGTAGGTGCAAAGGGACTTGGGAGTCCTCGTGCAGGATTCTCTAAAGGTTATTTTGTAGGTTGGGTCAGTGGTAAGGAAGGCAAATACGATGTTAGCATTCATTTCAAAAGGACTAGAATATAAGAGCAAGGAAGTGATTCTGAGGCTTTATAAGGTGCTTGGGAATATTGTGAGAAGCTCTGAGCTCATTACCCAAGAAAAAGATGTGCTGGGATTGCAGAACGTCCAGAGGAAGTTTACGAGAATGATTCTGGGAAAGGGTCAACATATGAGGAGCATTTTATGGCTCTGAGCCTGTACTCGATGGAGTTTAGAAGAATGTGGGGGGATCTCATTGAAATCTATTGAATATTGAAAGGCCTAGACAGAGTGAATGTGGAGGAGGATGTTTCCCATAGTGGGTGGGTCTTGGACCAGAGAGCACAGCCTCAGAATAGAGGGATGTTCATTTCGAACAGAGATGAAAATGAATTTCTTTAGCTAGTGGGTGATGAATCTATGTAACTCATTGCCACGAATGGCTGTGGAGGCCAAGACATTGAGTACATTTAAAGCAGAGGTTGACAAGTTCTTGATTTAGTCGAGACATTAGAGGTTACAGGGAAAAGACAGGAGAATGGTATTGAGAGGGATAATAAATCAGCCATGATGGCTTGGCTGAGCAGATTCAATGGGCCAAGTGGCTTAATTCTGCTCCTATGTCATATGGCTTTATGATTTATGAATTGCTGAAAGCTGCCAGACGATTTGCCTTCCTTGCCCACTTGCTACCTAGAAACTGCACCTAAATTAACCATCCTGAGTGTCATAAGGTTGCTGCAATCAGTCTCAGTTAATCGTGCCACAAAAAGACAAGACTTTAATAGTTCAAGGACCTTTTAAAATAATATTACAATTAATAAAGACTGGCAATTATCCTAGCCAAGCTTCAAAGTGAATAATTTAAATTGTGCAGTTTCCAATCACTCAGTGAACTAATAGCATTCAAAAACTGGATTTAAAAATAATGAAGTTTTACTTTCCATTTGCTACTTTTTGAAAAGCAAACTGTTCCTACAATCTTTCCTTCCCTTTATTTTTCTTTGATTGACTTATTCAAATTCACCCCCCCCCTCAATTTTTGCACCATTTGTCAATCCTCTGGCCAAAGCAGTAACTGTTGATTCCAAAACTTCCTTTCAGATAAACATTTTCAGCTGTTGACATGCACAATTTGCATGTGTAATATCATTCAATAAAGAAGAAATATTCCATAAGCCACTTCAGGTTGTCTCATCATTCAAGGAATAAATCAGTATGTGGATACTATGTAGATTCTCTATATTTATTGTATTTCTTAATAAATAAGAAAATAACTTTTCAGAAAAAAATCTTATATCATTGAGAAAAAAAATGACTGTCATAGCAGCAAGATCAATAGATCACCACGGCCTGCACATCCATTGAATGCCTGGGTTTGCTCCCGTACTGAAGTGGTTTCTCTTTTTTCAGATTTGCTGTACACACCCCTCGGTTAATGGGTCCATGGCGTTAAAGAAGGTTGGGAATCCCTGATCTTCATGGCCGTCTTGACCGATTTGTTGAGGCTGCTACTGTGCCATAACTCCTGCAACTATTTTTGCTTCCACAGTATTAATTTATGGAACTAAATTAGTAAGGTTACAATGGAAATGACTGAGTCAAATTGGTACCAACGACATAGGCAGGAAAAGGGAGGAGGTCCTGAAAGCAGACTACAAGGGGTTAGGAAGGAAGTTGAGAAGCAGGATGAAAAAGACAGTCATCTCGGAATTACTGCCTGAGCCACGTGACAGTGAGTACAGGAATAGAGTGAGGTGGAGGATAAATGTGTGGCTGAGGGACTGGAGCAGGGTGCAGGGATTCAGATTTCTGGATCATTGGGACCTATTTTGGGGCAGGAGTGACCTGTTTAAAAAAAAGGAAGGGTTGCACTTGAATCCCAGGGGGACCAATATCCTGGTGGGGAGGTTTGCTTAGGCTTTTGGGGAGAGTTTAAACTAGGATTGCTAGGTAACCAAACTGAAGAGACTGGGGAAGAGGTGGTTGGCTCACAAATAGAGAAAACTTGGAGACAGTGCAAGAGGGAGGATAGGCAGATGATAGAGAAGGGACACGCTCAGAACGATGGCTTGAGATATGTCTACTTTCATGCAAGGAGTATTGTGTACAAAGCAGATGAGCTTAGAGTGTAAATCAGTACTTGGAACTTTGATGTTGTGGCCATTACAGAGACTTGGATGGCTCAGGGGCAGGAATGGTTACTTTGAGTGCCAGGCTTTAGATATTTCAGAGGACAGGGAGGGAGGCAAAAGAGGTAGGGGAGTGGCACTGTTGATCAGAGAAGAAGGAAGACATGGACGGGTTGTCTACAGGGTCCCTGTGGGTACAAGATAGGAACAGGAAGGGGTCAATAACTCTACTGGGTGTTTTTTTATAGACCACCCAATAGTAACAGGGACATCGAGGAGCAGACAGGGAGACAGATTCTGGTAAGTTGTAATAATAACAGGGTTGTCGCGATGGGAAATTTTAATTTCCAAAACATCGATTGACATGTCCCTAGAGTGAGGGGTTTAAATGGGGTGGAGATTGTTAGGTGTGTTCAAAAAGGCTTCTTGACACAATACGTATTTGAGCCTACAAGAGGAGAGCCCTTACTTGATCTGGTATTGGGAAACGAACCTTGTCAGGTATCAGATCTCTCAGTGGGAGAGCGTTTTGGAGATAGCGATCACAATTCTATCTCCTTTATCATAGCATTGGAGAGGGATAGGAATAGACAAGTTAGGAAAACATTTAATTAGAGTAAGGGGAAATATGAGGCTATCAGGCAGGAACTTGGAAGCACAAATTGGGAACTGATGTTCTCAGGGAAACATATGGAAGAAATGTGGCAAATGTTCCGGGGATATTTGCGTGGAGTTCTGCATAGGTACATTCCAATGAGACAGGGAAGGATGGTAGGGTACAAGAACCGTGGTGTACAAAGGCTGTTGTAAATCTAGTCAAGAAGAAAAGATGAGCTTATGAAAAGTTCAAAAAGACTAGGTAATCATAGAGATCTAGAAGATTATGAGGCTAGCAGGAAAGGAGTTTAAGAAAGAAATTAGGAGAGCCAGATGGGGCCATGAGGAGGCCTTGGCAGACAGGATTAAGGAAAACCCCAAGGCATTCTATGAGTATGTGAAGAGTAAGTGGATAAGACATGAGAGAATAGGGCCGATTAAGTGTGACAGTGGACAAGTGGGTATGGAACTACAGGAGATAGCAGATGTACTTAATGAGTACTTTGCTTCAGTATTCACTACGGAAAAGGATCTTGGCGATTGTAGGGACGACTTACAGCGGGCTGAAAAGCTTGAGCATGTAGATATGAAGAAAGAGGAAGTGCTAGAGATTTTGGAAGGCATCAAGTTGGATAAGTCACCGGGACCGGATGAGATCTACCCCAGGCTACTGTGGGAGGTGAGGGAGGAGATTGCTGAGCCTCTGGCGATGATCTTTGCATCATCAATGGGGACGGGAAAGGTTCTGGAGGATTGGAGGGTTGCGGATGTTGTTCCATTATTCAAGAAAGGGAGTAGAGATAGCCCAGGAAATTATAGACCAGTGAGTCTTACTTCATTGGTTGGTAAGTTGATGAAGATTCTGAGAGGCAGGATTTATGAACATTTGGGGAGGCATAATATGATTAGGAATAGTCAGCATGGCTTTGCCAAAGGCAGGTCGTGTCTTACAAGCCTGATTGAATTCTTTGAGGATGTACAGCAGTAGATGTAGTGTCTATGGATTTCAGCAAGGCATTTGATACAGTACCCCAGGCAAGGCTTATTGAGAAAGTAAGGAGGCATGGGATCCAAGGGGACGTTGCTTTGCGGATCCAGAACTGGCTTGCCCACAGAAGGCAAAGAGTGGTTGTAGACAGGTCATATTCTGCATGGAGGTCGGTCACCAGTGGTGTGCCTCATGAATCTGTTCTGGGACCCATTCTCTTCATAATTTTTATAAATGACCTGGATAAGGAAGTGGAGAGATGGGTGAGTAAATTTGCTGATGACACAAAGGTTGGAGGTGTTGTGGATAGCGTGGACGGCTGTCAGAGGTTAGAGCGGGACATTGATAGGATGCAAAACTGGGCTGAGAAGTGGCAGATGAAGTTCAACCCAGATAAGTGTGAGGTGGTTCATTTTGGTAGGTCAAATATGATGACAGAATATAGTATTAATGGTAAGACTCTTGGCAGTGTGAAGGATCAGAAGGATCTCGGGGTCTGAGTCCAAAGGGCACTCAAGGCTGCTGTGCTGGTTGACTCTGTGGTTAAGACAGCATAGACGCGTTGGCATTCATCAATCATAAGATTGGGTTTAGGAGACGAGAGGAAATGTTGCAGCTATATAGGACCCTGGTCAGACCCCACTTGGAGTACTGTGCTCAGTTCTGGTTGCCTCACTACAGGAAGGATGTGGAAACCACAGAAAGGGTGCAGAGGAGATCTACAAGGATGTTGCCTGGATTGGGGAGCATGCCTTATGAGAATAGGTTCAGTGAACTCGGCCCTTTCTCCTTGGAGTGACAGAGGATGAGAGGTGACCTTATAGAGGTGTATAAGATGACAACAGGCATTGATTGTATGGATAATCAGAGGCCTTTGCCTTTTTCCCGGGGCTGAAATGACTAGCATGAGAGGACACAGTTTTAAGGTGCTTAGAAGTAGGTATAGTGGAGATGTCAGGGGTAAATTTCTTATGCAGAGAGTGATGAGTGCGGGGAATGGGCTGCCGCCGGCAACGGTGGTGGAGGTGGATACGATAGGGTCTTTTGAGAGACTCCTGAACAGGTACATGGAGCTCAGAAGAAGAGGTCTATCGGTAACCCTAGGTCATTTCTAAGGTAAGGCCATGTTTGGCACAGCTGTGTGGGCCGAAGGGCCTGCATTGTGCTGTAGGTTTTCTATGTTTCTAAAACCAATATCACCTTTCCCTACATTACCAATTTTGAGAAAAGTTAGGAAAGTAGACCTTCATTAAACTAGATGCAAAGGCAAACCCTTATCTTAACAAGCATTTCATTAGCTGGATTTTGTTAAACAGACAAATTGGCCTTACCAACAATTTCCCCATGTATTGAATTGCTGCTGAGCCACATACTGTCTGGGCTGAGGCACAGGATTAATAACGTGGCCTCTAGTTTTCCCTGTTGTGGGCATCTGTGAGAGAGCGATAATACACATGTTGCAAGGGAATAGACACAAGTCCACAGAGATGCTAGTTCTGTATCCTTCTGTTTCTCAGTCTCCTTCATTTGCGCTCTGTAAACACTTGCAGTCTTGCTCATGAGCACTACACATGCCTTCCTTAAGTGGCACACACAAAAGGACCTGTTGCTCTTTCAAACACTTCTGCTGTGCTTGGAAGCTAAGCAACAGGGTTCTCTTAATGCACTGGGATGGGAATATAGATGTAAATGTAGTTAAAGTAGCTGATTTATTACAAGAGCAGGTCTTCTTTCCAGCCCAGTGTTCTGCACCAGTCAAGAAAGCGTAATTTCCAAACCATTCCAATTATTCAAGTTTATTGTCAAGTGCACAAGTACAGTGGCTACAGTACAACTAAAAATTTGCTCACAGCAGCATCACAGCACACTGAATACAAATATCATACAGTACAAAAGAAAGAAAAGGCTATGCACACAAAGGAGATGAGTGCCAAAGAAAGAAAGACACAAAGACCAGTTCATGGTACTGCAAGAGGTGGTTGCCAGGATTCTGGTGCTGGGGAGTTGGGATTGTGCACGCAGGGTCAAGAACCTGCTGATTGTAGGACGGTATCTCTTTCTGAACCTGGTGTGGGACTCGAAGTTTCTATATTCCTACTTGATGCTAGGAGTGAAAAGAGGGCATGACCAGGATGGTGGACTTCCTTGATGACAGATGTCACCTTCTTGAGACAGCACCTCCTGCAGATGCTGTCATTAGTGCTGAGGGCGGTGCCAGTGACGGACCAGGTTGCATTAGTGCCAAGGGCGGTGCCAGTGATGGACCAGGTTGCATTAGTGCCGAGGGCGGTGCCAGTGACGGACCAGGTTGCATTAGTGCGCAGGGCGGTGCCAGTGATGGACCAGGTTGCATTAGTGCAGAGGGCCGTGCCAGTGACGGACCAGGTTGCATTAGTGCGGAGGGCCGTGCCAGGGACGGACCAGGTTGCATTAGTGCGGAGGGCCGTGCCAGTGATGGATCAGGTTGCATTAGTGCGGAGGGCCGTGCCAGGGACGGACCAGGTTGCATTAGTGCGGAGGGCCGTGCCAGTGATGGACCAGGTTGCATTCATGACTGTCTACAGCCTCTTGCACTCCTTAGGCTTCTGAGAAACTGCAGGCTCTGGCGCATCTTTTTCGTGATTACACTAAGCCCCGAACAGGTCATCTGACCCTAATCAACATGAATACAAAACTCTTTCCATCCACTTTAAAAGGAATATGCCATTGGGGTGGAGGGGGGGGGAGAGAGGGAGGCACAGTAGGGTAGTGGTTAGCACATCCCTTTACAGTACAGGTGGCCCGGGTTCAATACCGCCACTGCCTATAAGGAGTTTGTATGTTCTCCTTGTGACCACATGGGTTTCCTCTGGGTGCTCCAGTTCTCTCCACCCCACAACCACAGTCCAAAGACGTACTGGTTGGTAGTTTAAGTGGTCATTGTAAATTGTCCCAGGATTAAACTAGGAGACTGCTGGGTGAGGCCACTCGAAGGGTCGGAAGGGCCTATTGTATGCTGGATCCCAATTAATTAATTAAACTGCTTCTTGGTTGAGACTTCAACCCTTTACAAAGAATACACAAGGTCTTAACAATATGCAGTTGTATTATCAGGACATCCTGCAGTGCATTAGGTCTGTTCCTGAACATGCTTACATTTACCACATGCAAGGGTAACACTCTCCTCTTTTTGTCCATTTCTCATTAATTTCTAAGTTTTGCATCCAGCAAAACCAATCTGCAATTGCAATAACACTGTGGATTATGTTATTCCCCCCGCCCCCCCCCCCCCGCAATCCCCAATGTCAATTGGCTTGTTTCATTTTGCATCAGTTAAAACATGAAACTTGCTTGGCAAAGACACAATGATCTGTTTCTCTGCAATAGCAGAAGCTGACCAGCCCAGATCATTAATTTTACTGTCATTCTATCTGCCTGTCTTCTCGGGTTCCAGTTACTTACTCATGACGGCAAGGACACAAAATGGCAGTGTGATTTGCCAGTTTACTTAAACTTCTTGATCAATCAGCATATTTCTTTTCTGTAACAAACCCTAGAAACTATTCTTACAGCACAGTTCTCTCAACACTGTACCCATTACTTAAATTAGTTTCAATAATGCATGTAGCTCCTGAAACAGAGTCACAGATCGCATGCCACGAAATGTATAAATTTCATTAAAACTGTAACGCAAACTGAAAACTTAGGACATCTCTATTCCTCCCTTTTCTTCCTCATATCTTTACACACATCTACCCCACAGAGGTCCAGGCACTCAAATATTTTTAAATAATGTTGCACAAAAACAAAACAAATCTTTAATGCATCACCTATTTCAGGTCTGAACAAAGCCATCATCAACTAAGTCTCAAAATCCCTTGGGCCCCTTTTCAGGTTTTACTCTTTGATCCATGACTTATTAGTATTTTTTCTGAAATACTATTTCCAACAATTTACCCAAGAATAAAATTTACTACAGCTTATATTGGTCTTTGGATAGAATTGAGATATTATTACTATAAAGACTTCAGCAAGAATCTTTGCGCCCAGCACACTATGAGTCTCAAAGGACAAGCTCACTCATGCACTAATTGAATTATATTGGCTCCAGATCCAACAAGTTCCCAGATGAAAAACTCTTATCACTGTGTGCAGACCAGTCGTAGCTCTGACTGCTATCACCCTAAGACTGCCATATCCTTCAGTTCTGGTCTCCTGCCTGCCTTTTAATATCATCATCAATCTACCATCTGTGCTTCTACCTTCAGCTACACAGACCCTGTGTTGTAGCGTTCCCTTCCCAAAACTCTTCTCCCAATCTTCCTTTACAACCTAAGCACAAGAGATTCTACAGATGTTGCAAATCCAGAGAAACACACACAAAATGCTGGAGGAACTCAGCAGCCAGGCAGCATCTACGGGAATGAATAAACAGTGAACATTTTGGGCTGAGACCCTTCATCAGGATTGGAAAAGAAGGGGGATGACGCTAGAATAAAAAGATGGTGGGAGGAGAAGGTCAAGCTGGAAGATGACAGGTAAAGCCAGGTGGATGGGGGAGGGGGAAGAAGAAGCTGGGAGGTGATTGGTGGAAAAGGCAAAGGGCTGGAGAAGAAGGAATCCGACAGGAATGGAGAGTGGACGATGGGAGAAAGGCAAGGGAAAGGGCACTGGGGAGGTGATAGGCAAGTAAGAAGAGGTAAGAGGTCAGAGTGGGGAATAAAAGAGATAAGGAAGAGAGAAACTGATATCTGTGTCATAAGGTTGGAGGCTACCTAGATGGAATGTGATGTTGTTCCTCCACCCTGAGTGGCTTCATCACAGCACAAGAGCAGGCCAGGTCAGGACGGGAATGGGGAGAGAAATTAAAATAGTTGGCCACAGGGAAACGCTGCTTGTTGCAGATGGAGTGGAGGTGCTTGACAAAGAGGTCCTCAATTTATGTCACGTCTACCAATGTAGGGGAGACTGCATTGGGAGCACCATATATAATAGACCAGGGGTCCCCAACATTTTTTGCACTGCGGACCGGTTTAATATTGACAATATTCTTGCGGACCGGCCGACGGGGGGGGGGGGGGCGGGGGGGAGGATGTTGTAGGGATGCCAACGGACAAGAGTGGCAGTCAAGTACATCATGTTTACTCGAGAAAGACTACCATGACCATGAAGTCTTGTGCAGGCACCAGTGCGCATGCGTGTACGTGCTGATTTTTTTTCTACAACTCGTTTTTGCAGATTCTGTTCCGGGGGGGGGGGGGGGGGGCGGGTGTTAATCACGACCGGAATGTAGGTGATAAGTGGGTAATGCACTCAATTTCGTTTCTAAAAGGGTTTATCTAACGAATTTAATATTAAAAGCGCATATTTTCCTCGCATGAATATAATGATGTCAATTATCAGGGGAGGAGAGTGGACCTTGAAGTAAGTGTTGAACGAACTTCCAGTGGAAGTGGTAGAGGCAGGTTCGATATTATCATTTAAAGAAAAATTGGATAGGTATATGGACAGGAAAAGAATGGAGGGTTATGGGCTGAGTTTAGATCGGTGGGACGAGGTGAGAGTAGCGTTTGGCACGGACTAGAAGGCCAGAGATCGCCTGTTTCCGTGCTGTAATTGTTATATGGTTATATAAGTAAGTCAATAACATCATAACATTTTAAGTAATGTTTGGATATTAAATACACACCACATATTTTCCCCGTATGAACATATAAAATCATTGCAACACACCAATATCACTGAATCAGTGGGAGCCCTGGGCTTGGTTCCCTGCAACAAGACGGTCCCATCGAGGGGTGATGGGAGACAGCGATACTCGAAGGGGGTTCTTATGTCCAGTCTATTCCGCAATTTAGTTTTCGTTGCATTTATTGCAGAGATATGTTGGAAATGGAAGCAACGTTTTCAGTGCTTTCGTGGGTATCTCAGGATATTTAGCCTTGACTTTGATCCGGAATGCCGGCAGAGCTGTTATGTCAAACATACTTTTCAGCCTGTCGTCATTTGCAAGCTCGAGGAGGTGATCTCCTTCCTGCGCTGACATGGATAACGCACGCGTAATGACCTCGCGTGCGTTCAAGTTCAACAGTAGCCGTGACAGGGAATGAGGAAAGGTGCAGCTGACTCTTATTGCCAAATCATAGTGTTTCCTCGCAGCCCGGTAGCACATACTTTGCGGCCCGGTACTGGTCCACAGCCCAGTGGTTGGGGACCCCTGTAGTAGATGACCCCAGCAGATTCACAGGTGAAGTGTTGCCTCACCTGGAAGGACTGTTTGGGGCCCTGAATGGAAGTGAAGGAGGTGGTGAATGGGCAGGTGTAGCATTTCTGCTGCTTGCATGGATACGTGCCAGGAGCGACGAAGCAACAAGGGAATCATGGAAGGAGTGATCCTTGCAGGAAGGAGCGAGTGGGGGGGATGTAAAGATGTGTTTGGGGTCAGATCCCGTAGAAGGTGGTGGAAATTTTAGAGAATTATGTATTAGATGCAGAGGCTCATGGGGTGGTAGGTGAGGACAAGATGAATTCTATTCCCATTAAGAAGGGGTGAGAACTGAAACCTTGTTGAATGCTTTAGGTTTCATGAGTAAAATCAAAAGAACAGGGAATCCATTTCAACTTGTGGGGCTAAACTGAAGAGATTGATCAAGCATTGTCAGTTCAGTGATGGGCATAATAATGCACCGAGAGATCATTTAGTTTGTGGAATCTTACAAGGCAGCATTCTAAAAGAGATCCTAACTGAAGCATAACTCACATTTAAAAGAGCAGTTGAAACCACTCTATTAATGGAAACCATAGCCAGAGATGTAATTGTGTTGTAGTTAGAAATGAAAATGAACATGAAAAAAATTGCAATGTCTAAACAGAAACCTGCCTGGCCAAACAAATTGTGTTACCTTCGTGGCAGGGGCTCACATACACCAGACTAATGCAAGTTTAAAGGCAAAGCTTGCATAAAATGCAACAAAGTTTAAGATGGCAATGCTGAAGATGTGCAACAGCTTATTGGAAATCATAAGGCAAGAGAATCGACTAAAAACACTGTGTACAACATCTTTTCTGAAGGAAATTGTGGTGGAAGACAGTGAGGAGGCAGGTGGAGGCAAGGCTGCTTCAGGGATGAGATGTGCTGGGCCATTGCGAGGTGTAACATGTTCAAGCCGGGGTAGCAGACAGAGTTTGCCTCGCTATGGGAGATGGAGTGAGCGATTTGGAGAAGAGTTGATGCAGAAGAGTTTCAATGCTCATCTACTTGACCTAGGTGCAAAGATGGATCACTCCAAACACTGAGCAGCTTTGGTGAGATCAAGAACAGCTTCAGACTGGGCGGCCCGGGTATGTCGCTGTGCCTAGATTCAGATTCTGGAGTATGGCACAGCTCGGTGCTTGGACAATTTAAATATCGGCCCAGATAGATTGAAAGCCAAAGTATCGGGCTGATTTTACTCGCTCACCCGCGTATGTTTATTCCTTCCTCAGCGTCAAGTCTGTGAACTGATCTGACTGCTGTGCGTTTCTACCCCTCCCGGGTGTGATGAACTGGGGACCGAGGCATGGGCCTACTCCAGTTGCTATGGGAGCAGATCTGAGGCTCAGTCTAGTTCGGGATACTGCTGGTTTGCTTCTATTGTTTGAATGATGTGTGTTTTTTTTTCCTGTCTTGCTCTGCACAGTGGATTTTAGTCCTTTTTTAAAAAAATTGGGTTATTCAGATTTCTTGCTTTGTGGCTGCCTGTAAGCAGACAAATTTCAAGATGTATAATTTATACATTTGAATCTTTGAAAGTAGGGCACATACAAAGAGCATATTGAGCAGACAAAAATAAATGGAATGCACAGGGAAGACAAAAAGAAAAGTTGCACTAATCTGTATATAGTTGATGAAAAATCTGATGATGAGAGTGACACAGGACTGGGTGTCTTGAGGTTAACAATGTGAAAGCCAACAAGAGACAAGCAATATGGCTTAAATGAGAAGTGAATGGGAAATAAATTAAAATGGAATTGTACGATGGTTCAGCTATTTCAGTCATTCCGCAAAATGAGTTTGAATGGCATTTCAAAGATACTGAACTGAAGCCTGCAGAAATCCAACGAATAATTTATACTGGAGAGAAGATAACTCCTGTGGGAATGGCATTTATAAAAGTGAAATACAACAACAAGCCACATTGGGCTTTTATGTGGTAAAACAGGAGGACCAACATTGCGGGGATGTGATTGGCTGAGCCAACTACAACTTGATTGGAGATCCATTCACAGTTTGCAAGCCACATCCCTACTGAAAGCAAATGAAATAAGGTGCTGGATTTCACCACGGCAGTGTTCAAGGACGGCATTGAAAAGAATAAAACATATCAAAGGTAAAATGGTGTTAAATGAAAATACTGCACCCAGGTTTTACAAACCTCCATCCGCTCCTTAGATTATGAAGACACGCAGTCCTCTTTTATTGTCATTTAGTAATGCATACATTAAGAAATGATACAATATTTCCTCCGGTGTGATATCACAAAACACAGGACAGACCAAGACTGAAAAAACTGACAAAAACCACATAATTATAACATATAGCTACGATAGTGCAACAATACCATAACTTGATAAAGAAGTCCATGAGCACAGTAAAAAGTTCAAAGTCTCTCAAATGTCCCACATCTCACGCAGACAGGAGAAGGAAGAAAAACTCTCCCTGCCATGCCCGACCACAATCTGTCCCTGAGTCATCCGAAAACTTCGAGCCTCCAAATCAATTCTCCGACACCGAGTACTGAGCGCCATCTCTGTCCAAACGATTCGACCTCAATCTCGGTCGCCAACAGTGGGCAAAGCCGGGGATTTTGAGGCCTTCCCTCCGGAAGATTCCCGACCGCGCAGTAACAACAGCAGCGAACCAGCATTTCAAAAGTTTCTCCAGATGTTCCTCTGTGCTTTCACATCCGTCTCCATCAAATCAGAATTGTCCACAGCCCCTATTTAACAGATACAATATCATTTTTCACTGGAGGGCTGCGCACGCGTGGTGCGCTGCTCTCTCTCCTCCCGCCGAATATCATCCGTGATAAAGTAGCCAGTGAGCTGGATCACATGGAGGTTGAAGGAATTCTTTCCAAGGTTGAGTGGAGCCCCATGGACAATGCCAGTGGTCCCAGTAGCCAAGAAGAATGGGTCTGTCAGGATCTGTAGGGATTTTAATGTCACCATCAACCCAGTCCTGAAAGTAGATCAATATCCTCTGCCCAGAATAGAGGATATCCCAAGGCCAAAAGATGTGTCACAGCTGCAGAACCTTTTAGGATTTGTCAGTTACTATAACAATTTCCTGTCAAACCTGGCTACTGTGCTACTGCTCTTGAACTCATTACCACTCATCAGGAAGAAATGGCAAATAGACAAAGCAGTGCAAGGTGGCTTTCCAAAAGGCAAAGGAAATGGTGACGCCAGACACTGTACTCACACATTATAATCCACATCATCCAGTAAAGTTTGCCTGTGACATCTCACCTCATGGTCTCGGTGCATTCATGTCATGTTATGAGTGATGGAAATGAACACCGCATAGCCTTTGCATCACATTCCCTTACTGCTGCACAGAAAAATTATGCACAGTTTGACAGAGAGGTTTTGAGTTTGATTTGGGATGCAAAACAATTCAACCAGTACTTATATGAGAGAGAGCTTACCCTCGCTACTGATCATCAATAACTCTTCTCAGGTGTTCCAGAACACTTAGTCAGTGGCAATGGACCACAGCATGTTGTGGAACAGTTTCAGTCATTCCTGAAATGAATGGATTAAGGCATTACATCTGCACCGTACCACTCAGCTCTAAATGGCTTGGTTGAAAGGTTTGTCTAGAGGCTAAAGAACGTACTGTGAGCAATGAGAGCAGAACACACTACAATGACATGGAAGCTGAAGCTTGCCAATTTCCTCTCTGCACATTCTACAATCAAAAACTCATGCTTGGATCTCCTCAAACCCAATCTCAGGAGGAGTATGCAGGACAATCAGCTGAGACAAATTGAGGGCTCCTCAAGGAGATTTGATGTTTCACTCCTGGACAAGCAGTCCTGGCGAGGGACTACAGAGATGATCAAACGCGGGTACTGGAAAGATTAAGGATAGAGCTGGACCACTGTCCTACACAGTGGAGTTTGCATCTGATGTCATCAGGAGACAACACATCGATCAGCTGAGGAAAGCAGAGTCATCTGTTGGAGAAATAAATATGGCTAGAGCAGTTAGAACCACTTCCTGCAGTCCCAAAGTCAACTCCTACAACCACCATGGAGAAGGCCCCAGAAACTGAGATGTTTTCATACTAGGGTTGCCAACTTTCCCGTATTTGCCGGGACATCCCATACATTGGGCTAAATTGGTTTGACCCATACGGGACCGCCCTTGTCCCGTATTTCCCCCACTAAGGTAGAGCATTCCTATGAAACCATTCGTAAGCCGAAATGGCATAAAGTGAAGAAGCAATTACCATTAATTTATATGGGAAAAATTTTTGAGTGTTCTCAGACCCAAAAAATAACCTACCAAATCATACCAAATAACACATAAAACCTAAAATAACATTAACATATAGTAAAAGCAGGAATGATATGATAAATACACAGCTTATATAAAGTAGAAGTAATGTATGTACAGTGTAGCCTCACTTAACAGAATCTGGAAGATTAAGCCAAAACCGATTTGTAGAAAAAAAATCAGCACGTACACGCATGTGCACATAGGTGCCCGCGCAAGGCTTCATGGTCATGGCAGTCTTTTTTGGGGTAAACACAAGTGTCCTGTATTTGACTGCTACTTTTGTCCCTTATTTGGGAGTGAGAAAGTTGGCAACCCTATTTCATAGCCACGTCTCAGCTGCCAAGCACAGTGATCTCTTTTGTCAGGAAAGACACTATCAGAATCAGGTTTAATATCACTGACATATGCCATGAAATTTGTTAAATAGTTAAATTAAATAGAATTAAAGGAAGTACTGAGGTGGTGTTCATGGGTTCAATATCTATTCAAATCTGGGATGGCAGAGGGATAAAAGCTGTTTCTGAAACTTTGAATGTGTGCCTTCAGCCTTCTGTACCTCCTCCCTAATGGCAGCAATGAGAAGAGAACATGTCCTGGGTGGTGGGGATGTGTAATGATGGATGCTGTTCTTTTGAGGCACTGCTCCTTGCAAGTGTCCTGGATACTACCGAGGCTAGTGCCCAAAATGGAGCTAAGTTTACAACTCCCTGCAGCTTATTTCGATCCTGTGCAGTAACCCTCCCCTCCCCCATACCAGATGGTGATGCAGCCAGTTTAAATGCTCTCCATCATCCATCTGTAGAAATTTGAGTGGTTTTGGTGATATACCAAATCAAACTCTGAATGAAGTATAGCTGCTGTCTTGCCTTCTTTGTAACGGCATCAATATTTTGGGTCCAGGATAGACCCTCAGAGATATTGACACCCAGGAACTTGAAATTGCTCACTCTCTCCACTTCTGATCCATCTATGAGGACTGGTGTGTGTTCCTTCATTTTACCCTTTCTGAACTACACAATCAGTTCATTGGTCTTACTGATATTGAGTTTTGACCACTCAACTAGCTGGTATATCCTGCTCCTGTACACTCTTGCATCACCAAGTTCTCTTTGTAAAGAGAACTGAGCAGTGGGCTAAGCACATATCCCTGTAGAGCGCCAGTGTTAATTGTCAGAGAGTTGGAGATGTTATTTCTGATCTGCACAGATTGTGATCTTCCGATGTCCAGTGTTCTAAGCAGTTGTAAAAGCTCACTCAGTGCTTGTAATTGCTTCTCTATCAGTAATGCAGCCTGTGAGATCACAAGATCCTTTTCATTCTCTGCACCCAAAGTAATTCTAAGGACAACTTGATTAATGGCCAAACTAATTCTGTTCCCATAACAAAAAGATTTCAAAATCATAAAGTGAAATAATTGTGTTTTTTGAATTAAGTACCATTAATTTTAAAATGCAGCATTCTGCTCCTTTTTTTACAGTTGTAAAATTATTATTGAAATAAATGGGTTCATGACCCCACACCAAGTCAAACAGACTGAAGGATCCACAAGCATGTTCCCCAGCAGGTACTTGGCAGGGCCTCAACAACTTCAAAGTTTTAGTATTTGGAAAACGTGGGTTGAAACCCTGAACTTGGTTGTTATTGCAGACAGGTTTTGTTCCATTATTGGTTTGCACGTTAGAGAGTCTGAGAAGCTGCAGCAAATGACTCACCTCCGGACGGAAAAAACTCTTTCCACCATCAGGGAATCCCATGTTGCGAATGTGATTGAATTTTCACTGCTTACTTGGTTGAATGCAGCTCCAAGACAAAGGTACCCATCATTACAGATGGTACCATCCACCAAGTGGACTGCACTTACTCACAAATGTTACCTCAACAGCAGCTCCCCAAACTCATTACCTCATCACCAAAAGAGTCAAGGAATATCATACACCACCACCTACAGATGCCCTTCCAAGATGTACATCATGCACTGTTACTGGGTCAAAATGCTAAAACTCCACCCAATAACACCGTGAAAGTACCTTTGCCAGTAGTTCAGTCACAACCAACCTTTGTCTTCTCAAGGGCAACAAACTCTAGCTTTGCCAATGTCTGGAGCTCACTGCTTTTCCTATTGTCATTGAATGCATTATCTTTAGCAACACACACAAAATGCTGGAGGAACTCAGCAGGTCAGGCGGCATCTATGGAAGTGAACAGATAATTGACGTTTCAGGCCAAGACCCTTCTTCAGGACTGAGAACAAATGAAGATGCCAGAATAAAAAGGTGGGGGGATGAAAAGGAGATCAGCTGGACGGTGATAGGTGAAGCCAGGCATGTAGGCAATTTCAAGGGCTGGAGAAGAAGGAACCTGATAGAAGAGGAGAGTGGATCATAGGAGAAAGGAAGGAAGAGGGAACCTGGGGGAACTAATAGGCAAGTGAGAAAAGGTAAAATATCAGCGTGGGGAATGGGGGGAGAGGTGGGAGGGGGAAAATATTTTTTACTGGAAGGAGTATCAAGTTAGAGGCTAACCAGATGGAATATAAGGTGCTGCTCCTCCACTCTGTGGATAACCTCATTGTGACAAAAGAGGCAGCCATGGACTGACATGTCAGAACAGAAATAGGAATTGGAATTAAAATGTTTGGCCACCAGGAAGTCCCACTTGTAGTGGATGGAGTGGAGTTGCTCGACTACGCGCTCCCCAAATTACATTGGGTCCCACCAGTGTACAGGAGGCTGCATCAGGAGCACCGGGAGCTAGAAGACCCCAGCAGGTTCGCAGGTGAAGTGTTGCCTCTCCTGGATAGACTGTCTGGGGCCATAACCGAGGTAAGGGAGGTGGTGTATGGGCAGGTGTATCACTTAGGCCACTCACAGGGATAAGTGCCAGGAGGGTGATGATTGAGGGAGGGAATTGTGGGGGGAGCAATCCCTGCAAAAGCTGGGGGGAGGGGGGGAAGGTTAAGATACATTAGGTATCTTCATACCCAATTGAATTAAATACGCATTTTATATAAATTAGAAACTTGGCCTTGGCCCCAAGCACTCACTTCCTGATTTTCTAACCACTTTCTATAACTACACTGATTCCTACATTTTGTTTAAAAAACATGCAGCTTCTGGATTCAATGCCATTTTATACACTAGATTCCCATGAACTCTATTTAATTCTTTCTTGGAAAGCAGATTACAAAGTTCAGTGCTTACCACCTATTATTCACAAGCCAGCTGACTGTTGAGATGCTAAATTAAAATAGAAAATGCTAATAATACTCAGTATCAGGCAGCATTGGTCAACAACGAACCTATTTGTGAAGAAGAATCAATGAGCCATTAACTTTGTTTCTCTTTCTCCACAAATGTTGTTCACCTTCCAGATCATTCACACCTTGGGTTTGGTATTCATTCCTGGGCTGAGTTTCTCACTGTGCCAAACTTCATAGCAATTCTTAACACTGCCCCAACATACTCGTTACTCCAACTCTAGCCTCGTCTAAAGAGGTAATACAAGAAAAAGCAGGAGTAAGATCTGACCACTTCCATATGCTCATTGACCAAAATCTATCTATTTTGGCCTTGATTTAGCCTATTGCTGCTTGGGTGGAGAATTTCAAAGATAAAAGAAATTCCTTCTTATCTTAATCTTAAATTCATAAGGACTCATTCGGAAACAATGTTTCTTAATTCATTTTTCCACAAAACATCTTCTTGGTGTCTACCTTATCAAAGCCCCTCAAAATATTACGATCATACAGCACAATAAATTCTCGTTGGCTCCCCCTTCCATATCAGCCATTCATATTAGTCTTCAACACTTGATCAATAACTTTCCATGCCTAACAATTTCTTGTTTTAAGCACTGCTTAAATGTTGTAAGAATCTCTGTCTCCACCACCCTCTCAGGCAGTGCATTCCAAAACCCAACCACTCCCTGGGTGGAAAAATATGTTCCTTGTATCCTCTCTACACCTCTTACTGCTTCCCTTAAATGTATACCCCCGATTATAAGTACCTCGATTATGAAGGAATACTCCTCAATCAGATTTCCCTTCAGCCTTCTCCATCTACAGAAAACAAACCTGGACTCTCCTTATAACCAAGACACTTCATTCCAGGCAATACCCTGGTAAACCCTCTCCACACTCTCTGCAGAGCAATCGTGTCCTTTCTATACCGTGCCAAAACTGCACACATTATAGACATAGACAACCAATGTTTTATAAAGCTGTGCCACAACTTCCCTGTGCTGTATTCTATGCCTTTGCTAATGAACGAAGCATCCCATAAGCCTTCTTTACCAGCTCTGAAACTTTTCGATGATTTTAAGTGCCCTGGCCCCCACCGCTTTATTTTCACCATGGATGTCCAGTCCCTATATACTTCCATTCCCCATCAAGAAGGTCTCAAAGCTCTCCACTTCTTTTTGGATTCCAGACCTAGCCAGTTCCCCTCTACCACCACTCTGCTCTGTCTAGCGGAATTAGTCCTTACTCTTAATAATTTCTCCTTTGGCTCCTCCCACTTCCTCCAAACTAAAGGTGTAGCTATGGGCACCCAGATGGGTAGCAGCTATGCCTACCTTTTTGTTGGCTTTGTGGAACAACCAATGTTCCAAACCTATTCTGGTATCTGTCCCCCACTTTTCCTTCGCTACATCGATGAATGCATTGCCGCTGCTTCCTGCACGCATGCTGAGCTCGTTGACTTCATTAACTTTGTCTCCAACTTTCACCCTGCCCTCAAGTTTACCTGGTCCATTACCGACACCTCCCTCCCCTTTCTAGATCTTTCTGTCTCTATCTATGGAGACAGCTTATCTACTGATGTCTACTATAAGCCTACTGACTCTCACAGCTATCTGGACTATTCCTCTTCTCACCCTGTCTCCTGCAAAAATGCCATCCCCTTCTCGCAATTCCTCCGTCTCCACCGCATCTGCTCTCAGGATGAGGCTTTTCATTCCAGGACGAAGGAGTTGTCTTCTTTTTTTAAATAAAGGGGCTTCCCTTCCTCCACCAACTATGCTGTCAAACGCATCTCCCCCCATTTCACGCACATCTGCTCTCACTCCATCCTCCCGCCACCCCACTAGGAATAGGGTTCCCCTGGTCCTCACCTACCACCCCACCAGCCTCTGGGTCCAACATACAATTCTTCGTAACCTCTGCCACCTCCAACGGGATCCCACCACTAAGCACATCTTTCCCTCCCCCCCCATCTCTCTGCTTTCCGCAGGGATCGCTCCCTATGCGACTCCCTTGTCTATTTATACCCCCCATCCTTCCCCACTGATCTCCCTCCTGGCACTTATCCTTGTAAGCGGAACAAGTGCTACACATGCCCTTACACTTCCTCCTTACTACCATTCAGGGCCCCAGACAGTCCTTCCAGGTGAGGCGACACTTCACCTGTGAGTCGGCTGGGAAGATATACCGCGTCCGGTGCTCCCGATACGGCCTTCTATATATTGGCGAGACCCGACACAGACTGGGAGATCATTTCGCTGAACACCTAGGCTCTGTCCGCCAGAGAAAGCAGGATCTCCCAGTGGCCACACATTTTAATTCCACGTCCCATTCCCATTCTGACATGTCTATCCACGGCCTCCTCTACTGTAAAGATGAAGCCACACTCAGGTTGGAGGAACAACACCTTATATTCCGTCTGTGTAGCCTCCAACCTGATGGCATGAACACTGACTTCTCAAACTTCCGCTAATGCCCCACTTCCCCCCCACCCCATCTGTTATTTATTTATTTACACACATTCTTTTTCTCTCTCTCCTTTTTCTCCTTCTGTCCCCCTCACTATACCTCTTGCCCATCCTCTGGTTTTTCCCCCCTCCCCCTTTTCTTTCTCCCTAGGCCTCCTGTCCCATGATCCTCTCATATCCCTTTTAACAATCAACTGTCCAGCTCTTGGCTCCATCCCTCCCCCTCCTGTCTTCTCCGATCATTTTGGATCTCCTCCTCACCCTCCCACTTTCAAATCTCTTACAAGCTCTTCTTTCAGTTAGTCCTGACGAAGGGTCTCGGCCCAAAACGTCGACTGTACCTCTTCCTACAGATGCTGCCTGGCCTGCTGTGTTCACCAGCAACTTTTGTGAGCCTTCTTTACCATGCTATTTTCTTGTGCTTAATCTTTAGGGTTCTGGACTTTTATACCTTGCTGTCCCTGCTCTTCGATACTCCTTACGATCCTACCATTCACCACTTTAGATGCACCATGATTAAATTTTATTTGAAACAGCCCTGCTCAACTTACCACCAGATGATATCTTTCAGTAGCCTGCGACTATCCTCCTCGCTATCCGCAATACCACCAACTTTTGTTACCCACAAATTTACTTCTCATTCTTCTAATTACCTCAGCGAACAGACCCTGACATTCCTCAGAAGATAAACCCTTTTAATCCCAGGAATTAACCTTTTCTGAAATGCATTAAGTACATCTTGCTTCAATAAGGAAACCAAAACTCCGTATAGGCCTCCCTATGGATACCCACCAATACTCCATATTGCTGTATTAAGACCTGGCTAATTTAATACAACAGTCTTTTGTTCAATATGACCAACAATCCATTTACCTTCATCATTATTTGTTACACCTGTAATGTTGACATGTACGAGGTTACCTGGCTCCTTCAGTGTACAAAATGGTGCTCTATCTAAACGTTATTCCACATTTCTATTCCTCTTACCAAAAAGTGGATAATCTCATGTTTGCTCTTTTCCCCCCAGTCTACTAATTTTTTGTCCATTTACTTAACCCAGTCTCTTATGCAACCTCCTATTTTCACCCACTTGAGTTCATCCAAAACTTTACTGCCCATCTGTTATCTCAATTCAGTTATCATCTAACCCAGGCATTCTGAACCCGGAGTCCACAGAACCCTTGTCGTCAACTCCATTGCATAAAAACGTTGGGAACTCCTGATCTAAACAATATTTGTCCTACTAAGCTGCAATGACTCCCAATTTGGCAACACCTTCATTTTTAAAATTCTCAACATTCACAAATGCTTTCCACTTCACACTTTCTAATTTTCAGTAGCCCTACAAAATCCAAAATCCTCCACTTTGCTTCTGCAATAAATGATATCTTATTAGTCCCAACATTAACATGTCTTGTCTCTACACTTTTTACTCTTTAGGAACCTCCATCAAATCTCATTGACAATCTTAGGATCATCTGTCCTAATACATTCTTACACTGCCTGATAGTAAATTTTATCTGGTGGAACTCCTGTGAAGAATCTTTGGAAATTTCATTATATTAAAATTTGGTACATTAGTGTGAATGCTTTTCATATAGAACTTTACTATATCTGTTCTAAATTCTTAAAACTAAGTTGAATGCTATTGTCCCAAGAATTATGCCTTCCAAAAATATTTTTTCCCGGAACTTCTAACATCTGAAGAATTTAACCTTATTTACATATATAAACATATCCAAATAGCTCCATTGCCATAGCCATCACCACCAAAAAGGCAAAGGTTACTGGGCAGCATCTTCCACAGATTTATTAATTAATATATAGAAGTTACTTGAAAACAAACCAAAACTGCTCTGAGACTAAGCACGGGGGCTGACACTGCATGAGGTGCTCCAAATAACTAAGTTCCAAAGTTCAAAAGAGTACATTCGATCCTTTACTAAGAATCCAGCAAAGGTGAACAATCTTGTAGTGTTTAAAAAAAACTAACAAAACTAAAACTAGCAATATAACCAAGTAAATGGCTAATAACGATATAACGGTCTAAGTATTAGCAGTAAACAACAAAGCTATTGGCTGCTTCCAACTTTAACCAGACTAGAGTGAACTCAGACAAATACATAGTTATACTCACTTGCTTCTACCACACCCCAACCCACGTGACAGATTACCATAATAAATCTGCCACAAAATAAAATACAGACAGAAAATAGATACTTAGCTCCTACAAATTATCATTTCTGTTGGAGATATTCCGTCAGCCAAGTGGTTAAGGCGTCGGTCTAGTGATCTGAAGGTCGCTAGTTCGAGCCTCGGCTGAGGCAGCGTGTTGTGTCCTTGAGTAAGGCACTTAACCACACATTGCTCTGCAACGACACCGGTGCCAAGCTGTATCGGCCCTAGTGTCCTTCCCTTGGACAATATCGGTGGTGTGGAGAGAGGAGACCTGCAGCATGGGCAACTGCCGGTCTTCCATACAACCTTGCCCAGGCCTGCGCCCTGGAAATCTTCCAAGGCACAAATCCATGGTCTCACGAGACTAACGGATGCCTATTCCGTCAGATTACCTATTAGAATCAAAAACTAAACTACTGAAGGAACCCAGTGGTCAGGAAGCACCTGGCGGGGAAATGATATGGTTTACATTTCAAGTAGTAACTACCTGAAGCGTCAAACACGCCTTTGCCTCCACAGATGCTGCCTGACCTGCCAGGTTTCTTCAACAATTTATTTATTGCTTCAACATTTGCGGTTTCTTTTGTTTCCATTAGAAAAGTTGTCACTATCGATCATCTTATTTCATATACTCAATAACCTATTGGTCACATGAGCAATAAAATGTCACAGATCAGGTGGTTCACACAGGTTCTGATCATTACACAAGGTTGATTTTGCACTGAACAATCAGAAAAAAATATACACTAGATTATTGGCTCCTGCAGAACCATTGAACTGATGAACATAAAACTGTCCAAAGGAGGTGGTCTTGTAATAGGATTCTTTATTTATTTATGAACTGATGTGGGAAATGGCTATGGGAAAATAAATTGTGAAGTCCATATTACCAGTATCCAGAATGACATGAACAGACACTGAGTTAATCGAGCTAGAACATTGGGGTATTCTTTCTAATACAAGATAGTTGATTACATCAAGAGAAATTTTCTAAGACTACAGCTTGGAATTACCAGGGACATCTACAAGGACACAAGTGCAGCATCAAAGTGGTTGAATTTTGGAGAAGCTTGCATTCCAGACATAGGTTCCTGGCAAGCCTACCTGCTCCTGTGAGCTGATAGAGTACTGCATGTCAATAACCTCCTCTCTCCCTAACCACCAGTGATCAGCAAACTGAGGTCAGGAAATACATCAGCAGGTGTAGGCTTGGAACAAGAAAACTGAGATTGACAGTGAGCAGCACTGAGACAGCAGTGCAAGAATGGGTTCGAGTTTCCACTTAAAACTTAAAAATCCTAGGAGTAATTTTGTGGAAGCGTAATTTGCATAGATACTGGTCCACTACAAAATTAATTTAAGATCATTCCTTATGAAGCTTAGATGGAAGAGAAGTTGGGTGTGAGTCCTTGAAAGCTTCCTGTACTGTGGCCCCTGTGGGTACCTGGGAGACCATATTTTGCACAGTTATATTTATCCGTGAAGAGGAGGGTTCTATCTAGGCATGTGAACACTAGAAGGCAGTTTTATTTGCAGTTAACTGATGATGCGCCAAATGCTTAACTTCAACTTGAACGCAAGTTCTGAGCACACAAAGTGTACATTTAACAATAAATACAGACCCTATAAACAACAGCTAGTATGAGCCTTCAGCATTCACAAAAGGTGAAAATGAATCAGACCTGTTGTTAGATGAATACGTTTGAAAACCTCAGTGATTACAGTGGTTATACAATGTCAGATCATTACTCTGAACTTTATAGATCCAACAGGGTCAAATTAAATAATCGAACCATTGTCGTTATAGATGACCAACAAATTAAGTAAAATAAAAGATGCAAATTCAAACTTTTTGTTGCCATTTAGTCATCAACTTCCTTTTTAAAAGGATGGACCATATTAAAGCTTGGCAAATAACACATCTCATCCTTATAGTGTACCAACAACTGCAAAATGTTCTATATTCTCTTGAAGATAGTCTGCAACAAATTACATAGCAACTTCACAAAGTGCAGGACTTTTACAATTAAAATTATGAATTTTAAATTAAATTAGAGGTCATGCAATTTGTTTCTAAGCATTTCTAAGTGTTAATTTTAAATATTCGATGTTCCCTTTGACTTTAATCTTTTGCATGTTTCTAGTCAGGTTCTTTACGAAAAGTGACATCACGACGGATTGAAACGGAGCTCCAATTAAATGAGGGGAGTGGTTAAGGGAGGGACCCTGCGCTGATCCCAACAAATAACAAAGATTCAGCACCTTCGGCAGATTTTATTTTGCAAACAATAGTTAAAGTAGCAGCACACCTTTTAGTCTTACACAATAAACTACAGAAAAACGAGCTTGCGCGGAACAGTTTAACCATTAAACTACCGTGCTTACACTGGCTTGGTGTTTATTTTTGAACTTGAATAAAACCCAAAAGATGAATGTACAACACTCTGAACAATGACAAAACGACTCACCCTCCACCACACTGGATCCTGTTGGCCTCCTTCCTGAACAACCTCATGCACCGAGCCCAGCAGTTCCCCATGGCACATGCTCGTCGGTCACCAACAAGACACTGGGCTAAAAAGAAGAGCAAACCCGGGTCCATAGGACAAGTCCATCCACCCAGGAATTACAAGTGCGGGGCATTGAAATAAAGTCAGCACCACAGGGAACCAGACAGCGGCTGCAGCACGATCCCCATCACCGGCTCTCGCAGCTTCTTCCGGCAGGCGCGGGTCACGTCGGTAACCCCGCCCATCCTGCTGTTCCAGCCGCCACCACCACAGTCTTCAGGGCGCTGTAGCTGGCGACAGCTGGGACCAAGCCCCGCCCTTCCACTGGTGGCGGCTCCGAACAAGCCCGGCCCTCCCTCTGGTGGCGGCGAGTCGTAATGACAAGTCCTCCCACCTCACAGATTTCCATAGTTATGCAATTTTTAAGAGCAGGTAATTGGCATTTTTCTTTGCTTTCAGAATTTGACCATAATGTCATTCATTACAGTTCTAAATAATGTATAGATAAGGTAAGAGAAGATTGCTAACCAAACCAAGGTTGAGCAATGAGCTGTATATTGGTGTTGCAAGGGCAGAGAGAATATATTGCAGTGTTTGGAGCAATATTCTTGAGTGGACCTTAGCCTGTGCTGATAAGCTCTCACCTGAATAGAACTGACACAAGTACATTTGCAGATGTTGGAAATCCAAGCAACACATACAAAATGCTGGAGGAACTCAGCAGGCCAGGCAGCATTTATGGAAAAGAGTAAACAGACGATGTTTTGGGCTGAGACCCTTCAACGGGACTCTGAATAGAACTGAGCTGGTTAGCTTTAACTGCAAGCTGGGAAGCTTCAAAACAGAGATATGCACTTTATCTAAACCTAACAACAACAAGGCACACTGACATTGCTTACACATGGTGTGACATCATTTATGTTCTAAATCATATGACTTCTCTTCATACTGCATACACCACACTACTTTCTTTGAATAAAGTGTGTGAAAATTTGTTACACATATACATAGTCATTACTAGACAATGGGGTGACCCATTGGGGCACCCTTTGAGAGAAGGGTAGTGCAGTCTGATGTAACCAGAATGAACATTAAATTTTCCTGAATGCTATTGGTATCGTTTTGCTTTGGAAACTGAAGTAGAAAACCTCAGTTTATTAAAGAAGATCGATGTGTAGCAAAGCAAATATAGCTGCTCCTCATTTAATGACAGTCACTTTTGATAGCATCATTTCTGGTTTACCTGCCACCCTTGTGCCTCTCGTTGTCATTCTGGAGACGTGCAGTCCTTTCATCCCCCGTCTCTTCAGCTCTTCTGCTGTTTGTTGTTTGTCTCTGATCCTGGAGACGTGCATGCCTCTCCTCCTCTGTCTCTTCTTCTCTCATCTTTTTTTGGCCTGACTCTTTGATCCTGGAGTCTTACGGCCCTGGCCTCTTCCGATTCTTGTTCTCTCCCTCTCCTTGCCGCTTCCCGATGACGTTTGGCGTCATCTCTTGACCATAATGTCCCCTTCCCTTTCCACGCGACATAATTAGGCTGACAACAGGAATTCTGCAGATGCTGGAAATTCAAGCAACACACATAAAAATTGCTGGTGAATGCAGCAGGCCAGGCAGCATCTCTAGGAAGAGGTGCAGTCGACGTTTCAGGCCGAGACCCTTTGTTAGAGATGCTGCCTGGCCTGCTGCGTTCACCAGCAACTTTTATAATTAGGCTGACCATTTTTTTTACCCTAATGCTGGACAGAAGATATGAAGCAGTAACACCAAATGATGCTGATTATTCTTGATGATGTGGTTGGTGCTCTTCTAAATGGACGTGATATAGTCACCGCTGTCCTTTGTCTGCAGCAAAGGGTTTTACGGGTGTCTCAAAGTACGTCACTACAATAAGATTTAATTATCTCTTATTGATGGGTGGCAGTTAGATCTGTCCCAATCCTGCACATGCTGATGGTGATTAGCAGAATGTGACCGCTCAAAATAGAGCTGCCCTGCCCTTTTGCTCTGGTAGGTGTCGCTGTTGAAGCTGGGCATGCGCATGCATCGGGCTGTCGCGTCCCGATTTCCATGATGGCGGATTGGCTCTTGGGTTGAAAGGGAGCCTGTTGATTTTGGCGAGTGAGCAATTTTATATGAATATATAACCCTGAACTTTGCCTGCATTCTGTAAGTTAGCGCATTTTAATTCAATTTAGCCAAAAAAGTGCCGCTGTAATGCACTGCTTGCGCTAATTGGAGGTTACAAACAGACAAACAGAGCATGAGAGTTTTCGTAGTATATAGATGATTCTCTGTTGACTGGCTTCCTCAATTTATTTGTTCTCAGCTTTGTCCTTGGCCCCGACATTGTAGTTATTTATTGAGATAGAGCACGAAAAAGGCCGTTTGACATGCACACCCAGCAACCCCTCGATTTAATCCTAGCCTAATCACGGGACAATTTATGATAGCTAATTAACCTGTCAACCAATTTGTCTTTGGACTGTGGGAGGAAACCAGAGCACCCAGAGGAAACCCACACGGTCACAGGGAGAATGTACAGGCAGCGGCAGGAATTGAACCCAGGTCACCTATACTGCGAATTGTTGTGCTTACCACTAACCACTATGCTACCATGCTGCCTTAAAACTTTGCAGAACTTATTGCTGTTCCATGATTTTTCAGAATCAGCTGACATAAGGACTAGAATCATCATGACACCTCACTTAAGTTTCTTCAAATATGTCTCTTGCTGTGATTTCCCGATCAATACGGACAATCTAATTCTATGTTTGATATGCACTATATACTTGTATGAACAACGGACTCAGACTACTTTATCGAGGTCCCATTGCTGTACCTCTCACATTTGCTAAGTGGTTTAGCAGTTCCCACTCTTTCATTTGGTAGAAATTACTATTTTTCACCTTGGAACATAGAACATAGACAAATACAGCACTGCACAGCGCAGGAAAAGTGCTGTACTTGCCCATGTTCTCCGTTCCAAGGTGAAAAATTGGCCCACAATGTTGATCCAATCCAGTTAAAAAGTAAATCAAATCCCACCTCCCCCCAAAAATTCCCTCCTACCTACACAATGTCCATATCCCTCCATCTTCCTCACATTTATGTGCCTATCTAAACATATCTTAAAAGTCTTTCATGTATTTGCCTCTACCATCATACCAGGAAGTGCATGCCAGGCATCCACCACTCTCTGAGTAAAAAAACTTACCCCTCACATCCCCTTTGAACCTACCCCTTTTCACCTTCAATGCATGCCCTCTAGTATTACACATTTCCATCCTGGGAAACAGATACTCCCTGTGTACTCTTCCTAAGCCTCTCATAATCTTATAAACCTCTATCAGATCTCCCCTCAGTCTCTGCTGCTCCAGAGAAAACAACCCAAGTTTGTCCAGCCTCTCATGATAGCACATGCTTTCTAAACCAGGCAGCTCCTGGTAAACCCCTTCTGCACACTCTCCAAAGTCTCAACATCCTTCTTATTAATGGGACAAACAGAACTGTATGCAATACTCCAGATGTGGCCTGAACAGAGTTTTATAAAGCTGCAATATAACCTGTTGACTTTTGCAATCAATGCCTCAGCTAATAAACGCAAGCTTTCCATCAGCCTTCTTAACCACCTTATCGACCTGTGTAGCCACTTTCAATCAGCTATGAACTTGGATCCCAAGATCTCTCTGCTCAGCAACTTTGTGCAACACTTCACATTTTTCTGGGTTAAACTCCATCTGCCATTTTTCTGTCCATATTTGCCACTGATCTATATCACGCTGTATTATTTGCCAGTCTTCTACACAACTCCACCAATCTTGGTATCATTCACAAACTTACTAACCCACCCATCTACATTTTCATCCAGGTCATTTACGTACATCACAAACAGTAGAGGTCCCAGCACAGATCCCTGTGGAACTCCAGTAATTACCAACCTCCAGCTCAAATGAGTCCCTTCAACCACTACCCTCTGTCTTCTGTGCACAAGCCAACTCTGAATCCAAACAGCCAATTTGCCGCAGATCCCATGCATCTTAATCTTCTCGATTAGACTCCCATGAGGGATCTTGTCAAGTGCCTTACTAAAATCCAGGTAAATAACATCCACTGCCCTACCCTCATCAATCTCTCTTGTCACCTTGTCAAAAAACTCAATCAAGTTGGTAAGGCACGACATTCTACACACAAAGCCATGCTGGCTCTCCCTAATGAGGCCATGGTTCTCCAAATGCTCATGTACCCTATCCCTAAGAATTTCCTCCAGCAATTTCCCTACAATTCACATGAGACCCACTGGTCTACAGTTCCCAGGATTTTCCCTTGATCCCTTCTTAAATGGAAGTACATCAGCCACTTGCCAGTCCTGCAGGACCTCGCCTGTGGCGAGAGAGGACACAAAGATATTGGTCAAGGGCCCAGCAATCTCGTCTCTTGCCTCCTTCAATAACCTGGGGTAAATCCCATCAAGCCCCGGGGACAATGTTTAATACTCATTCAGAGGCTCAACACTTCCTCCTCTGTGACCACTAAATATTGTAACATATTTATACACTCAGCGCTGACCTCTTGGTCCTCCATATTATTTTCGTTGCTAAATTATGAAGCAAAGTACTCATTAAGTACCTCACTCACATTCTCTGCATCCAAACAAATGTTCTCTCCTTTATCCTTGAGTTATCCAACCCTCTCCCTAGTTATAGAACATAGAACATAGAACAGTACAGCACAGTACATGCCCCTCGGCCCACAATGTTGTGCTGACCCTCAAACCCTGCCTCCCATATAACGCACCAACTTAAATTCCTCCATATACCTGTCTAGTAGTCTCTTAAACTTCACTAGTGTATCTGCCTCCACCACTGACTCAGGCAGTGCATTCCATGCACCAACCACTCTCTGAGTAAAAAACCTTCCTCTAAAATCCCCTTTGAACTTTCCACCCCTTACCTTAAAGCCATGTCCTCTTGTATTGAGCAGTGGTGCCGTGGGGAAGAGGCGCTGGCTGTCCACTCTATCTATTCCTCTTAATATGTTGTATACATCTATCATATCTCCTCTTATCCTCCTTCTCTCTGAAGAGTAAAGCCCCAGCTCCCTTAATCTCTGATCATAATGCATACTTTCTAAACCAGGCAGCATCCTGTTAAATCTCCTCTGTACCCTTTCCAATGCCTCCACGTCCTTCCTATAGTGAGGCGACCAGAACTGGACACAGTACTCCGAGTGCGGCCTAACCAGAGTTTTATAGAGCTGCATCATTACCTCGCGACTCTTAAACTCTATCCCTCGACTTATGAAAGGTAACACCCCATAAGCTTTCTTAGCTACCCTATCTACCTGTGAGGCAACTTTCAGAGATCTGTGGACATGTACCCCCAGATCCCTCTGCTCCTCCACACTACCAAGTATCCTGCCATTTACTTTGTACTCTGCCTTGGAGTTTGTCCTTCCAAAGTGTACCACCTCACACTTCTCCAGGTTGAACTCCATCTGCCACTTCTCAGCCCACTTCTGCATCCTATCAATGTCTCTCTGCAATCTCTGACAATCCTCTACTAGCATCAAGTAGGAATATAGAAACACACATCAAAGTTGCTGGTGAACGCAGCAGGCCAGGCAGCATCTCTAGGAAGAGGTGCAGTCGACGTTTCAGGCCGAGACCCTTCATCAGGACTAACTGAAGGAAGAGTGAGTAAGGGATTTGAAAGTTGGAGGGGGAGGGGGAGATCCAAAATGATAGGAGAAGACAGGAGGGGGAGGGATGGAGCCAAGAGCTGGACAGGTGATAGGTAAAAGGGGATACGAGAGGATCATGGGACAGGAGGTCCGAGAAGAAAGTCAAGGGGGGGGGGGACCCAGAGGATGGGCAAGAGGTATATTCAGAGGGACAGAGCGAGAAAAAGGA
The DNA here is from genome assembly GCF_030028105.1 of Mobula birostris. Taxonomy (NCBI): domain Eukaryota; kingdom Metazoa; phylum Chordata; class Chondrichthyes; order Myliobatiformes; family Myliobatidae; genus Mobula; species Mobula birostris. The sequence goes on along the minus strand of NC_092373.1, from coordinate 118,897,184 downwards.
GAGTGAGAGAAAGAACGTGTGCATAAAAATAAGTAACATGGGGTACGACGGGGAGGTGGGGCCTAGCGGAAGTTAGAGAAGTCGATGTTCATGCCATCAGTTTGGAGGCTACCCAGACGGAATATAAGGTGTTGTTCCTCCAACCTGAGTGTGGCTTCATCTTTACAGTAGAGGAGGCCGTGGATAGACATGTCAGAATGGGAATGGGATGTGGAATTAAAATGTGTGGCCACTGGGAGATCCTGCTTTCTCTGGCAGACAGAGCGTAGATGTTTAGCAAAGCGGTCTCCCAGTCTGCGTCGGGTCTCGCCAATATATAAAAGATCACATCGGGAGCACCGGACGCAGTATATCACCCCAGTCGACTCACAGGTGAAGTGTTGCCTCACCTGGAAGGACTGTTTGGGGCCCTGAATGGTGGTAAGGGAGGAAGTGTAAGGGCATGTGTAGCACTTGTTCTGCTTACACGGATAAGTGCCAGGAGGGAGATCAGTGGGGAGGGATGGGGGGGACGAATGGACAAGGGAGTTGTGTAGGGAGCGATCCCTGTGGAATGCAGAGAGAGGGGGGAAGGGAAAGATGTGCTTAGTGGTGGGATCCCGTTGGAGGTGGTGGAAGTTACGGAGAATAATATGTTGGACCCGGAGGCTGGTGGGGTGGTAGGTGAGGACCAGGGGAACCCTATTCCTAGTGGGGTGGCGGGAGGATGGAGTGAGAGCAGATGTACGTGAAATGGGGGAGATGCGTTTAAGAGCAGAGTTGATAGTGGAGGAAGGGAAGCCCCTTTCTTTAAAAAAGGAAGACATCTCCCTCGTCCTAGAATGAAAAGCCTCATCCTGAGAGCAGATGCGGCGGAGACGGAGGAATTGCGAGAAGGCGATGGCGTTTTTGCAAGAGACAGAGTGAGAAGAGGAATAGTCCAGATAGCTGTGAGAGTCAGTAGGCTTATAGTAGACATCAGTGGATAAGCTGTCTCCAGAGACAGAGACAGAAAGATCTAGAAAGGAGAGGGAGGTGTCGGAAATGGACCAGGTAAACTTGAGGGCAGGGTGAAAGTTGGAGGCAAAGTTAATAAAGTCAACGAGTTCTGCATGTGTGCAGGAAAACAGCGCCAATGCAGTCGCCCCCCCCCTCTACATTCCGCAGGGATCGCTCCCTGCGCGACTCCCTTGTCCATTCATTCCCCCCATCCCTCCCCACTGATCTCCCTCCTGACACTTATCCGTGTAAGCGGAACAAGTGCTACACATGCCCTTACACTTCCTCCCTTACCACCATTCAGGGCCCCAAACAGTCCTTCCAGGTGTGGCAACACTTCACCTGTGAGTCGACTGGGATGATATACTGCGTCCGGTGCTCCCGATGTGGCCTTTTATATATTGGCGAGACCCGACGCAGACTGGGAGACCGCTTTGCTGAACATCTACGCTCTGTCTGCCAGAGAAAGCAGGATCTCCCAGTGGCCACACATTTTAATTCCACATCCCATTCCCATTCTGACATGTCTATCCACGGCCTCCTCTACTGTAAAGATGAAGCCACACTCAGGTTGGAGGAACAACACCTTATATTCCGTCTGGGTAGCCTCCAACCTGATGGCATGAACATCGACTTCTCTAACTTCCGCTAGGCCCCACCTCCCACTCGTACCCCATCTGTTACTTATTTTTATACACACATTCTTTCTCTCACTCTCCTTTTTCTCCCTCTGTCCCTCTGAATATACCTCTTGCCCATCCTCTGGGTCCCCCCCCCCTTGTCTTTCTTCTCGGACCTCCTGTCCCATGATCCTCTCGTATCCCCTTTTGCCAATCACCTGTCCAGCTCTTGGCTCTATCCCTCCCCCTCCTGTCTTCTCCTATCATTTTGGATCTCCCCTTCCCCCTCCAACTTTCAAATCCCTTACTCAATCTTCCTTCAGTTAGTCCTGACGAAGGGTCTTGGCCTGAAACGTCGACTGCACCTCTTCGTAGAGATGCTGCCTGGCCTGCTGCGTTTACCAGCAACTTTGATGTGTGTTGCTTGAATTTCCAGCATCTGCAGAATTCCTGTTGTTTAGGAATATAGAAACTTCGAGTCCCACACCAGGTTCAGAAAGAGATACCGTCCTACAATCAGCAGGCTCTTGACCCTGCGTGCACAATCCCAACCCCCCAGCACCAGAATCCTGGCAACCACCTCTTGCAGTACCATGAACTGGTCTTTGTGTCTTTCTTTCTTTGGCACTCATCTCTTTTGTGTGCATAGCCTTTTCTTTCTTTTGTACTGTATGATATTTGTATTCAGTGTTCTGTGATGCTGCTGTGAGCAAATTTTTAGTTGTACTGTAGCCACTGTACTTGTGCACTTGACAATAAACTTGAATAATTGGAATGGTTTGGAAATTACGTTTTCTTGACTGGTGCAGAACACTGGGCTGGAAAGAAGACCTGCTCTTGTAATAAATCAGCTACTTTAACTACATTTACATCTATATTCCCATCCCAGTGCATTAAGAGAACCCTGTTGCTTAGCTTCCAAGCACAGCAGAAGTGTTTGAAAGAGCAACAGGTCCTTTTGTGTGTGCCACTTAAGGAAGGCATGTGTCGTGCTCATGAGCAAGACTGCAAGTGTTTACAGAGCGCAAATGAAGGAGACTGAGAAACAGAAGGATACAGAACTAGCATCTTTGTGGACTTGTGTTTATTCCCTTGCAACATGTGTATTATCGCTCTCTCACAGATGCCCACAACAGGGAAAACTAGAGGCCACGTTATTAATCCTGTGCCTCAGCCCAGACAGTATGTGGCTCAGCAGCAATTCAATACATGGGGAAATTGTTGGTAAGGCCAATTTGTCTGTTTAACAAAATCCAGCTAATGAAATGCTTGTTAAGATAAGGGTTTGCCTTTGCATCTGGTTTAATGAAGGTCTACTTTCCTAACTTTTCTCAAAATTGGTAATGTAGGGAAAGGTGATATTGGTTTTAGAAACATAGAAAACCTACAGCACAATGCAGGCCCTTCGGCCCACACAGCTGTGCCAAACATGGCCTTACCTTAGAAATGACCTAGGGTTACCGATAGACCTCTTCTTCTGAGCTCCATGTACCTGTTCAGGAGTCTCTCAAAAGACCCTATCGTATCCACCTCCACCACCGTTGCCGGCGGCAGCCCATTCCCCGCACTCATCACTCTCTGCATAAGAAATTTACCCCTGACATCTCCACTATACCTACTTCTAAGTACCTTAAAACTGTGCCCTCTCGTGCTAGCCATTTCAGCCCTGGGAAAAAGCCCCTGACTATCCACATGACCAATGCCTCTCATCATTTTATACACCTCTCAACCTTCATCACTCCAAGGGAAAAAGGCCGAGTTCACTCAACCTATTCTCATAAGGTGTGCTCCCCAATCCAGGCAACATCCTTGTAAATCTCCTCCGCACCCTTTCTATGGTTTCCACATCCTTCCTGTAGTGAGGTGACCAGAAATGAGCACAGTACTCCAAGTGGGGTCTGAGCAGGGTCCTATATAGTTGTAACATTACCTCTCAGTTCTTAATCTCAATCCCACAGTTGATGAAGGCCACTCTATGACTTCTTAACCACAAAGTCAACCTATGCAGCAGCTTTGAGTGTCCTATGGCCTCGGACCCCAAGATTCCTCTGATCCTCCACACTCCAAAGAGTCTTACCATTAATACTATATTCTGTCATCATATTTGACCTACCAAAATGAACCACCTCATACTTGTCTGGGTTGAACTCCATCTGCCACTTCTCAGCCCAGTTTTGCATCCTATCATTGTCTCTCTGCAACCTTTGACAATCCTCTACACTATCTACAACACCACCAACCTTTGTGTCATCTGCAAAATTGCCAACCCACCCTTCTACCCCCACATCCAGGTCGTTAATAAAAATTACGAAAAGTAGAGGTCCCAGGACTGATCCTTGTGGGACACCACTAGTCACAACCCTCCAATCTGAATGTATTCCCTCCACCATGACCCTCTGCTTTCTGCAGGCAAGCCAATTCTGAATCCACCTGGCCAAACTTCCCTGGATCCCATGCCTTCTGACTTTCTGAATAAGCCTACCGTGTGGATCCTTATCAAATGCCTTACTAAAATCCATGTAGATCCCATCCACTGCACTACCCTTATTTATATGCCTGGTCACCACCTCAAAGAACTCTATCAGGCTTGGTAGACATGATCTGCCCTTCACAAAGCCATGCTGACTGTCCCTGATCAGACCATGATTGTCTAAATGCCCATAGATCCTATCTCTAAGAATCTTTTCCAACAGCTTTCCCACAACAGACGTAAGTTTCACTGGTCTGTAATTACCCAGACTATCCCTACTACCTTTTTTGAACAAGGGGACAACATTCGCTTCCCTCCAATCCTCCGGTACCATTCCTGTGGACAACGAGGACATAAAGATCCTAGCCAGACACTCAGCAATCTCTACCCTCGCCTCATGGAAAAGCCTGGGGAATAGTCCTTCAGGACATGGGGACTTATCCATCCTAATGTATTTTAACAACTCCAACACCTCCTCTCCCTTAATATCAACATGCTCCAGAACATCAACCTCACTCATATTGTCCTCACTATCATCAAGTTCCCTCTCATTTGTGAATACCGAAGAGAAGTATTCATTGAGAACCTTGCTCACTTCCACAGCCTCCAGGCACATCTTCCCACCTTTATCTCTAATCGGTCCTACCTTCACTCCTGTTATCATTTTGTTCTTCACATAGCTGAAGAACGCCATGGGGTTTTCCTTTATCCTACTCGACAAGGCCTTCTCATGCTCCCTTCTTGCTCTTCTCAGCCCCTTCTTAAGCTCCTTTCTTGCTACCCTATATTCCTCAATAGACCCATCTGATCCTTGCTTCCTAAACCTCATGTATGCTGCCTTCTTCCACCTGACTAGATTTTCCACCTTACTTGTCACCCATGGTTCCTTCACCCTACCATTCTTTATCTTCCTCACTGGGACAAACTTATCCCTAACAACCTGCAAGAGATCCCTAAACATCAACCACATGTCTATAGTACATTTCCCTGCAAAAACATCATCCCAATTCACACCCGCAATTTGCCCTTCCCCAATTAAAAATTTTTCCGTCTTCTCTGATTCTATCCTTTCCCATGATAATGCTAAAGGCCAGGGAGTGGTGGTCACTGTTCCCCAGATGCTCACCTACTGAGAGATCTGTGACCTGACCTGGTTCGTTACCCAATACTAGATCTAGTATGGCATTCCTCCTGGTCGGCCTGTCCACATACTATGACAGGAATCCGTCCTAGACACACTTAACAAACTCTGCCCCATCTAAACCTTTGGAACTAATCAGGTGCCAATCAATATTAGGGAAGTTAAAGTCACCCATGATAACAACCCTGTTATTTTCGTACCTTTCCAAAATCTGCTTCCCAATCTGCTCCTCGGTATCTCGGTCTATAGATTATTTCCAATAGAGTAACTGCTCCCTTCCTGTTCCTGACTTCCACCCATACTGACTCAAAAGAGGATCCTGCTACATTACCCACCCTTTCTGTAGCTGTAATAGTATCCCTGACCAGTAATGCCACCCCTCCTCCCCTTTCTCCCTCCTCTCTATCCCTTTTAAAGCACTGAAATCCAGGAATATTGAGAATCCATTCCTGCCCTGGTGCCAGCCAAGTCTCTGTAATGGCCACTACATCATAATTCCTTCTTTTCTTTTTAAATCTTTTTATTAATTTTTCAAAATTACAAACTCAATAACAAATTTGGTACACAGAGATTGGAAAAATGTTCATCAGCATATATAAAATGAATTTTAAGTAACATAGATCTAAAAGACTTCCAAACTCATAATGAGATTAAACATTAAAAAAGAAATAAAAAGAAAATATATATAAACATAAAAAACCCCAAAAGAAAAAAAAGAAAGAAAAACCCTAAAAAAAAACAAAACAGGGCTAGACCAACAGCTTATATCAGACATGTTCAATAATGTCGTTAACTCCGCTCCTCTCCTCATATAATTTAAGTTTAGAAAAAAGATTCGGAAAGGTCAGATTACATCATATGAAAATGTTGCATAAAAGGTTTCCAAGTTTCTTCAAATTTAACCGAAGGGTCAAAAATATCACTTCTAATTTTTTCCAAATTTAAACTTAATATGGTTTGAGAAAACCATTGGAATGTAGTTGGAGGATTAGTTTCCTTCCAGTTCAACAAAATAGATCTTCTTGCCATTAAAGTAACAAAAGCTATCATTCGACAGGCTGAAGAAGACAAAGATCTATGTTCTACCATTGGCAATCCAAAGATTGCCGTAATAGGATGGGGTTTTAAATCGAAGCATAGAACTGTTGAAATAATATCAAAAATGTCTTTCCAATATTTTTCCAAAAGTGGACAGGACCAAAACATAATTCCATGTATGTATCCAGGCTCTCAGTTCATTACCTTTGTTCCTGATGCTTCTTGCATTGAAGTACACACATTTTAGCCCTTCTACCTTCCTACCTTTACACCGTTTATTCTGCTTCTCTTTCCTCAAAGCCTCTTTATATGTTAGATATGGCTTTACTCCGTGCACTATACTTGCAGTTCTTGCATGACCTTTATCCTCCTCCACCTCACTATCTGCTCTAACACTCTGGTTCCCCTCCCCCTGCAAATATAGTTTAAACCCCCCCGGAGCAGCACTAGCAAACCTTCCCTCTTGTTCTTGCTGTATGTACAAAATGCCTTGGGATTCACCTTAGTCCTACCTGCCAATGACTTTTCATGGCCCCCACCCCCCCCCCCGGCTTTCCTCATTCCCTTCTTTAACTCTTTTTGGCTTCTTTATAATCCTCATGGGCTCCGTTTGATCCTGACTTCCAAAACTTTACATACTTTTCCTTGTTATTCTTGACTAAGTTCATCACTTCTCTGGGCATCCAACGTTCTCTCATCTTTCCACCTCTGCCCTTCCTTCTAATGGGAATGTATATTTCCTGTACTCCGTGCAATTGATCTTTAGACACCTTCCACACGTCTGATGTGGACTTGTCAGAAAAAAAGATGTTCCCAATTAACTCTTCTTAGTTCCTACCTAATGCCCTTGTAATTTGCCCTACTAGAATTTAAAACTCCCCTGCAAAACTATCCTTATTTATAACTATCCTGAAAGTTAAGGAGTTGTTGTCACTGCTCCCTAACTGCTCACCCACTGAAAGGTCAGACACCTGGCCAGGCCCGACACCTGGCCAGGCCCATTACCTAACACCAGGTCCAGTACACCCCCTCCTCTAATTGGACCGTCCACATATTGATTTAAGAAACCCTTCTGGATACACTATACAAATTCTGCCCCATCTAAACCTCTTGCACGAAGAAGGTCCTAATTTATATTAGGAAAGTTGAAATGACCCATAACAAGAACCCTATTATTTTCATATATTTTCTTAACCTGAATACATATCTATTCCTCACTGGCCCAGAGGTCATTGGGCAGTGGGGGGAGGGGTCTGTAGTACAATCACATCAGTGTGATTTACACTCTTCCTGTTCCTGAGTTCCACCCAGCGTCTGATCCTCCCTTATGTCTCCCAGCTGTGGTATTGTCCCTGATTAGTAGTGCAACTCTCCCTCCTTTCACACTTTCTCTATGTTTTCTAAAACTTTGAAAACCTGGTACATTAATCACCCATTTCTGCCCCTCTCTCAACCAATTTTCAGTAATGGCTACAACATCATAGTTCCATGTACTGATCCACAGTCGAAGTTCATTACCCTTAATCATAATACTCCCAGAATTAAAATAACACACTCCATACCTGTTATTTTGACCTTACCTTTCAACACTTTCCCTAACAACTCCCTTTCAGTCCAATCCATCCCTTACTGGCCTGGGGGGAGGGTCCAATACTCAACCCCTGCAAAACTAGTTTAAACCCTCCCGAGGAGCATTAGCAAACCTCCTAGCCAGGATATTGGTTCCCCTCCAGTTCAGGTGCAACCTGTCTCTCTTGTGTGAGTCACCTTTTTCCCAGAGAAGGTTCCAATGGTCCAAGGACTTGAAACCCTGCCGACCTGCACCATCTCCTCAACCACTCAGTCATCCGTACCATCACCCCATTCCTACCTGCACCAGCCTGTGGCGCCGAGAGTAATCCGAAGGTTACTTCTTTGGAGGCAACACACAAAAAATGCTGGAGGAACTCAGCAGGCCAGGCAGCATCTATGGAAAAAAGTACAGTCGACGTTTCAGGCTGAAACCCTTCGGCAGGACGGGAGAGAAAAGTCTGAGGAGTAGATTTAAAAGATGGGGGGAGGGGAAAGAGAAACGCCAGGTGATAGGTGAAACTGGGAGGGGGAGGGAGAAGTAAAGAGCTGGGAGCTGATTGGTGAAAGAGACAGAAGGCTGTGGAAGAAAGGAAAAGGGGGGAGGACCACCAGAGGGGGGCAAGGAGATAAGGTGAGAGAGGGAAAAGGGGATGGGAGATGGTGAAGAGGGGCATTACTGAAAGCTTGAGAAGCCAATGCTCATGCCATCAGGTTGGAGGCTACCCAAACGGAATATAAGATATTATTCCTCCAACCTAAGTGTGGCCTCATCATGACAGTGGAGGAAGCCGTGGATGGACATATCTGAATGGGAATGGGAAGTGGATTTAAAATGGGTGGCCACTGAGAGATCTCGCTTGTTCTGGCGGACGGAGCGTAGATGCTTGGTGAAGTGGTCTGCCAATCTACGTCAGGTCTCACTGATATACAGGAGGCCACACTGGGAGCACTGAACACAGTAAATGACCCCAAGAGACTCACAGTTGAAGTGTCGCCTCACCTGGAAGGACTGATTAGGGCCCTGAATAGTAGTGAGGGAGGAGGTGTTGGGGCAGGTGTAGCACTTGTTCTGCTTGCAAGGATAAGTGCCAGGAGGAAGATCAGTGAGGAGGGATGAATGGACAAGGGAGTGGAGTAGGGAGTGATCCCCGTGGTGGGGAGGAGGGAAAGTTTCACCAGGTGGTGGGATCTCATTGGAGATGGTGGAAGTTATGAAGAATTATGTGCTTTACTCGGAGGCTAGTGGGGTGGTAGGGAAGTTATGAAATATGCAGCGTGGGACTAGTGGACATTGTTTGTAGGCACATACTTACTGGGCTGAAGGTCCTATTTCTATGATCTATGAAAATGAAACAACCACACATAGCAACAATCCATTTTTATTCTGCAATAGTAATTTCTGCTACCACTTGAATCTCCAAAGTCTAACTTAGAGCCATGGGGTAAAGACCCTTTGACCTAGTTCATCAATTCTGGTAAAAACATTCATCAAAGCCCACATTTGGCCCACATCCCTCTTAACCTTCCCTATCCACGTGCCTGTCCAAATACCTTTTAAATGTTGTAATTGTACCTGCCTCAGCCACTTCCTCTGGCAGCTCATTCCATGTACATATTACCCTCTGTCTGAGGAAGTTGCCCCTCAGGTCCCATTTAAATCTTTTCCTTGTCACTTTGAGCTCATTGCTTCTGAACCCCTCCCCCTGGGGAAAAACTGTTTGAATTCACTCTTTAGATGCCCCTCATACTTTAGACACCTCTGTAAGGTCACCAGTCGGTTTCCTACTATCCAAGGAATAAAGACCTAGACTACCTTTCTTCTCCCTATAACTCTGGCTCTCCAGTCATGGTGACATTCTCAAGATAATTTTTTTTCACCTTTTGCAGATTAATGATATCTTTCTTTTAACAATATGACTAAAACTGTACACAATACTCCAAGTACAGCCTCACCAAGGTCTTACACAATTGCAACATAACATACCAACTCCAAATACCACTGGCTATTCCTCAGCCCACTTACTGAGTTGATTAAGATCTTCATGCAAGTTTTGATAACTTTCTTTATTCTCTATGATACCATCTATTTTAGAGTCATCAGCTACCTACAACCATGCCTTATACATTCTCATCTAAATAAGTTATATAAATGACAAACAACAGTGGGCCCAGCACCGATCCTTGTGACACACCACTAATCACAGGCCTCCAGTACGAGAGAAGCAACTTTCCACCATCACTTTTTGTTTCCTACCAACAAGCCAACTCTGTATCCACTTAGTTAGGTCTCCCTGGATAGCGTGCAATCTAATCTTCCACACTAGCCTTCCATAGCATCAGTGGTTAGGAACAAGGAGGAATGGTCAAGTGAAGCAAAGGAGCACTTACAGGACTTCTTTGAGTCAGGGGACTAGACATTATTCATGGATTCATCTTCAACTATGAATGAATATGACAAAGTTGTCACCAACTTCATCAAGACCTGTGTGGATGCGAATGTGCCTCTGAGGACATACCTGGACCAGAAGCCATGGATGAACCAGGATATTCACAGTCTGCCGAGGGCAAGATCTGTGGCTTCAAGACTGGTGATCTGGAACTAAACAAGAAGTCCAGATATGACCTACTGAAGACGATTTTAAGGGCAAAAAATAGAGTTCCAAATGAAGTTAAAGACAGAAGTAGATGCACGTCGGCTCTGGCAGGATTTGCAGGCTATTACCTCCTACAAAGCGAAACCTGACATCATGAATGACTGTGATGCTTCTCTCCCAGATGAACTCAATGCCTCTTCTGCTTGCTATGAAAGGGAGAATAAAACTACACCTGTGTGATCTGTGCAGCATCCAGTGACCATGTGACCTCTGCCTCAGAGGCTGATGTTACAATATCTTCTGGGAGGTGAACCCTTGTAAGGCATTGGACCCTGCTGGTGTACTGTACCTGGCAGGGCAATGGAAATCTGTGCCAACCAACTGATGAGAGTGTTCAAGGACATCTTCAATCTTTCACTGCTGCAGTCAGGGCTTCAAAAGGGCGAAAATCATACCAGCACCCGAGAACAGCAGAGTGAGCTGCCTCAATGACTATCAACCAGCTGCACTCACATCTACAGTGATGAAGTGCTTTGAGAGGTTGGTCATGGCCAGAATCAACTCCTGCCTAAGCAAGGACCTGGACCCACTGCGATTTGCTTGCCTGCCACAATAGGTCTCCAGCAGAAACAATCTCACTGGCTCTCCACTCCGCCTTGGATCACCTGGAAAATAGCAATACCTACATCAGGTTGCTCTTTGTTGATTATAGCTCAGCATTCAACACCATTATCCCCTCAAGGTCTAATTAACACGCTCCAAAACCTGGGTGTCTGTACCTCCCTCTGCAAGTGGATCCTTGACTTCTTCATTAAGTTACCACAGTCAGTGAAGATTGGAAATAACATCTCCTCCTTGACGACAAGCAACACTGGCACACCTCAAGGATGTGTGCTTAGCCCACTGCTCTACTCTCTCTACAGCCATGTCTGTGTGGCTAGGCACAGTTCAAATGCCTTCTATAAATTTCCCAGTGACACAACTATTGTTGGCAGAATTTCTGATCTTGGTGATGAGCCGTACTGGAGTGAGATCGATCAGCTGGTTGAGTGGTGTCTTAACAACAACCTGGCACTCAATGTCAGTAAGACTAGGAATTGATTGTGAACTTCAAGAAGGGGAAGTCGAGGGAACACACACCAGTCCTCATTGAGGGATCAACAGTGGAAAGGGAGGGAGAGCAGTTTCAAATTCTTGAGCATCAACATCTCTGAATATCTATCCTGGGCCCAACATATTGATGCAGTTACAAAGAAGGCTCAACAGTGGCTATGTTCCTTCAGGGGTTTAAAGAGACTTGGTATGATACCAAAGGCTCTCGTAAGTTTCTACGGATACACCATGGAGAGCATTCTAACTGGCAGCATCTGGTATCGAGGGGGAGCTGCATAGGATCGGAAGAAGTTGCAGACTCAGCCAGTTCCATCATGGGCACTATCCTCCCCAGCTTTGAAAACATCTTGAAAAGGTGATACCTCAAAAGGGCGGCATCCATTGTTAAGAACCCCCTCACCCAGGCCATGCCCTCTTCTCATTGCTACCATTTCGCAGAAGGTACAGGGGTCTCAACGTTTTAAGAACAACTTCTTCCCCCTGCACCATCAGATTGCAGATTAGACAATGAACCATTGTGTTGTGTATTTAATACTTCAGTAATATTTGAGTAGTCTTGTACATATATTGGTTGATTATACATTCTTCGAGTCCTATAAAAGTACAGCACTGAAACAGGCCCTTCTGCCCATCTTGTCTGTGCAGAACCATTTAAACTGCCTACTCCCTTCAACCTGCACCGGCACTATAGCTCTCCATACCCCTACCATCCATGTAGCACTCTGATCCAAACTTCTCAAGCTCACACACATCACTTGTGCTGAAGCTTATTCCACATTCTCAGGACCCTCATATTCCCCTTAAACCTGTCACCTTTCTCTCTTAACCCAACCTCCATGGAAAAAGCCTGTTTGCATTTACTCTATCCATACCTCTCATAATTTTGTAAGTTAGAGTTAAAGTCTGTCCCGAGCCTTGTGGCCCATCAGGCCGGTGCTTATGCTGGTTTCTGTGGCGTGAAGCGACACTGAGAGTACGAGACTCCCCCCTGGATAGGACGCCAGTCTATCGCGAGGTTAACCCCCAGCATTTGCCGGTACCCATTTTCAGCTGGGTGGACTGGAGCAGTGTGTGGTTAAGTGCCTTGCTCAAAGACACAACACGCTGCCCTGGCCGAGACTCGAGCCCACGACCTTCAGATCGTGAGCCCAACGCCCTAACCACTTGACCACATGCCACATAATTTTATATATCTTTATCAAATCTCCTCATGGTCTTCTAAGCTCCAAGGAATAAAGTCCTAACCTATTCAGTCTTTCCTTATAACTCTGGTCCTCCAGTCCCGGCAAAATTCTTGTAAATTTCCTCTGTACTCTTTCAACTTTATTAACATCATTTCTGTAGGTAGGTGACCAAGTTGGCACTTCTTTTTCATTTAAATAATTTATTATGGGTTACATGTATAAATACATAAATTGTATATGTTGTGACACAACCATGTGATAGTGCGCTTGCCTCGCTTGAAGTAAAGATGAAATAAGACTCACACATTTTGGACTCCCATGTCTTCCTTTGAATTAGTTTTGAAGCATTCCTGTTGTAATATTTAAACAAAATTATTAAATTACCATCCAAATAGTTTCCGTTCCAGGAAGAAACATGGGAATAAAAATAAGCCAAATGGTCCATCAAATTCATCCCACTCTTCAGTCAGATCCTAGATGATGAGTTCAATTCCATTTTAATTAATCTGCCGTTCACTTCTGGTGTAAGCCATATTGCTACTCTATTGTTAGTTTTCACATTGAAAAACTCAAGGCTACTCAACCCTGTGTCACTCCCATCACTATCAGATTTTTCATCAAGAACATGCAGGTTAGTGCTCTTTTTGAAACTGGTCTTTGTATATGTCCTACTTTGTTGCATTTCCTACGTTTCCTTTTACACCTGCTGAGTTGAGTTTCTCTCCATACCTTGTGGCACACCAGGTGGTAACTTTGCTGTTTCTTTAGCTTTCGTCTTTTTTTTATGAGGCTGAGTTGCTAGCTTGACACTCAACCCAGCATGGATGGAAAGTGTGTAAGCAGCCGGCCGGATTCAAACCTGGGAGCATTCACCTCATGCCACTACACCGCCGGCTGGCTAATTAAACCTGCATTGGTCTGGTGTATGTGAGCCTGTCATTTGTTTGGCAATGCAGGTTTCTGTTTAGACATTGCAATTTTGTTCACGCTCACTTTTATTCCTGACTGCAACTCAATTGTGTCTCTGTCTGCAGTTTCCATTGAAACAATGATTTCAACTGCTCTTTTAAATGTGAGCTGTGATTTAGTTAGGAGCCATTTTTGAATGCTTTTTTGTAAGATTCCACAAATTAAGTGATCTTTCAGTGCATCATTAAGCCCAGTACTGAAATGACAATGCTCAGAACATCACTTCAATTTAGCGACACACGTTGAAAATAGACACCCCTCTCTTTTGATTCCACTTAAACCTAAAGTATTCTGTAATGAACATGGCTTTGGTTCGAAATTTTACTGCATTATTTTCACAATATCAGCAAAGCTCATTTCGGCTGTTTTTGGTTGGAGCAGTCAAATTTCTAAGCAAACTTTATGTCTTTAAATACAATGCACTCAGCAAAATTGGTACTTGTTTCTCACTGACTATTCAATTCGCTTTAAAATACTGCTCAATCTATTCAGAAAACAAAATCCAGTTATCTGTTGTGTAATCAAATGCATCAATCTTTCCAATGTAGCCAGCTATTTCTTCTTTTGTTTTAAATTTACGATTATTATTATCACCCAGTACTCACTGCTTATACACCCATGAATTGTTCCATTTTCTGCCTTTTGTTTTTAAACTTAACTGTGTCTGTCTCCTTTTCTGAAGAAGCACGTGCTGTGCTGTGTTTTTTCATTCAATCATTTCTCATTGTGCTTTTTTCAAGTTTGAATGTCCCGCTGCAATTCAACAGGTTGGTAGTCAACTTGGGTTTGTTTAAAACTTCCTCTTTGCCACTGTTATGTTTTGTAACTCCAAAAGATTAAACTAATTGAAAGGAAAAGATAGGAGTCCAAAATGTGAGTCTAACTTCAAGTTTACTTTGAGTAAGACCCGCATATATCGTGTAGTAGTGTCATGACATATATAATTCACTTACTTTTACATTTAACCCATAATGAATTATGAAAATGAACATGACTGCTTAGTCAAACAATATATTTACAATACTACACAAATATTACCAAAATATTAAATATTAAATTAATGCGCCACTTGAACACAAGTCGGGGGCTGATCACCCCCGGCTGGGTCGACCAGGCGAGGGTGTCTGACGATTAAAGATCCGAAACACCCTATGACCCCAGGTTCATCACTGAAGACATGTCCAAGTAGCACTAGAAGGTGTATTCTACAAATACACAACAATCATAGAATAATGAATTATTAGAGATTCCTAAGTCAAACAATTTCTACAATGCTGGAGCCCAACTCCATTTCTTGTTCTTTGTGTGAAGCTTATTCAGCAGTTTTAGATCCATCAATAAATCAGACAAAAATCATAAGTAATAGTAAATCATTTTTTTGAAAAGATGCAACATTGCTATTTTCAAGAACCCTTGGCCTTTAAGATTGTATTGACCTTATGTTTTATAGATTTCTGTTTGTTATCATCTACCTTCAGAGTGAAATCTTTTTCCCATGCTGAACTGGAAAATTATTGATGTAGATTTGTCTGTGTAGATTTCGTTGTAGGGGGACACTTTAAATAACCTGGGAAATATTCCTGATTGCCCTTTTCCATATTGAGCTCTACATAAACTTGCAAATTCAAGTGCTATTAAAAGTGTGGATCCCATCAAATCCTTGTAAGCTGGTAACAGATATTTTGTCCATTGCTCCATTAAGGCGACTTTGCAGTGGCCCCCATCAATTTGATGTTTTATCCGCTGTACTTCTAAAGTTGCTCAGTCGCTATGAGTGACTGACCAAAACGCAATAATTTCTAATTTTTAAATGCCCTCTTTTACTTAACTCTTGGATGAGAGAAGTATGGAGGGCTATGGTCTGGATGCAGCTAGATTGGACTAAGTAGAAGACCAAGTTGGCAGGGACTAGATGCACTGCAAGGCCTGTTTCTGTTCTGTAGTTCTCTATGACTCTTCAGGAAGTGAGGCACATTTTTGTAGGTATGACCACATCTGGGCAAATGGCTGAGATATATATCCATGAGAATGTTGAGTATGTCCTTCGACTTTGACTTGCAATCAATTTTTACTCCACAGAGTTGGACATTTCATATGGTCTGTCACAACTATGACTAACTTGAGGTTCAGATCATCATTGTGCTTTAGGTATTATATTTGCTCCAAGACCTTCCAAATGTGCTTTTTATCAAGGCTGGGGGACAAAACTGGTTTCATATGTGCCCTTCCCATCAACAGAAGACTGTTGCATCTGTGTGGAACTTCATCTTTGACTGTAGACTAACGTCTATATTTATACTTAAAAAGGTAAGAGCCCATTGAATTGACTTTATTTCTTACATCCTTCTCATACATGAGGAGTAACAATCTTCATGTTACGTCGTCATCTAAATGTGCAATGTGCAATCATAGTAATTTATAATAATTTAAAATAAATAGAACAGTCAATGTAATATAGAGTACACTCAAATCAGCGTGAGTTCATCAGTCTGAAGGCCTGGTGGAAGAAGCTGTTCCGGAGCCTGTTGGTCCTGGCTTTTATGCTGCAGTACCACTTCCTGGATGGTAGCTGCTGGTTGTGGTTGGGATAGCTTGGGTCCCCAATGATCCTATGGGCCCTTTTCACACACCTGTCCATGCAAATGTGCTGAATCATGGGAAGTTCACAACTACAGATGCGGTGGGCTGTCCGCACCACTCTCTGCAGAGTCCTGTGATTAAGGGAAGTACAGTTCCCATACCAGGCAGTGATGCAGCCAGTCAAGATGCTCTCAATTGTGTCCCTGTAGAAGATTGTTCGGATTTTGGGGCCCCCAACAAACTTCCTCAACAGTCTGAGGTGAAAGAGGCACTGCTGTGCCTTTTTCACCACACAGCTGGTGTGTACAGACCACGTGAGGTCCTCGGTGATGTGGATGCCGAGGAACTTGAAGCTGTTCACCCTCTCAACCCCAGATCCATTGATGTCAATAGGGGTTAGCCTGTCTCCATTCCTTCTGTAATCCACAACCAGCTCCTTTGTTTTTGCGACACTGAGGGAGAAGTTGTTTTCTTGACACCACTGTGTCAGAGAGATGACTTCTTCCCTGCAGGCCACCTCGTTATTGTTTGAGATAAGGCCAATCAATGTAGTGTTGTTGGCAAATTTAGTTAGCAGATTGGAGCTATGGGTGCCGATACAGTCATGGGCATACAGGGAAGATTACAGGAAAGATACTAGCATCGATAGAGCATACTGCAAGCCACTCTAGCTGTTTGCTCCTTCTGCAGTGACTCATCAGTACCAGTTACTTAAGAAGTTTTGATGCTAGATACCATTCTGCTGCTTTAACTTTGCCACCTGTGAGTCCTCCTGGAGTTCGTCGGTGAGTGCAATGTACTGTACCTGTGATACTTTGGAAATCCACAACTCTTTTTCTGTTGTTGGTCCCTATCAGGCACCCCTTGTTTAAAGGGGTGTGGGAGGGCTGTGTTCCTGGAAAACAGTTTGTATCACCATTTTTCCATAACACAAAGGCATGCCATCTGTGCATCTTAAACACGAAAGATTCCGCATTTGCTGGAGATCTTGAACAACACAGACAAAATGCTGGAGGAGCTCAGCAAGTCAGGCAGCTTCTGTGGAGGATTGACCTTTATCAAGTTTCTTGGCCTGAAACATCAACGGTTTATACCCATTCACAGGTGGTGAGATGGATATGTGGATTTTGTAAGGACAAATTTCCATAACCAAAACAGTCACAACACAGGGGGTTGCCTGTACTTCAAAGTACCTTTATTGCCTAATCTAATGAATTTTAGGGTGTACCTATGCTTGCAAAGCTGGTAGACTAACTATGAGGACACAGGGACATTAAACCAAGGGTGTGTATATTTTCCTTATTCTTCTAGCATGTCACAGAAGCATGTGGTATTTATGTCGACACACACAAAATGCTGGAAGAACTCAGCAGGCCAGGCAGCACCAATAGAAAAAAAACTGTAGTTGACGTTTCGAACTGAAAGGTTTTGGCCCAAAACGTCGACTGTACTCTTCTCCATAGATGCTGCCTGGTCTTCTGAGTTCCTTCAGCATTTTGTGTGTGTTGCTCGATTTTCCAGCATCTGCAGACTTTCTCTTGTTTGTAGTATTTGTTGTAGCGTGGATGAAATCACTGGAGAGGCAGTCACTGGTAGATACAAAGCAGCTTCTTCATTCGACACAACAAGGTACAGCAGGCATCACACGGACGAGACACTTTCAGTAGAAAGGTCTGCTAGCCCAATGTGGGCTCGATATTTATATGCTAAACACAAAGGCAATCGCTACTTAAAAAGTTATAGGCAATGCATAGACAATGCTTCCTTTTGAAGCTACATACAAACATCATACCTCCTAATTTCATCTTTTCCTTCCAACGCCAACATGTCTGGGTTGGTATCCACAGCCTTTAGGAATGCAAGTTAAATCCACAATACATTTATTAGGCATTTTGCGTGCTAACATAGAAGGCAATTCATATCTATGAAGTATAGATAATACTGTCTTTGAAACTACCTATAAACTTCACACTTCCATCTGCAGCGTCTGGCTAGTATCCTGATAGTCACAGCTTTTAGGAAATGCATTATTGTGAACACAATCCACAGTACTTTGTCAAATAGAAGTCTGGTGGCCAGAGTCATTTAAGTGTAAATAAATCATCTACCCAAAAACTCACTCTAACAGTCCCTCCCCTTGTCCTGCCTGGACAAAAAATTAAATTTTTACTAGGAAAGGCCAATCTAGGAGGATCTGCTCAAATAGGGCAGCAAAAAATGCCCTGTCTCGAAATTTCCCCCAATTTTGTGCACCTCGATATCTATCCTAGCATTCCCTAATCGCTACCTACGAAATGTTAAGTAGAGAGGCTGTTCCAAGTCTTTAGAAATGCGGCTTCTGTCGGCTCTTTCCCTGCAGGCTGACTGCAGCTTAATCACATTCCTTTGTCTTCAGCCCTTCATCCTCTGGTCACTGAAACTCTCCTTCCAGGAGCACCCACAGGCTCTCTCATCGATGTACAGGAAGGGGTTGGGGTGGCCTCTACGTAAATGTCTGCAAGGACCTCTCCCCAGTGGCACCCCCTTCCAAACTGTCTGGTAGATCACTGGCTCAACGGCTGAAAAGGGCCCAGCTCCTCAGACTCGGGGTGACTGCTTTCAGATGCCGTGTGCAGTCTGAAATGCCACCGAAGTGGTGGAACTTGCCATCTCCGCTTTAACTCAAAAATCTGTCCCCGTCTATTTCCCAATAATTTCTATACTATGCTATAAAATTAATCATCTACCTTCAGCAACTAGCCTTCTTTACAGAGCACCATCATCATCACACTTTAGCAGGCTATTCATGGTTTTCCAACACGTTCTAGTGTTTTCTGCCACGTTCAGCGTTTTCTGCCTTTGTGTTTCCTCCAGCTATGTTTTCATCAGCTGTGGTCAGGTCTGGAATGGCTGGCTGGTGTTCCTCTCTTAGGTTCTGTGTAATTACCTGGTTACTGGGTACACTTGGTTCCCCCACTCTGTCTGTGGGAGCAACAAGAGGGTGAGTTGTATGCTTTAACCTGAGTCCAGTGTTTCCACTGGCTGCCTCGCTGAGTCTGTACACAGACACACGTATCATTTGTTAAGAGTACCGTCTGTGGTCCTATCCACCTGGGGGCAAACCCTGGCCTTTCCGGCAGCACCCTCACCATAACTTGGTCGCCGGGCTGTGGAAGGACAATCCCCTTTCCCTCTGGCTCTGTCTGGTCAGTGACTCCCCGCTCTTGTTTCACTCAGTCCTTCAACACTTTAAGTTGGTTACAAAGGTCTTTCACATATTGGGTCATTCTATTCCTGTAAGCCCCAGGCTCCCCGCAACCCGTAATTACCCCATAGGGGAGTTGCATTGCTCGCCCCATCAATAATTCATGAGGGCTGAGACCCAATGTGCAGTTCGGGGTTGCGCGTAATCTCATCAGGATTCCTGGTAATACACCAACCCATGTCTTTCCTGTCTCAGCTATATAGCTTTGGCTAACGCATTCTTGATTGTTCAGTTCATCCTTTCTACCATCCCTGAACTCTGGGGGTGGTAGGGTGCGTGGAACCACTGTCGAATCCCTAGCAGTCGGCACATTTCCTTCATCACCTTCCCCGTGAAATATGCTCCCTGATCTGAATCCACCTGAACTGGGGTTTCCCACCTTGGGAGGATTTCCTGAACTGGGATCTATGCAGCGGTGTGGGCGGTGCAGTCCCTTGTTGGGAAAGCCTCTACCCACCGGGTGAAGTGATCCATAATTACTAGACAAACAACAGGAATTCTGCAGATGCTGGAAATTCAAGCAACACACATCAAAGTTGCTGGTGAATGCAGCAGGCCAGGCAGCATCTATAGGAAGAGGTACAGTCGACGTTTCAGGCCGAGACCCTTCGTCAGGACTAACTGAAGGAAGAGTTAGTAAGAGATTTGAAAGTGGGAGAGGGAGGGGGAGATCCAAAATGATAGGAGAAGACAGGAGGGGGAGGGATGGAGCCAAGAGCTGGACAGGTGATTGGCAAAAGGGATATGAGAGGATCATGGGACAGGAGGTCCGGGAAGAAAGACAGGGGGGAGGCAGAAGATGGGCAAGGGGTATAGTCAGAGGGACAGAGGGAGAAAAAGGAGAGTGAGAGAAAGAATGTGTGTATAAAAATAAATAATGGATGGGGTACAAGGAGGAGGTGGGGCATTAGCAGAAGTTTGAGAAGTCAATGTTCATGCCATCAGGTTGGAGGCTCCCCAGACGGAATATAAGGTGTTGTTCCTCCAACCTGAGTGTGCTTCATCTTTACAGTAGAGGAGGCCATGGATAGACATATCAGAATGGGAATGGGATGTGGAATTAAAATGTGTGGCCACTGGGAGATCCTCTTTCTCTGGCGGACAGAGCATAGGTGTTCAGCAAAGCGGTCTCCCAGTCTGCGTCGGGTCTGTGTCGGCCTCCTGTCTTCTCCTATCATTTTGGATCTCCCCCTCCCCCTCCCACTTTCAAATCTCTTACTAGCTCTTCCTTCAGATAGTCCTGACGAAGGGTCTCGGCCTGAAACGTCGACTGTACCTTTTCCTAGAGATGCTGCCTGGCCTGCTGCGTTCACCAGCAACTTTGATGTGTGTTGCATAATTACTAGACAGTAGTTTTTCCCCCTGCTTTTTGGCAGGGGCCCTGTGAAGTCTATGTGAATGTTTTCCCAGGGACCCCTTGGCTGAGGCTGATTTGCCAGCTGTAGCTTTCTGCCCTTACCAGGATTATGCTGGGCACAAATGATACAACGGTGGCAGACTTTCTCAACATCCCCGCCCATCCCTGGCCACCACCAGTCCTGCTGGAGGGTTGTGATCATGCTCTGCCTTCCCTGATGCATCACCCCATGATATAACTTTAGTAGTATCTGTCTAATACAGGGTGGGGCCACCGTGACTCTTTCCTCCCCATGTGTCCAGCTCCCATCTGGTCCCTCCTTTGCTCCTTTTCTCCTCCATTTTTCCTTCTGTTCTGCCTCTACCTCTTCATATAATTTTACTAAGCTGGCTTCTGTCGTTTCCTCCTGCACACTTGCAATTTCAATTGCCTCTTGACCCCCTGCTGCTTTATTCACAGTAATGTCTGCCCTCGGAGGATCTGGGAAAACTTTATGTTCTGGAATGGCCGCAGTCTCTCTGAGTATCCCCTGGTGTTCTTGTTCCGTCACTATACCCTGAACAGCGGTCAGTGTGCCAGTTTGTATAGGGTCCTGCTTATGGGGTTTATACAGACCCTCCTCTATCTTAATTGGGTTTATCTTTACTCGACCACAATCTTGCTTGTGTGTAGCCCACATTGCTGGGAACTGCTGACAAGGTAACCCATAGACCCCATCCGGGCTGCAGTCTCTGGTGATCGGGGCAGCTGCGACTATGCATGGGCCGAATTCAGACTGAGAAAACAAGACGGTTCAAGACTGGGAAATATGCTTGATAAAGGACATGCAAAGATTGTCCAAGAAAATCGTGAGTATATGAGAGCAGTGGTTGAGTCTCTAGCAAGGACAGACAGTGAATGACACAGTGGAATTTCTAACTCCAATGAGACCCTACCGCGATGCATTTATAGATTCATACAAACTAATCTGCATATCACTGACTCTACCTGTGACATCTGCCTCATGCAAACGGAGTTTCTCTTGCCTCAGAGGCCTCAAAAACTACCTAAGGAATAGCAGCGGCGATGCTCGGAACAGCAACTTGGCCCTGTTGGCCATAAACAGCCGGAGGACCAAAGCATTTGACATCCAGAAAATCATTGATGCTTTCGCCACCAATCACAACAGACGGATTGTGCTTCTCTGAAAACATCAATGGTGAGTACAGATGATTTTTAAAAAAATTTGGTACAAGACTAATGCTGATTATTATTATTATTTTGTGGTGGATACCCCATAGTCCTTATGTTTCCTGCAAATCCTAAACTATTACATTTACTGCTATTAAGCCTATTGGTTTTGCTTAGACTTCCAAGCAGCGATTCTGTTGATCTTTGTTTTAAATTCAGTAGCCGAATTAATTGAGGTATTGCATGGTCAGAGTATGATTTGTCCAACTCCTGGTAAAGCCTTGCATCTGTTGTTTGCCTTTTTTGACTTTAATAACGGTGTATCTTTTGGCATTGTCTGTCTATGGAATGTGAATAGCAGTGGACATTGTGGGTTAGTGTTGTGTTATTCAGTTGAAAAGCACGCATTTGACGTTGATTGCGGGATTGGTGCGTGATTCATGTTGTACGCCGTGGGTCGGATGCTCTGTTGTTTAGTTTGTTTATGCTCTGTGCAGCCCGGGGTGTCTTCGATGCTGTTGACACTGTCACAGTTCACTTCTATATTAGATCCATCAATTGCTGTTGCTTGTGAATCAGAGGCATTTGTAGTAGGCACATAATGCTTGAAACTGACTTTTGAACGCCACGTGTCTGGCCTTGTGAATACATATTACCATAGGGTACATCCCTCAGCACCATTACTGAATAATTCAGTCCCACTGTAGCACCAGCAAGAAAAACCTCTGGTGCCGCCACTGGGTGGGGCTCATTAGCCTGGGTAGGCAGCACACCTAGGAGAAGGAAAACTCTGATTTAAAACCTCCGCTTCCCTGCAGCTATACCCACTGATGGGAAAGGCTTCGGGAGTAAACCCCGAGAAAGAAATCTGGAGTTGGAGCCCCCCTAAGACAGTCTGATGTTGGTTCAACAGCATTCTGGCAGCTCCTGCAAGTTCAGCCATCGTCAAAACATTATGCCTGGCATCCCTTTTGCCATCAACGTCCAGACCGAGAGGGGGATCATCACGCTTGGGCAACTCTTGGCCTTCATACATCTCTCGCCCAGGATTTGATAATGCCAATCTACACAACTCAAGACCTGGGGCGACGGGTGAGTGGTGATGGTGGCAGGCGTAAGATGGCGCTGGGAGCCACTAGTCACAGACTTGCACTCAGGTGGCCAAGGCGGGATGGTCGCTCTCTTCTCACAAGGCAGGGGCGTTGTTTGGCAGCTATCTTGGCAACAGAACAGCCCTTTTCAGGGACCGCACTGCTTCCCACTCACTGGAAAGGGTCTGGGAAAGGTGACTTAAAGAAAGCTTGGCTCACGCTATCCTGTCAGCATGTCGCAGCTGACTGGACATCTATTTTGCGGTTGAACTACCTCACAAGCCACAAAAGAAAGAAGAACCACCAAAAAACTGAGCAGACTCTGTGTTGGAGCCTGGAATGTCAGGACACTCGTGGACAACAAGTCCAGTAACAGACCAGTAGGACATGTGCTTCAGAACTACAATGTCGACATCGCAGCACTCAGTGAGACGTGCCTGGCTGAGACTGGTGAAATCACAGAAATAGGAGCTGACTACATGTTTTTCTGGAGTGGTAAGGGAGAGAATGAGGCTACAGAAGCTGGAGTTGGTTATGCCATCCAGACCACAATTGTCAGGAACCTGGAGTCCTTCCCCAGAGGAATCAACAATCGCCTCATGGTAATGAGGCTGCCTCTGAAAGCCAAGACTCATCTGACTCTGATCAGTGCCTACGCACCCACCATGACCTACACCTCTGAACAGAAGGAACTGTTCTACCAGGAACTTGGCCAGCTACTACGCTCTGTCCCCAAAGACAAGATCCTGCTACTTGGCAACTTTAATGCCCGAGTAGGCAGTGACCATCAATCTTGGCTGGAAATCATTGGCAAGCATGGCCTTGGAAAGGAGAATTCAAATGGGCAGCTACTACTCACCTTCTGTGCAGAAAATGGGCTGACAATCACCAACACCCTCCTTCAGCTTCCACACATCCACAAGGCAACCTGGATACTCCACCTGATCTGGCACCTGATCGATTACGTGATCACAAGGTGCTGGGATATTAGGGATATGATCATCACCAGAGTGATGATGGGTGCAGACTGCTGGACTGACCACATCCTGCTGAGAAGCAAGCTGTCATTTCAGATCGCCAGGGCGCACAGACGCCAGCAGGCTGACGCTAAGCGGAAGCTGAACATTCAACAGCTCACTGACCCCAGCATCAAAGAAGAGCAGATCAGCAAACTGGAGGAACAACTCGAACAGCTGCCTGAGGAAGCAGACCCAGAAACAGTTTGGGCTGTCCTCAGAGACAGCTTGTATGCACTGCAAGTGCCGTCCTCGGGCACCCCAAGAGGAAGCCTCAGGACTGGTTCGACGAGAACAGCTCTGATGTTGTCACACTTCGCAAGCAGAGGCAAGGAGCCTTTGCAAGCTGGCTCAGTGACAAGCAGTCAACCTCCAAATGTGACTGTTTGAGGCACCTCCATAGTAGGGTGCAGGCTGAGCTGTGGAAGGCGAAGGATCAGTTGTGGGAGGCCAAAGTGGTAGAGCTTCAGCACTACGCTGACCATTACAACACAAAGACGTTTTTTGATGGTCTAAAAGCAGTGTACAGACCTTCCTCCAACATCATGGCACCAGTCCAATCCTTGGATGGAGTGCTCCTCACTGACCACAGCGACATTGTCCAACGTTGGGCAGACCATTTCAACCAGCTGCTGAAATAGACATCCCAGATAGCCGGCCAGACCATAGAAGACATGGCCCAGTGCCTAGTCTTGGGGGTCCTTGATGATTCCCCCACATTGGTAGAAGCTAGGAAGGAAGTCAACCAGCTGCAGGCAGGTAAGGCCCTGGCCCGGATGGGATCCTAGCAGAAGTCTTCAAGGAGGGTGGCGAACCCCTTTTTCAGAGGCTGACAGAGCTCATGCAGGAGTTCTGGGAGAAAGCCTGTGTACCACAGGACTTTAGGGATGCAAACATCATCCACTTGTACAAGAACAAGAGGGACAGGGCATCCTTAACCACAGAGGCATATCTCTCCTGAGCACAGCTGGGAAGATCATGGCTCGTATCATACTGAACAAGATCACCTTTCACCTCCTCGATGATGTTGTCTCAGATAGCCAACATGGATTCAGATCTAATAGAGGGACAGTGCACATGATCTTTGCTGTCAGACAGACCCAGGAGAAGTGCCAGGGATAGAACCAGAACCTCTGCATCCTTCTTGTGGACCTGACAAAGGCATTTGATACCATCAGTCGCACAGGCCTTTGGTGCATCCTTGCTGAATTAGGCTGTCCCCCAAGGCTGGTCAGCATTGTCAGGTCACACCATGATGGCATGATGGCCAGGGTCATTGAAAAGGGCTGCACCTCTGACCCCTTCCTGGTTACTAACGGTGTTAAGCAGAGCTGTGTCCTCGCACCTACTCTTTCCAGCCTGCTGTTCCCTGCTCTCTCTCAGACTGATAGGGGAATAACAATTCGCTACAAGACTGATGGATGCTTCCTTGATCTGTAATGCCTCAAGGCCAAGACCAAAGTGCTGGAAGCAATAGTAAAAGACTTCCTTTGCAGATGACTGCACTCTCGCAGTGCGCAGTGAAAGGGACCTGCTGGAGCTGTGGCAGCAAGAAAATTTGGCCAAACCATCAGCCTGCAGAAGACAGCTCTACTTCAGCCCGTACCCCATGTCAACCCTGCAGAACCATGAATTGAGATTGAAGGCACACAGCTCAACAATGTTGACACCTTCACCGGGCTAGGAAGCTGCCTCACCTCCTCCTGCAGTCTAGATCGAGATCTCAAATAGACTTGCAAAAGCTGGGGCTTCCTTTGGCAGGTTGTGGACACGTGTGCGGGGAGAATGTGGCATCTGCCCAAAGACCAAGGCAGCAGTATACAGAGCAGTCGTCCTGACTGTGAAACCTGGAGCCCATACCGCAGGCACAGTAAGCTGCTTGAACAGTTCCACCTGCCATGCCTCCGCAAGATCATGGGCCTCTTGTGGCAAGACAGTCCCCGTCACAGAAGTGCCATGAACGGCTGCGAGCTCTGGCACATAGACACTGATCACTCAACTTCGATGGGTTGGACGGTGGTCCTGATGGAAGACAACCACCTTCCAAAGACAGTATTCTTTTCCAAGCTGCACATAGCACCAGAACGCAGGAGGCTCTACAAAGTGATATAAAGACTGCGCGAAAGGGTCTTTGAAGGCATGCAATATCCCTGTGACTAGTTGGGAGGCCTTGGCCAAAGACGGCAATGCCTGGTGCCTGTCAGACTGCAAAGGCAGCAGCACATTCGAAGAACAGCGGCTGAAGGACCTTAATCGAAAATGCCAGGACTGCAAGGAGAGACGCCCCGACCCTTCAATGGCCATAACGTGCCCGATCTGTGGGTGCGCCTGCACTTCCCAGTTCGGGCTTCGCTGTCATCAGGGGCATTACTGACATCATCGTCATTCCCGACGGACTTCCAAGAAAGGAAGACACATCTACACAAAGAAATAGCAGAAACCATGCAAGAGACTGCAGAAAGATAGGCTGGGCTGGTTAATGATGGTTATGGCTGTATCATAGACATAGAGTGACACAGCAAACAGCTTTGCATTATCTTTACTTTGCACAGATTTAAACAGTACAATTAACCTGAAAGTGAGTGCCACTGTTTGAAAGTGTAAGCCAGTTTGGTCCATGACCTAGTTCTGACATTATATGCCAGGTAAGTCATTCAATTACATACCCTGTGGTTTTAAAAGACCCGTTGGTATCTGATTCCACCAAGTTTACAGCCAACCCTAAGACCGGAGGAATGGAGAGGTCATCCTTTTAGAATGAAGATGAGGAGGAATTTCTTTAGCCAGGGAGTGGTGAATCTGTGGAATTCTTTGCCACAGGCAACTGAGGAGGCCAAGTCTTTACGTATGTACCTGAACTCGAGGGGGAGCAATATCCTTGCAGGTAGGTTTGCTAGCATGGTTCGGGAGGGTTTAAACAAATTGGCAAGGGGGATGGGACCCAGAGTGATAGAGCAGTGAAAGAAGTGCATGGAGTAAAGCCAGATCTAACATATAGAGAGGCTTTGAGGAAAGAGAAGCAGAATGAACGGTGTAAAGGTAGTAAGGTGAAGTGTTGCCTCACGTGGAAGGACTGTCTGGGGCCCTGAATGGTGGTGAGGGAGGAAATGTAAGGACATTGCTTCCTGCACACATGCTGAGCTCGTTGACTTCATTAACTTTGCCTCCAACTTTCACCCTGCCCTCAAATTTACCTGGTCCATTTCTGACATCTCCCTCCCCTTTCTTGATCTTTCTGTCTCTATCTCTGGAGACAGCTTATTTACTGATGTCTACTTTAAGCCTACGGATTCTCACAGCTACCTGGACTATTCTCCTTCTCTCCTTGTTTCTTGCAAAAATGCTATCCCCTTCTCGTAATTCCTCCGTCTCCACCACATCTGTTCTCAGGATGAAGCTTTTCATTCCAGGACGAAGGAGATGTCCTCCTTTTTTAAAGAAACGGTCTTCCCTTCCTCCACCATTAACTCTGCTCTCAAACGCATCTCTCCCATTTCACGCACATCTGCTCTCACCCCATCCTCCCGCCACCCCACTAGGGATAGGGTTCCCCTTGTCCTCACCTACCACCCCACCAGCCTCCGGGTCCAACATATAATTCTCCGTAACTTCCGCCACCTCCAACGGGATCCCACCAACAAGCACATCTTTCCCTCCCCCCTTTCTGGTTTCTGCAGCGATCGCTCCCTACGTGACTCCCTTGTCCATTCGTCCCCCCCATCCCTCCCCACTGATCTCCCTCCTGGCACTTATCCTTGTAGGTGGAACAAGTGCTACACATGCCCTTACACTTCCTCCCTTACCACCATTCAGGGCTCCAGACAGTCCTTCCAGGTGAGGTGACACTTCACCTGTGAGTGGGCTGGGGTGATATACTGCGTCCGGTGCTCCTGATGTGGCCTTCTATATATTGGCGAGACCCGACGCAGACTGGGAGATCGTTTCGCTGAACACCTACGTTCTGTCCGCCAGAGAAAGCAGGATCTCCTAGTGGCCACACATTTTAATTCCACGTCTCATTCCCATTCTGATTATGTCTATCCACGGCCTCCTCTACTGTAAAGATGAAGCCACACTCAGGTTGGAGGAACAACACCTTATATTCCGTCTGGGTAGCCTCCAACCTGATGGCATGAACATTGACTTCTCAAACTTCCACTAATGTCCCACCTCCCCCTCGTACCCCATCTGTTATTTATTTGTATACACACATTCTTTTTCTCTCTCTCTCCTTTTTCTCCCTCTGTCCCCCTCACTATACCCCTTGCCCATCCTCTGGTTCCCCCCCCCCTTTTCTTTCTCCCTAGGCCTCCTGTCCTATGATCCTCTCATATCCCTTTTGCCAATCAACTGTCCAGCTCTTGGCTCCACCCCTCCTCTCCTGTCTTCTCCTATCGTTTCGGATCTCCCCCTCCCCCTCCCAGTTTCAAATCTCTTACTCACTCTTCCTTCAGTTAGTCCTGACGAAGGGTCTCGGCCCGAAACGTCAACTGTACCTCTTCCTAGAGATGCTGCCTGGCCTGCTGCATTCACCAGCAACTTTTATGTGTGTTACTGTACACCCGACACAGTTTTTTCCACAAGGGCTCAAGGACCAATGGAGACCATAGATGCCTATGTAATAGATTTGAAGAGCAAGGCATAAAACTGAGAGTTCGGACAACTACATGACCCTTTAATACGTGACAGGATTGTGTGCGGCATACGGGATGATCAAGTGAGAGGCAAGCTATTGAGAGAGGCGGATCTTACATTAGAAAAGGCAATTGATGTTTAGTCATAGTCATAGACATACTTTATTGATCCCGGGGGAAATTGGTTTTTGTTACAGTTGCACCATAAATAATAAATAGTAATAGTAATATTACTATTAGTAAATAGTAAATAGTAATAGTCATGGAAATAATAATAGTAATAGAATAGTAATAGAAAATAGTAATAAATAGTTAAATAGTAATATGTAAATTATGCCAGTAAATTATGAAATAAGACCAGGACCAGCCTATCGGCTCAGGGTGTCTGCCCCTCCAAGGGAGGAGTTGTAAAGTTTGATGACCACACGCAGGAAGGTTTGCCGTGCCAGCGAGATCACGTCAAGTCAGGTTAAAGTGCTCAATGAAGAGATTGAAGTGCACAAAATAAAAACTGTGAAAACTGACAAGAGTAGGACAAAGCCAGCTCCATAGGATGATCAAAAGGAAGTTAACTGCAACAGATGTGGTTATAAACATGGATACAGAAAATGTCCAGCCTTTGGTCAGAATGCAAGTTATGCCAGAAAAGAAACCACTTTGCAAAGATGTGCAGATCGAAGGAGCACGCAAGGAAAATGCATGCTGTGGGACAGAGTGAGGGCAACAGTGACATGTTCATTGGCACAGTTGAAGTGGAACAGGAGGTATGCATCAAGAATATTGACAATGCAGAGATGGAGGATGAAGATGATTGGACTCAAGATCTGATAATAAACAGGAGGAATGTGACACTTAAGCTTGACACTGGGGCAAAGTGCAATGTAACGTCAGCAGAAGCATTCAACTCACTGGACATCAGAGGAAGACTGAGAAAATCTTGTTGCATATTTTGGCCACAAGACGGCGCCACTGAGCATAAAAGCACTCACCTGTGTGCACAAAGGTTAACAATACAAGATTGCGTTTGAAACAATACAGCAACATATTCCAGCAATACTGGGCAAAGCAACATGCACAAAGCTAGGCCTGGTGAAGCAAAACTGTGGTGTTGAAAAAGAACATGACATTCTCAAAGACTTTGATGACTTGTTTTCTGGATTAGGACGTTTACCAGGGAAACATCATATCCAGATTGATCGAACTATTGCACCAGTCGTGCATGCCCCGAGAAGGATTCCAGCAGCTCTCAGGGATTAAGTAGTGGAGGAGCTACACAGAATGGAACAGATGGGAGTTGTTGTAGCGTGGATGAAATCACCAGAGAGACAGAGTCACTGGTAGATACAAAGCAGCTTCTTTATTCGACACAACAAGGTACAGCAGGCATCATATGGACAGAGACGCTTTCTGCAGAAAGGTCTGCTAGCTAAATGTGGGCTCGATATTTACATGCTAAACCCAAAGGCAATCGCTACTTAAAAGTTACAGACAATGCATAGACAACGCTTCCTTTTGAAGTTACATACAAAATATCACACTATCCTTTCCTTCCAACGCCAACATGTCTGGGTTGGTATCCACAGCCTTTAGTTCAATGCACAATACATTTATTTGGCATTTTACGTGCTAACATAGAAGACAATTAGTATTTATAATGTATAGATAATACTGTCTTCAAAACCACAGCATCAGGCACCAGAAGCATCTGGTAATTCCACCTTTTAGGAAGCCCATTGTGGTGGACTCAATCCACAGTACTTCGTCAAATAGAAGTCTGGTGGCCAAAGTCACTGAAGTGTAAACAAATCATCTACCCAAAAAAACTCACTCTAACAGTCCCTCCTCTTGGCTGTCCTGGACAAAATTAAATTTGTATCGGGGAAGGCCAATCTAGGAGGATCTGCTCAAATAGGGCAGCAAAAATGCCCTGTCTTGAAATTCCCCCCCAATTTTATGTACTTCGATATCTATCCTAGCATTACCCACCAAATGTTAAGCAGAGAGGCTGTTCCAAGTCTTTAGAAATGCGGCTCCTGTCGGCTCTTTCCCTGCAGGCTGACTGCAGCTTAATCACATTCTTTTGTCTTCAGCCCTTTATCCTCTGGTCGCTGAAACTCTCCTTTCAGGAGCACTAACGGGCTCTCTCATCGATGTACAGGAAGGGGTTGGGGTGGCCTCTACGTAAATGTCTGCAAGGACCTCTCCCCAGTGGCACCCCTTTCCAAACTGTCCGGTCGATCACTGGCCCAACTGCTGAAAAGTGCCCAGCTCCTCAGACTCGGGGTGACTGCTTTCAGATGCCGTGTGCAGTCTGAAATGCCATCGAAGTGGTGGAACTTGCCATTTCCGCTTTAACTCAAAAATCCCTCCCCGTCTATTTCCCAATAATTTCTATACTATGCTATAAAATTAATTATCTACCTTCAGCAACCAGCCTTCTTTACAGAGCACCATCATCATCACACTTTAGCAGGCTATTCATGGTTTTCCAACACGTTCTTGTGTCTTCTGCCACGTTTGGTGTTTTCTGCCTTTGCGTTTCCTCTGGCTATGTTTTCATCAGCTGTGGTCAGGTCTGGAATGGCTGGCTGGTGTTCCTCTCTTAGGTTCTGTGTAATTACCTGGTTACTGGGTACACTTGGTTCCCCACTCTGTCTGTGGGAGCAACAAGAGGGTGAGTTGTATGCTTTAACCTGAGTCCAGTGTTTCCACTGGCTGCCTCGCTGAGTCTGCACACAGACACACGTATCATTTGTTAAGAGTATCGTCTGTAGTCTTATCTACCTGGGGGCAAACCCTGGCTTTTCTGGATGCTTTCCCAGGGTCCCCTCAGCCAAGGCTGATTTGCCAGCTGTAGCTTTCTGCCCTTACCAGGATTATGCTGGGCACAAATGATACAACGGTGGCAGACTTTCTCAACATCCCCGCCCATCCCTGGCCACCACCAGTCCTGCTGGAGGGTTGTGATCATGCTCTGCCTTCCCTGATGCATCACCCCATGATATAACTTCAGTAGTATCTGTCTAATACAGGGTGGGGCCACCGCGACTCTTTCCTCCCCATGTGTCCAGCTCCCATCTGGTCCCTCCTTTGCTCCTTTTCTCCTCCATTTTTCCTTCTGTTCTGCCTCTACCTCTTCATATAATTTTACTAAGCTGGCCTCTGTCGTTTCCTCCTGCACACTTGCAATTTCAATTGCCTCTTGACCCCCTGCTGCTTTATTCACAGTAATGTCTGCCCTCGGAGGATCTGGGAAAACTTTATGTTCTGGAATGGCCGGAGTCTCTCTGAGTATCCCCTGGTGTTTTTGTTTCTTCACTATACCCTGAACAGCGGTCAGTGTGTCAGTTTGTATAGGGTCCTGCTTAGGGGGTTTATACAGACCCTCTTCTATTTTAACTGGGTTTATCTTTACTCGACCACAAACTTGCTTGTGTGTAGCCCACACTTCTGGGAACTGCTGACAAGGTAACCCATGGACCCCATCCGGGCTGCAGTTTCTGGTGATCGGGGCAGCTGCGACTATGCTAGACTGGTTGTATGCGTTCGCTGCCCATGACTCGTCCATATTATTTCCCCCTTTCCCGAATCTGTAACAGCTCCTGCTTCCCTTAGGATGTCTATTCCAAGGATTGTGCCTTCATTATTTGGACATACCCAGAAATACACTGGAAGCTGCGATCCCCCGATGTCTAGTATCTGCGATTCACTTCTTTCTGCTTTTACTGTTTTCCCTTCTACACCCCTGATATAACTGGCCTGTCCGGTTGTTGGTAAGGGTAAGCCTATTATTGATACCGATGCCCCTGTGTCCACTAACATATTGCATTGCCATTCCCCCTAACAATGCTGTTATGTACATCCATGAGTCACCAGCGCTGGCAATGAAACCTGCTGCCACATCCTTTTCTGCCTTAAGAGGTGCTGTCACTAACTCTTTGATCTGATCGACAGTCAGACTGGTTGCTGATGGGGTGAGTGACTGGGTGTCTGCTGTGATCTTTGCCTGGGTTTTCCCCCTCCCTTTTGGACACTGTCTTCAGCTGTGTCCCGTTAGGCCACAGCTGTAGCATATCAACTCCTTCACTGTCTTATACCTGGTCCATCAGTCCTTTGCTAGGTGCCCTGGCTGCCGGCAAGTAAAACAAACTCTCTGGGACATCACAGCAGCTGCATCCACTATACCCACTTTACGATTTCTCTTCCCTTTTCTTTGGTCTATCTCACTGGCTCACGAAACTATCGCAGGGTAGTTGGACCCTACCGTTGTGCCTAAATCTAAAATGTCCTGGTGGGCTGAGCTCAGGCCTTTCTTCAGCATTTTTAAGAAGACTTGGTCATCCCTCCCTGGATTATCCAACCCGGAATACTCCTCGTACACTCGGTATTTACGTTCTGCATAATCCATGGCTGTCTCATCAACTTTTTGAATCGCTGCCACTATCGTTCCCCAGCTACTCTCGCCTTCCCCCAGCCGCTGCCTCATTTCCCCTTTAGAAGAGCAATATCTTTCTTCATTACTGGCGCTCCAGTAGTTGCCCATGTACCATCCCACATCCCCTGAGCCATCCTGTCCCACATATTCCTCGGGCACTTGGCTTTCACTAACACATGTATATCTTTAGGGTGCATCTGGTGAATTTCAACCATTTCTTCGAGTTTGCGCCAGAATTCCGAATTCCCACAGGTGACTTTAAGTGAGGGCAGCTTGGACAAAATGCTCTGTTTCTCCCCGGGGGTGAAGTGCTTATGAATAGTCGTAACCAAGGTCAAGGGCTGGCTCGGATCGTCAGGGTTCTCAACCTGACGTTGCTTGATCTCAATAGATGTCATTCTATCTGGGTAAAACCTCTCCCTGAGAATTCCGCACACTAATTTCCACACTACACAAAATATCATAGACGGGTAGCAGTTGAACAGTACTAACTTAAAACCGCAGAGTATGTATTCCACAATCTGCCACCTTTGAGTACCCGAACTCATGATGCCTGTTGTATACCCCTGCATCACACTTGCAAACGCATACACTGAAATGCAGCTCCCCGAACGAGTATACACGTCCCCACGCTGACGTCTCGAACCGTACCGTTGGTTACCAACTTTCGCAACTGGTGGTCCAACTCTCACCAAGTTAATGTGCAAAGATTCCTCACGTACATAAGCACACATGCACACGCACACTCTACTTTAACATCTACCAGTTCAGCTCTTCACGTTCGTGATACCTCGCATTCCCGTTTACCGCCGACCGAACAGATCCAAGTGTGAGTGCTAGTTTAGAAAAGTACTCAGCAACTTAAGACTGCTAGGAACGCTGGCCACACGACGGGTCACTAAGTATCCCACTCCTGACACCAAAAGTTGTGGCGTGGATGAAATCACCGGAGAGACAGAGTCACTGGTAGATACAAAGCAGCTTCTTTATTCGACACAACAAGGTACAGCAGGCATCTTAACGGATGATCCCAATGTGGCCTTTTATATATTGGCGAGACCCGACGCAGACTGGGAGACCACTTTGCTGAACATCTACGCTCTGTCCGCCAGAGAAAGCAGGATCTCCCAGTGGCCACACATTTTAATTCCACATCCCATTCCCATTCTGACATGTCTATCCACAGCCTCCTCTACTGTAAAGATGAAGCCACACTCAGGTTGGAGGAACAACACCTTATATTCCGTCTGGGTAGCCTCCAACCTGATGGCATGAACATCGACTTCTCTAACTTCCGCTAAGGCCCCACCTCCCCCTCGTACCCCATCTGTTACTTATTTTTATGCACACATTCTTTCTCTCACTCTCCTTTTTCTCCCTCTGAATATACCCCTTCCCCATCCTCTGGGTCCCCCCCCCTTGTCTTTCTTCCCGGACCTCCTGTCCCATGATCCTCTCGTATCCCCTTTTGCCTATCACCTGTCCAGCTCTTGGCTCTATCCCTCCCCCTCCTGTCTTCTCCTATCATTTTGGATCTCCCCCTCCCCCTCCAACTTTCAAATCCCTTACTCACTCTTCCTTCAGTTAGTCCTGACGAAGGGTCTCAGCCTGAAACGTCGACTGCACCTCTTCCTAGAGATGCTGCCTGGCCTGCTGCGTTCACCAGCAACTTTGATGTGTGTTGCTTGAATTTCCAGCATCTGCAGAATTCCTGTTGTTTGATCTTAACGGATGAGATGCTTTCCGCAGAAAGGTCTGCTAGCTAAATGTGGGCTCGATATTTATATGCTAAACACAAAGGCAATCGCTACTTAAAAAGTTACAGACAATGCATAGACAATGCTTCCTTTTGAAGTTACATACAAAATATCACACTATCCTTTCCGTCCAATGCCAACATGTCTGCGTTGGTATCCACACACTTTAGTTCAATGCACAATACATTTATTTGGCATTTTACGTTCTAACATAGAAGACAATTAATATTTATAACGTATAGATAAGACTGTCTTCGAAACTGCAGCATCAGGCACCAGAAGCATCTGGTATTTACACCTTTTAGGAAGCCCATTGTGGTGGACTCAATCCACAGTGCTTTGTCAAACAGTTAAAATAGAAGTCTGGTAGCCAAAGTCATTTAAGTGTAAACAAATCATCTACCCAAAAAGAAATCCACTCTAACAGGAGTCATAACAAGACAAATAGAACCGAATAGTATGGTGACAGTGGTCACAGAAAAAAAAGATGAGGATTTGCATGGATCCACAAGATCTCAACCAAGCCATCAAAAGAGAGCATTATCTGCTACCCATTGTTGAAGAGGTTGTCTCCCGCATGCCTAATGTGAAATACTTTTCAGTAATAGACACAAATCAAGGTTTCTGGCAGATCAAGCTGGATGAAGAATGTTCCTAATTATGCACTTTCAACACGCACATAGGGAGATATTGTTTCCTGCGTCTACCCTTTGGGATTTTTTCTGCATCAGAGGTATTCCAGAGATCCGTGGCACAAGTGATTGAAGGTCTGGACGGGGTGGTCAGCGTCATTGATGATTTACTGATATGGGGTGACGCAGTTGGGGAACATGATCAGAGACTGAGGAAGCTCCTGGAGAGAGCACGTGAGTACAACCTAAAACTGAACAAAAGTAAATGTAAGATCAGAACTACAGAGATCAAATACATAGGTCATGTACTCAGCGCTGATGGGCTAAAACCAGATGATGAAAAGGTCAGAGCTGTGGTACAGCTACCACCACCCAAAGACAAGCAAGAACTATTGAGGTTCATGGGCATGATACAGTATCTTGCCAAATTCATTCCCAACTTATCAGAGGTCAGCGCTCCACTCCGAAAGCTACTCGAGAGCAACACTGAATGGCATTGGGAAGACGAACAAAAGAAAAGTTTTGACACATTGAAGCATTTGGTTACCAATGCACCAGCACTCAAGTTCAATGATGTCAATAAACCGGTGACGATGTATGTGGATGCCAGTTCGGAGAGAATAGGAGCTGCAGGATGGGAGGCCTGTAGTGTATGGATCACGAGCACTTAATGGACTGTCAACATCAATATGCTCAAATCGAGAAGGAGTTACTCGCCATAGTTTATGGGTGTGAGAAGTTCCACCAATGTTGCAAAGAAATCCAGGTTGAGAGTGATCACAAACCACTTGAGAGCATCTTCAAAAAGCCACTCCACCAAGCTCCTATGAGGCTGCAAAGGATGCTTCTCAGGCTACAGGAGTACACTCTCACAGTCACCTATAAGCCAGGAAAAGAACTGTACATCGCTGATGCTTTGGGCTGTACTTACCTCAAAGAGCAAAAGGAAGAGTTGCTAGGAAGAGAGCTGGAGGTCAACTGGGTTACACCTCAGCTACCCATCTCTGAGGAGAAGTTGAACATGTTCAGGAAAGTGACTGCAGATGATCCTGAAATGCAAATGCTAAGAGACATTACAATGAATGGATGGCCAACAGAAAGAAAAGATGTTCCAAAGGAGATGCAGAAATACTGGACATTTAAAGAGGAAATCAGCTATGCCTCAGGACTAATGTTCAAAACGGCAAAACTCATTGTACCAAACCAAATGAGACAGGAAATGCTCAACAGAATTCATAAGTCACACCTGGGGCTAGTGAAATGTGAAGAAAGAGCAAGAGACATTCTCTATTGGCCAGGCATGTCAACTCAGATAGAGGACATTGTGTCTCAGTGTGCTGTCTGTAATGAAAACAAAAACAGCAATCCAAGAGGGCCTCTGCTTCCCCACCCACTACCAGGAAGACCATGGGAGAAGATTGGCACAGATCTCTTTCACTACAATGGTACAGAATATCTGCTTTGTGTGGACTACTATTCAAAATATCCAGAGATCACCAAGTTAAGTGATACGTCCAGTCGAGGTGTCATTACTGCAATGAAGTCGACATTCGCAAGACATGGTATTCCAGATATTGTCGTTAGTGACAATGGTCCACAATATGCCAGTGGTGAGTTCAGAGGGTTCTCAGAAAGCTGGGAATTTCAACATGTTATTTCCAGTCCAGGACACGCTCAGTCTAATGGACAAGCAGAGAGAACTGTACAAACTGTCAAGAACATGCTCAAGAAGGCACAAAGCAGCAACAGTGACCCTTACATTGCTCTGCTTGAATACCGCAACACACCGATTGAGGGTGTGGGGTTCTCTCCTGTGCAGCTGTTGATGGGACGTTGTCTGAAGTCCAAACTGCCAACATCCACAACTCTACTGACTCCTGAAGGTAATGCTCAAGTACATGACAAGCAAAAGTACAAGCAAAAATAATGCAAAAGAGCTACTATGACAGACATACAAGACAGTTGCCAGATCTGTATACAGGTGAAAATGTCAGAGTACAGAGGGGAGACACTTGGCAACCAGCTGTGGTTGTGAACAGACATCAGCAACCAAGATCCTTCATAGTTCGCATGCCGGATGGAAGAGTCTACAGGAGGAACAGGAAGCATCTGCTGAAGACAGGCGAGAGGGAGTTTCCGTGTACAGATGCCCAGGACACTTCCACATATACAGACATGGAAACAAACGACACCAAGAGTGGAAACGGTTCTTCAGACCATTAAGTCATGATGATCATCAAGGAAACTTTTATGTAATATATCTGTGAATTCCACCCAGATTCCACTACTCACACTGGTGCAAAGCTGCACATCTTTAGGTTGTGGAAAGATCAGGACATCCAAGTGTTACGTACACGCAACGGTTTAAGAGAACTGGCAGCAATAGAACACACCTGGAGTCTGGTTTTGATGTTAAAAACCACTGTTTATTAGTGACTACTTAATATAGTAATTTAAACCAGGTAAATCAAAAGCTAGTGGTGTTATGCATGTATATGTGTGTAAATATAATTCCCAAACTTGTTTAAGCTCAGGTGGCAAGATTCAAAGTCTTATAATGGTAATGTAAGAAAGTTCAGTTCAATGCTCAGAGTTGTTGTTGTTGTGAGAGAGAGGTATTTGTAAATCAAAGTGAAATCCACGATAGGAGAAGAACAAATAAACTGGTGCTGTTGATCTTCCATCGTTGGACTCCGAATCCACTCTCGAGTTAACCAAACGTAGCTTATCACAAAGGGTACTGTCTTCAAGGGAAAACTACCACCCAGGCAAGGGTAAACAGACTGGTAGCCTCCACAAGGTCACCCCTTTTACACACCGTGATAGCCACTGAATCGATTCTCCCGATCGATCCTCAACCCACCCTTGTGGGCACTCAAAAGTTTCATCCAGTGACTCTTCCGTCACTGGCTTCCTTTTCATTGACCGGTCGCCTTAACCGGTGTTCCACTCTGTCTCTGTCTGTGAGAGTCATCTGCCTTGCTGAAATAGACATGCTGTGAAGCAACCATAACGTCGAACTGTCTATAAAATAACTCCACCTATTTCTTCACCGTGGCAACCCAGAAGCAGGCAGCTGTACTGTAGTCAGTTTCTCTCTCTCTCTCTCTTAAGGGCACAGTCCATATCCATCACACAGGAGAAAGCAGTATGTTTACAGGGAGATTGCACAATCTTTACACATAGAGCAGTAAATGTCAGCATTGAACCCATAGTGCTGGAGAAATATCATTCTGTCTTTATTAATCTTTTTATTGATTTTAGAGAAAACATATATACAGACAAGGGGAGTATTATCTCAAATATATATATCAGCAACAATATAAACAAAAGATGAAATAGATATTGTCATATTTATACATAGTAATAAGCGAATATGCAATATATATTAAAAAGGACAACTAATTCTCCTCTCATCAACTCATAAAGAAAGGAAG
Source organism: Mobula birostris (assembly GCF_030028105.1). NCBI lineage: Eukaryota > Metazoa > Chordata > Chondrichthyes > Myliobatiformes > Myliobatidae > Mobula > Mobula birostris. The sequence goes on along the minus strand of NC_092373.1, from coordinate 118,858,152 downwards.
AAATCATTCTGTCTTATAAGATCATAAGACCATAAGATATAGCTATCCGGTAGTATAGTGACATCAGCACCAGTCTTTGAGGCAAATGGTCTCAAGTTCGAATCTGGCTGTTTCCCTGTACTCCTTCCATCTGTGCTAGGTTGAGCATTGAGCTAGCAACCAGGGCTCGTAAAAAATAGTCAAGTGCTATGGAAGTGGCAAAAATGCTGTCCAATGCGCCACAAGGCGTTGAAGGGAAAAAAAAACATAAGATATAGGAGCAAAATTAGGCCATCTGGCCCATCGAGCCTGTTCTGCCATTTCATCATGGCTAATCCAATTTTCCTCTCAGCCCTAGTCTCCTGCCTTCTCCCCAAATCCCTTCATGCCTTGACCATTCAAGAATATATCAACCTCTGCCCTAAATATATATTAAGACTTGACCACCACAGCTGTCTGTGGCAAAGAATTCCACAGATTCACCATTCTCTGGCTAAAGAAATTTCTCCTCATATCCGTTCTAACGTGAGTCTGCGTCCTGTGGTCTTAGACTCTCCTACTATTGGAAACATACTCTCCACATCCACTCTATCAAGGCCTTTCACTATTCAATGGGTTTCAATTAGGTCATTCTTCTGAATTCTAGTGAATACAGGTTCAGAGCCATCATATAACAAGCCATTCAATCCTGGAATCATTTTGGTGAACCTCCAGTTTCAGCACATCCTTTTTAAGATAAGGGGCCCCAAACTACTCAGAATACTCCAAGTGAGGCCTCACCAGTGCTTTACAAAGTCTCAACATTACATCCTTACTTTTATTTTCTAAATCTCTTGAAATGAATGCTAACATTGCATTTGCCTTCCTCATCACACACTCAACCTGTAAATTAACCTTTGGGAAATCCTGCACAAGGATTCTCAAGTTCCTTTGTGACTCAATTTTTTGTATCTTCTCTCCATTTAGAAAATAGTTTACCCTTTCATTTCTTCTACCAAAGTGTATGACCATACACTTGCCAACACTGTATTCCATCTGCCACTTCTTTGCTCATTCTCTTAATCTAAGTCCTTCTGTAGCCTCTCTACTTCCTAAAAACTACCTGCTCCTCCACCTGTTTTCATAGTATCTGCAAACTTTTCAACGAAGTCATCCACTTTGTCAATTAAATCATTGACATATACTGTAACGTAAAAAGAATCGGTCCCAACACAGACCCCTGCGTTACACCACTAGTCACTGGCAGCCAACCAGAAAAGGCTCTCTTTATTCCCACACTTTGCCTCCTGCCAATCAACCTTTGCCTCATCCATGACAGAATCTTTCCTGTAATACCATATTAAGCAACCTCATGTGTGGCACCTTGTCAAAGGCCTTCTGAAAATCCAAATACATGACATCAACTGATTCTCCTTTGTCTATCCTGATTGTTATTTCCTTAAAGAATTATAACAGATTAGTCAGGCAAGATTTTCCCTTCAGGAAACCATGCTGACTATGGCCTATTTTATCATGTGCTCCCAAGTACTATGAGACCTCTTCCTTAATAATCGGCTCCACCACCTTCCCAACCATTGAGGTCAGACTGGCTGCCCTATAATTTCCTTTCTTCTGCCTCCCTCCCTTCTTGAAGAATGGAATGATATTTGCAATTTTCCAGTCTTCATGAACCATTCCAGAATCTAGGAATTCTTGAAAGATCATTATTAACATTACTGCCTTCTCCCCATATCCCTTCATGCCTTGACCATTCAAGAAGGGAGGAGAGAGAGCAGCGCGCCTACGCGTGCGCAGCCCTCCGGTGAAAAATGATATCGTATCTGTTAAATAGGGGCCGTGGACAATTCTGATTTGATGGAGAATGGACAAGAAAGCACAGAGGAACATCTGGAGAAATTTCTGAAACACTCGTTTGCTGCTTTTGTTACTGCGTGGTCGGGCATCTTTCAGAGGGTAGGCCTCAAAATCCCCGGCTTTGCCTGCTGCTGGCGACCAAGGTTGAGGTTGAATCGTTTGGATAGAGATGGTGCTCGGTACTCAGTGTCGGAGAGCTGATCAGAGCTCGAAGTTTTCGGATGACTGAAGAGTCGGACTGTGGTCGGCATGGCAGGGAGAGTTTTTCTTCCTTCTCCCGTCTGCGTGAGACGTGGGACATTTGAGAGACTTTGAACTTTTACTGTGCTCATGGACTTCTTCATCAAGTTATGGTATTGTTGCACTGTTGTAACTATATGCTATAATTATGTGGTTTTGTCAGTTTTTTCAGTCTTGGTCTGTCCTGTGTTTTGTGATATCACACCAGAGGAAATATTGTATCATTTCTTAATGCAGGCATTACTAAATGACAATAAAAGAGGGCTACGTGTCTTCATAATCTAATCTAATGTCACCACAATCTCTTAGCCACCTCTTTTCAGAATACTGGTGTAAGGGGGTTTCGTCTTTTATGTTACTGCGGAGGCTAAAGAAAATGGCTTCTTTGTTATGTTATACTTAGGAATGCTTCTTTGTTATGTTAAACGCTGAGAAAGTCCTTCCCGCTAGCAGTTTGTTTGTATTATCTATTGATATGAGGATGAATGAACCAATTGGGATAGTTGTTATGTTTTTGGTGTATTTGAAGATACTGTATGCGCGGGGTTTTGGGGAGAATGCGGGAGAGAGGGACAGAGGATGAACCAGGTGCTGTGATGTCCACTAACGGGGTCGGACCTCGAGGAGGGCGTTCGGGAGGGCGTTCGGCGAGGAGATGGAGACGGACTCATTTGGAGCGCCTGGTCAACCACCGTTGTTGGTCCCAGGCGGCTGGTCAGGGTGGTCCGAGGGGTCGCAGGGTGAAGAAGAAGGGTCTTGAGCTCCAACAGTTTTAGTGCACGAAGAGATTGAACTTTGATAAGTGTGGCGCCTTTTATCTTCCTTTTATATTTTATTCTCTATTAATTATATAGTTCCAGTAATATCTATAAACTGTAAATCATTTAATCGTATCTGGTGTATTGTCTGTTATTTGGGTGGGGTGGGGTACATCACACAGCATCCACACAAACTAATTACCCAGTTTGCCGGGGCCGAGGCTGTTTCCCTAGATGACAGCGAGCCGAGCGACCCTGAGGTTGGCCGGGGGGGTGGTGGGGGCTACGTTGTGGGGGCTCGTCCGGGATTGGGTCTACTGGTATGTTGTGTGGGTGCCCTGTTTAAACCAGTAATGTGTGTCCCTGTGGGTTATTTGCTGGTTATTGCTGTATGCGTGGTGGTTGAGGTCTTTGTTCGAGTTCAGGCTGGCATTGACGAGTTGGAGGTGGAACTCGGGGCTGGCCATGTTGTTGGGAGACAGAGGAAAGAGTGGTCTGATTTGGAGGTAGTGTGTACGAATAAATGTTCTAGCTCTGGCAGGCTCCGCCTGGTGCTTGGGATAGTGTTCACCCCAAGAGGGGCGGAGGTGTGTGAGACGTGGGCGGAGTGGATCTCTCAGTTGTTAGATGAGTGGCAGTGCTCGGTTGAGGGAGAGTGACAGGGATTGGTTGAAAGTTTGAGTAGGCGGGCTGGTGACGGTGTTAGAGCTGTCAGGTTCACTTACACCGTAGTGACAGCTGTCAGTTATTTGAAAGAGGGGGGAAAGTTTTCAGTGTGTCTTCTCTGGCTAGGAGGGTGGCTAAATTGCTTGCAGTGCCGGGGGATCATTTCAGGGGATCAGCCCCTCCTTCAGTTGTTCAGCTGATCAGAGAGGTGTCGGGAAACTTAGTGGAGGCCCAGTAGGGGAATGGCTTGGGGTCTCTGGGGAAGCACGTTCCCAGCAATGTACCAATGAACTTCCGAAAGGAGAAGACCCTATTCCTGAAGGCTTAGAGGGACCACGCCCCAGGGTGTCGTGACGGATAGAGGGAAGTGATGCTAAAGCTATCCTCGACCCTGGGGCACAGGTCAAGTTATTGTACAGTTCATTTTACAACCGGTGTCTGAAGCACTTACCCTTCACAACCGCAAGGGCACCGGAGACTTTGGGTACCAGTGCCAGTAGTTATCCAGAAGACAATGGTTGGTTAATGACCCTGGAGTTCATGGGGAAATTGACTGGGTAACCAGCGTGTCGAGTTGCTTCTGAGGATGTGTGTAGCAGCCTTGAGCCGGTACTGAATTTAAGCAAAACCCAGCGGTGGTACGGCCTGGGGAAAGTAGCTGAGGGTGAGATCCTCTTAGTAGATGCTCCGAACTACCACGAGGGAGGGGAGTTGACCGCTGAAGACACCTCAGTGAGAGAGAGGTCGCGGCAACTGGACCCTGGCGGCGTGGAAGATGACGGCAGCGTGTGTGTGGATTATGCAATGTGGTTTAATGTGCTGGATCTGAGGAGTGGATGTTGCCAGATCCCGAGGAGTGCAGCTGTCGAGCCGAAGATGGCTGTTATTAGTTCCCTAGGATTCTTCCGATCCGAAAAGATGCCCAAGGGCATATCCGGAGCCCCTGCATCCTTCCCGCGGAGCATGAGGAAGACCATGGGGGAAGTGAAGGTGTGTGGAGTTTTGACGTATGTGGATGACCGCCTAGAGCTTGGATTCACCTGGGGGGACTATGAAGCGAGGCGAGTGGCTGAGCCTGGGCAACAGAAGCGAAGTGTCACATGTGGAAGAGTTCTTGGCCGGAGGAGTTTGGTGCAATGTGAGAAAAATGACCCGACATACCAGTTGAACTTCCTGGTGTTGGAACAGACGGTGGTGGACCTGGGGATGGAAGCCCAGGTCGTCAATCTGAATGAGACACAGGGGAGAGAGGAGATTTGCACCGCTGAACTGAGTGCTCAGAAATGCCAGCCGGAGACTGAGTGCCGCACTTGTGGGACGACCATTGCAGACTTGGAATTCATGCTCGTCAATGTGGAGAAGGAGCAACGGAATTCCGAGCCGACACTACGGTCATGTACTGATGAATTAATCCAGTGAGAAGAAACAATGACCCACCTTCGAAGGGATCAGCAGAAACTCAAGACGTCGATTCAGAAAGGATTGGAAAAACTGAAAGTTCACCTGGAGGACGTAAACAGGAAGGAAAAATTGGAGGCTGAACCTCCTTTAACTGCTGCTTTTCAGGTCAAGGTGGGAGAAGCTGGTGGGGTAACAGTGTCCCAGATTGAGATGGCCAAGAACCCTGAGTCAGAACTGCTGAGGCTGTGGCGAGAGTTGAAGGAGTCCCCGAAGAAGCTGACGTCTCGACTGCAGGAGGCTGAAGGTGTAGCCCCGGCTAAATGTCTCAGTTTGGAGAAACTCAAACAGCAGCTACCGATCGAGGGAATGAGGACGAATACGAATTCGAAGGATGATGTGCTGGACATGTGGTACATGCTGCCTTTCGCTAACTTCCCCGTGATTGAGGAAGAGACCTTTGGCTCTTCTCCCACTGAGTCAGGTGTAGTGGGGAGGGCTAGCTGTGGGCAGTCTGAGTTACAGCAGGACCAGGAAGGAAATGAAACGGGGGCGCCGGACATGGGACAGGGGGCTCCGAGCTGTAATGGTGGCCTGAGTGAGCGAGGAGTTGGCAAGCAGGCCCAAGGTATCTCTAGTAGTGTCTGAGCCTTTTGAGTTTAGGTGAGGGGGTACAGAGGTCTCGGAGAATTAGGAAGCTCCAGATATGTTGGCCTATGTAGCGCCCATGGGACGGGTGTAAGGTCCACTGTTTGAGGAGCACTGTCACTGTGTGTATCTGTGTATGTGTGTGTTGTGTGTCTGCAGGACTGGTTGGCGAGTTATTTAGAAGTCATGAGGACATGACTTTATTTGGTGGGGGGAGAATGTAAAGGGGTTTCGTCTTTTATATTACTACGGGGGCTAATTAAAATGGCTTCTTTGTTATGTTATACTTAGGAATGCTTCTTTGTTATGTTAAACGCTGAGAAAGTCCTTCCTGCTAGCAGTTTGTTTGTATTATCTATTGATATGAGGATGAATGAACCAATTGGGATAGTTGTTATGTTTTTGGTGTATTTGAAGATACTGTATGCGCGGGGTTTTGGGGAGAATACGGGAGAGAGGGACAGAGGGTGAACCAGGTGCTGTGATGTCCGCTAACGGGGTTGGACCCCAAGGAGGGCGTTCGGCGAGAAGACGGAGACAGACTCGTGTGAAGCGTCTGGTCGACCACCATTGTTGGTCCCAGGCGGCTGGTCGAGGTGGTCCGAGGGGTCGCAGGGTGAAGAAGAAGGGTCTTGAGCTCCAACTTTTTTGTGCACGAAGAGATTGAACTTTGATAAGAGTGGCGCCTTTTGTTTTCCTTTTATATTTTATTCTCTATTAATTATATAGTTCCAGTAAGACCTATAAACTGTAAATCATTTAATCATATCTGGTGTATTGTCTGTTATTTGGGCGGGGTGGGGTACATCACACAGCATCCACACGAACTAATTACCCAGTTTGGCGGGGCCGAGGGCTGTTTCCCTAGACGACAGTGAGCTGAGCGACCCTGAGGTTGGCCGGGGGGCTACACTGGGATGTAGACCATCTGGGCCAGGTGACTTATCTACCTTCAGACCTTTCAGCTTCCCAAGGACCTTCTCTCTAGCAATGGTAACTTCTTACACCTCACGACCCCTAACATCTGAAACTTACATGAAACTGCTAATGTCCTCCACAGACTGATGCAAAATATTTATTCAGTTCGCCCACCATTTTCTTGTCCCCCATTATTACCTCTCCAGCATCGTTTCCCGGTGGTCTGATATCCACTTTCACCTCTCCTTTACACTTAATGTACCTGAAGAAATTTTGCTATTTCTGCTAGTGTGCAGTGAGTTGAATTGTTGGAGTGAAGAACATAAGTGATGAAGAAAAACTTTAATTAATATGATAAGCAGTGCACCATTCTGTAAAAATCCAAGCTGCACTGTGAACAGAAGATATCATTGCACTTTGATGGTAAAGCTGAAAATTAACCTTGCAAGTGGCATGATGTTCTCTAGTGTTTAGTTCCATGTTAATACCAAGCTACCTTGTTACAAACTCTATTTTAGATACAAAGAAGCTGATATGAATTGTATTATTGGTACAAAAACTCTTGGGAAGCGACCATAGAAAAGGAGAATAAAGTAGAGATGGTCTCAAAATTTGTGAAACATATTTTTCCTGATCCTTTAAATTTCACCCTGTGTACTGAAAAAAACCCAGAAAATAATGGAAATCATGTAAGGCAGCATCTGTGGAAAGCAAACCAAGCAATTGTTGATCCAAAGCAACAGCTCTTGTTTATCTTTCCATAGATGCTGACTGATTCACTGTATTTCCAGCATTTTCAATTTTTATTTCCAGAATCTTCATTAAAAAAAGATTTTATTCTGCACATGAGAAATTAGGCAGATACTGGAAATCTAAAGCAACACACACACAAAATGCTGGAGGAACTCAGCAGGCTAGGCAGCAGCTATGGAAATGAATAATCAGTCGGTGTTTTGGGCCCAGACTCTTCTTCAGGACTGGAAAGGCAGGGGGAAAAAGCTAGAATGAAAAGGTGAGGGAAAGGGAATGAGGATAGCTCAAAGGTGATAGGTGAAGCCAGACTGGTAGGAAAAGTAAAATGCTGGAGAGAAAAGAATCTGATAGGAAGTGAGAGTGGACTGTAGGAGAAGGGGAAGGAGGAGAAGACCCAGGGAGAGGCAATAGGTAGATTCTGCAAACAACAGGAATTCAGCAACTTTGATGTGTGTTGGCAGATTCTGCATACTGCTTAGTATCTTAAATCATATAATCATCTTTTACATCTGTCAGTAAGAACTTTATTTGAAGGTAGAAAATTGACATCGAAGGTGACTGTGGACATCTGTGTCATTGCCATTTAACTTGAAGGTTTCCATGTGGTTTAGTCAGGAGCTGTCTTTGCTCTCATTGCATCACTCCCAACCCCTCTCCCCCAGGATGTCCATCAGCCACGAGAACAGCTCTTAAGAGGTGGCCATCCGTGTTTCTTTCTCCAGAGTATTATACACTATCACCCATCTTCTGTTGGAAAACATTTTGTAAGTTTGGGGTATTTTTGTGGTATTTAGACAGAACTTATTGTCCATCCCTAATTATCCTAGAGAAGATGTTGGTGAGTTATCGTCTTGAATCTCTGAAGTTCTATTGGTGAAAGTATTGCCACTGTGTTGCTGGGCAGGGAGTTCCAGGATTTAGACTCAGCGCTAATAGATTCATGGGAGTGCACTTCCAAATAAGGATACGGAGTGACTTGGAGGGAACCCCGAAAGGTGGTTGCAATCCCAAACTACCCTTGTCCTTTTAGGTGGCAGAGATCATGGGTTTGAGAGTTGTCTGGTCTGGTAGCTGACAGTGTATTTTGTAGATGGCGCATGTGGCAGACATTGTGCACCAGTGGAGGAGGGTTCAAATATCTTGGAAGGTGGTAGGAGCACTAAAGATGTGATCTTCATTGTCCTGGATGTCAGAAGATTTTAGAGTTTGGCAGAGCTGCATTCATCCATGGACTTGGAGAATAGTTCCTTATACTTCTGATTTCAGACTTGTAAATGATGGAAAGTCTCTGGTGTATCAGCACAGCTACCCAGTCTCCGACCTGCTGTCATAGGCACAGTATTTATAATTAGTGAGCTAATGTTCACTGCTCATCCTCATGATGTCAATATTGGGGGCTGGTACTTTTGTAGCATTAATATTAGTTGCCACTTACCAGCTGAAGCTTGGATGTTGTCTGGGTTTGCTACGTGCAGGTGGATGAACTGGACCATGTGTTCAGGGGCTGAGAATGGGATTAGACTGTGCAACATCAGTCAATCTCCACATATGATGGAAGGAAAGTCATTGATAAAGTAGTTCGACTTCATAAAACAATTACAGTGCTGGATGTGCGAACACTATTTAAAAAGAATGCTTAAATAACTAGCACTCTCCAAAGTGGACTGAGCATGCAGAAGGATAAAGAACAGATCCATTGGAAGAGAATGAGGAAGTAGAGATGATGTGGTGTGGAAATCAGTGACTTTGATTTACTCCTTATAATGAGTATATCCTTCATTGATCAATTTTGCTCATCTTCTATATGCTTTTGTACTGTGAACATGTTATATGGTTAACACACAGAAAATGCTGGAGAAACTGAACAGGTCAGGCAGCATCTATGGAAATGAATAAACATTCGACATTTCAGGCCAAAACCCTTCTTTAGAACTGCAAAGGAAGGGGGAAGATGCCAGAATAAAACAAGTTGGGGGGAGGGAAAGCTAGAATGTGACAGGTGAAGCCAGGTGAGCAGGAAAGGGCAGGAGATGAGAAGGAATGAGGAAGAACACCAGGGGGAGATGATAGGTAGGTGAGGGGAAGAGGTAAGAGGCTAGAGTGGTGAATAGAAGAAGAGAGAAGGGGGAGGGAAAACTTTTTTTTACAGAAAGGAGGAATCAATGTTCATGGCACCTGGTTGGAGGCTATCTTTACGGAATATAAGATGTTGATTCTCTGCCCTGAGGGTGGCCTCATCCTGGCAAAAGAAGTGGCCATGGACTGACGTGTTAGAACAGAAAAGAAGATTGGAATTAAAATGGTTGGCACCGGGAAATTCCGTTTTTTTTATGGATGGAGTGGAGGTTCTCAGCAAAACGATCCCCCGATTTGCATCAGCTCTCACCAGTGCAGAGCACTGGATACAATAGCGAACCACAATAGATTTGCAGGTGAAGTGTTTCCTCATCTAGAAGGAGTGATTGGGGCCCTGAATGGAGGTAAGGGAGGAGGTAAATGGGCAAGTGTAGCATTTCTGTCACTTGCAGGGATATGTGCCAGGAGGGAGATTAGTGGGGAGGAACAAACGGACAAGGGAATCATGGAGGGAATGATCCCTGAGTAAAGCAGAGATTGGGGGGAGGTAAAGATGTGTTGGGTGGTAGGATCCTGTCGAAGATGGCATAGGTTGCGGAGAATTGATGTGTTGGATGCAGAGGCTCATGGGGTGGTAGGTGAGAACAAAAGGAACTCTATCACTGTTAAGGCAGCAGGAAAATGGGGTGAGCACAAGCTACCTGGGACATGGAGGAAATGCAGGTGAGGGCAGCATCAATGGTGGAGAAAGGGAAACCCCGTTCTTTGAAAAAGAGGGCACCTCTGATGAAAGGAAAGCATCATCCTGGAAGTATATGTGGTGGAGACGAAGGAACCGAGAAAAGGGAATAGCATTTTTACTAAAGACAGGGTGGGAAGGGGTATGGTCAAGATAACTGTGGGAATCAGTAGGTTTTTAAAAGATGTCAGTAAATAGTTTGTATCCGGAGATGGAGACAGAGTGAATGAGAAAGGGGAGGGATGTTTGGAAGTGAATTCAAGGACAGGGTGGAAATTGGAGGCAAAGTTGATGAGCAGTACCAATGCAGTGGAGGATGAGTTGGGGACCATTACCAGTGAAGGCATGGAACATGGACTGTTCTATGTAGCTGACGAAAAGGCAGGCATACCGAGGGCCCAAATGGGTGCCCACAGTTACCCCTTGAGTCTGGAGAAAGTGGGAGGAGACGAAGGAGAAATTGTTGAGGCTAAGGACTAGGTCTACCAGATGGAGGAGAGTGGTAATGGAGGGGAACTGGTTGGGTCTTTTACTGAGAAAGAAGTGGAGAGTTTTGAGGCCTTCTTGATGAGAGAATAGAAGTGTATAAGGACTGGGCATTCATGGGGAAAATGAGGCAGTCAGGATCAGGGAATTGAAAGCTGTTGAGGAGATCAAAAACATGTGAAGTTTTATGGATGTACAGTAGTTGGAAGGGACTGAACTAAGGGGGATAGAATAGAGTCAGGGTATGTGAGGCAATGGGCCTACCCAGACAGCCAGGTTTGTAGATCTTGGGTCAGAGGTAGAAACAAGCAGTACAGGGTACAAGATCTATGAGTTTGGTGGCAGCAGACGGGATTTCTCTAGAGTTGATGAGGTTAATATCATGTCGGAAACAATTTTCTGATGGTCTGGAATGGGGCCCTTTTCAAGAGGTGGGTAAAAGGCAGTATCTGAAAGTTGCTGCCTGGCTACGGAAGGAAGATGTCAGTCCACCACACGACAACAGCACCCTCTTAGTCTGTCAGTTTGATGGTGAGGTTGGGATTGGTCCAGAGTGGGATTCTTTTCAAAGGGTAGGTAAGAGGAGGTGCCTGGCCAATCCATTGAGAATGTTATATTGTTGCCCCATTCAAGCTGCACTTCCCTTGTTTAATTCTTCCACAGCATTTAGTTAGTACCTTATTGCCTCCCCAAATCCCTGCTGCCTGATGTTAATTCATTAAAAAAAACATTTTCCCTTGGTGACTTTATAAAATCCATTGGTCATTATGAAGCCTTTTTTAATTGCCCACCTTGCACTGTCTGTGTGGAAGGAGAACCTGTGATGATAGCTTTCAGAGTGGCATCATTTAGGTGGTCAAACTGTTGAGTCTCTGGCTACAGGGCCTTGCAACGTCCTTGCAACAATGGGAACAATGTCACAAAAGGCCATGGCTGTCACTAACTACCAGATGCTGCCTCAGTCCTTTGAGGAAGGAGAATATGTGGCGGGTAGTCTAGTGGGACCAATTTTACAGTACCAATCTACCCCCTCCTCTGGCAGATGTCAGCATTGTTGCAAGTTCAGTCCACAGGCTGTATTCGCTGGAGAAAAAAAATCTAATCATAATTCACCTAGTAAATAACATTCCAGTTGTATCCAACAATGACAATCTCCTAATTTCAATAAAATCTTAGAGGAATGTTTTCTACTTATTCTCCATTGCTGTAAACTGCTGTAGAAGTCCATTGGGAACGTATTACGTTATGGGGTCAGCACGTAGATGCAACCACAAGGAAAGTGCATCACTGTCTTTACTTTCTTAGAAGGTTAAGGAGGTTCATCACGTCACACTGACAGCTCTGAGAACTTCTACAGACGTACAGTTGAAAGTATGCCAGCCAGCTGCATCATGGTCTGGTACGGCGATTTGAATGCACAGCAACATAGGAAGCTGCAGAGAGTAGAGTAGAGTAGTGGACTCAGCCCAATGCATCACAGGCACATCCCTCCCCACCACTACTAGTACCTCCAGGAGGTATTGCCTCAAGACGACAAAACCTTTCTTCAAAGGTTCCCTTTGTGTGGGCTATGTCATCTTTTTGCAGCTACCATCGAGCAGGAGATACAGAACCCTGAAGTCCCATACCACAAGGTTCAAGAACAGCTGTTTCCCTCCAACCATACAGTTCTTGAACAGACCAGCACACCCTCATCACTATTTTAGTACCCACACTGTAATAAACTTGGCTTTTTTGTTGTCATTGTGTTCTTTCTGGTACTGTATAATTTTGTGTAGTTTATACTGTTTTTCTTGTGAATGTTGTCTTTAATGCTGTGTGCCTGCGATGCTGCTAGAAGTTAGTTTATCATTGCTCCTGTACATACACGTACTTGTGCATACCCCAGTAAACTTGGCCTTGACTTTCACCAACGTAAACACAAGGAATTCTGCAGATGCTGGAAATTCAAGCAACACACATCAAAGTTGCTGGTGAACACAGCAGGCCAGGCAGCATCTCTAGGAAGAGGTACAGTCGACGTTTTGGGCCGAGACCCTTCGTCAGGACTAACTGAAGGAAGAGCTAGTAAGAGATTTGAAAGTGGGAGGGGGAGGGGGAGATCCAAAATGATAGGAGAAGACAGGAGGGGGAGGGATGGAGCCAAGAGCTGGACAGGTGATTGGCAAAAGGGATATGAGAGGATCGTAGGACAAGAGGCCCAGGGAGAAGGAAAAGAGGGCGGGGGGGGGGAAATCCCAGAGGATGGGCAAGGGGTATAGTCAGAGGGACAGAGGGAAAAAAAGGAGAGTGAGAGAAAGAACGTGTATATAAATAAATAATTTATATTATTTCACCAAATGATTTCCTGTCCAGGTAAATGTTGTGATTTGGGAAGTGTACTGCAGCCTTTTCACCGCTAGGTGTCGCATATTGCACATAACAAAAATTATTAAATTGGTAACTTAAAGAATAACTAAGCACATTCAAAGACTTCTTACCTTTGTAAAAATATTTCCTTCAGTGGTATTTTAAAGCTTACACTTACTGTACAGTTGGACTGGATGTGAACTTTCAGGTGTTTTAGACACTACAACAGAATGAATGTAAAAACATGCCTTGTTTCTAACATATTTCTGTTCTCCTTAAGTTGAAGAAACCCAGTTCACTCAGCCTCCATAATAGCACCTAGGACTTTTTCAAGGAGAAATGGCCCAAAAGGCCACATCCATCCATCATAAAACATTAAAGAAGCTAATTAAGAATGCTTTGTTGTTCCTCATTTGCTATTTGAGGATCAAAGGTTCACTTATCATGAAAGTCAGTGACTCTGAAATTCTTCTCCTCCAGGTAGCCATAAAACCAAGAAAGAAAAGACAGGCAGCACTCATCAACCCCCATATCGCACCCCCACTTCACTGTACAAAAAATGAACAAAAACAGAACAGACATATCACTCCTCGCTGCACCTGAATGTCAGTGAGCATCACTAACTGCACTGACAATTACAAGACAACAGGACTTGCAGTAAGGGAGAGAGCCAGTGAGAGGAAAGAGTGAGCGGATTCAGTATGGTGACAGAGAAGGCAGTCATGGATGCTGGAAATGGACGCTTGAGTAACAGTGCATGGAAAACAGTGAGAGATGCACGACTTGCAAAACTAAAGTAAAAATAATGTGACGATGATCTTTGTCAGGAAATTTGATAAATTTGATAGTGCTAATGAGGACTGGGAATTGTATATCGAAAGGATTGAACTGTAGTGTAATGTTAACAATGTAGAGGAGGTAAACGTCTCCACACCTTTTACCTAATGGGTGCTAGAACATACAGTCTCTTATGCAACTTAGTAACTCCTGAAAAGTCAGCAAGCAAGACATTCAACGAAACTCGACATTGTCAAAAGGCTATGACATCACCACGCAAGAATGGCCAGCTCATGGTAATCCTGTGTTTCCAGAGTTGTCCATGAGATGAGACAAACTGTCTGTATGTCAAAGAATGCCAATGTGTGGATCTTGTGTTGTGGTTTCCTCTAAACAGTGCCCCAGAGTGTTAGAGAATCTGCATGAAGAACACTGGGGTGCAGTCAGTGCTATGCGATGGCCGGGAATAGGTAGACAGATTGAAGACTTGACCAAAAACTTTTCAGGATCCCAAAAAGTTCCAAACATACCTCCACAGGCATCGTTACACCCATGGGAGCGGCTGTCATCACCATGGCAACGAGTACATATTGACTCTGCTGGGCCATTCATGGACTCCATGTTTCTGATTGCTGTGGATGCTCAAAGTGGCCAGAGATTATAACCAATGAAGTCAACCACATCAGAAGAGACTGTTTCCGCTGAGGACCACCTTCTCCAGAAACGGCTTACCAGAGCAAATGTGAGTGTCAACCAACCACAATACAGTCAGAAGAGATCAGACTGTTCATGAAGAAAAATGGCATCAAACATTTCAAGTCAGCTCCTCGCCATTCAACAAGAAAGGGTTGGATGAAAGGTTTATTCAAGCCTTCAAGAAATCCATTAAAGATATGGACAAAGAGAACATTTCTCTACAGCACAAGGTGGATAGCTTTCTTTTTGTGTATCAGAACTCTGTTCATGTGACAACAAATCAAACATCTGCGATGCTGTTCATAAGGAGGAATCTGAGATCTCGCACGGACCTCCTGAAACCAGATTTAATGAGGGAAATGCAGAACAAACAGTTCAGCCAGTTACCAGGTAAATCAGCAAAGAATTTCAAGGTCGAACAGGAAGTCCCAGCAGACGTTGGAGATCATACATGGAGACATCATGTGGGCCAGATACTGGATGCTCAGCTGAAGAACGCACCTGATTCGACTGCCTCCAACAAGATGGACACATTGCATCCACCAGAGTTACCTCTCAGTGATGATCATGTCACTAACAGCAATGTGACACCTGCAAAAGAGACAGCCTACTAGCCTAACCCAATGCCACTCCACAGGTCCAGAGGCACTATCCTGAAAGAAGCAGAGCTCCACCCAACAGCCTAAATCTTTAGTATAGTGAAGTTAGTTATGGACTATTATTTAAAAAGAGCTACATCAAGAAAACACAGTTATTGTGAAAGCATGTTTATTTGAACATGGTTTCTTAAATAGAAATTGAATGTTTTGTTACATATACAGTTGTATGTTACATTGATCTAAAGGGAGAGGAAGTGTAATGTATGGATCTATTTTTTTAGCACTACTTACTAACTGATAACTTACCCAAGCATATTGATTTGTTGCTCTCTCTCTCTGCAAAGTGAATATATCAGTTAACTTCTCCTCTGAGTGTGTGCCTTTATTTATTTGATATGTGGTTGTACAACCACAACATAAATGGTTTCATGATCTATCCAGAAGATGCCGACTGAAGGAGCTTTGTATGCAGGCGCCATCTTGACCGGAACAGTGGAATTCTTTAATGGGAAGATCAAAAGCTATAGGTTCCAGAAAACTAAACTAACAAGGGAACATGTTAGAAACAGTGATTCAGACATCATTTGTGGAGCTGCAAGAAAAATTGATGCTTCTGGTTAAAGATCCTTTGCCAGACTTTTTCTAGAATTTTTTCTTTGGAAATTTCTGTAGATGTATGGTGGAGAACATTCTGACTGGCTGCATCACAGACCGACATGGATGCTCCTATGCACAGGATAGCAAGAGGATGCAGACGATTGTAGACTCAGCTACAGTAGCTCAATCATGTGCACCACCCTCCCCATGACCCAGAACATCTTCAAGCAACAGTGCTTCATGAATCACTAAGGGCTCTGACCATCCAGGACATGCTCTCTTCTCATTATTACTATCAGGGATGAGGTACAGGAGGCCGAAGCTCCACATTCTACCATTCAGGAACAGCTTCTTCTCCTTCATCATCAAATTTCTAAACAGCCCACGAATACTACTTCATTTAATTAAGGCATCCGTTAGTCTTGCAAGGCCATGGATCTACGCCTGGAAAGTCTTCACTCTCCAGGGCACAGGCCTGGGCAAGGTTGTATGGAAGACCAGCAGTTGCCCATGCTGCAAGTCTCCCCTCTCCACAACACCAATGTTGTCCAAGGGAAGGGCATTAGGACCCATACAGCTTGGCACCAGTGTTGTTGCAGAGCACTGTGTGATTAAGTGCCTTGCTCAACGACACATCACATTGCCTCGGCTGGGGCTCGAACTCACGACCTTCAGGTCGCTAGTCCAATGCCTTAACCACTATTGCACTATTTATATATTTCTGTTATTTATAGTAACTTTTATATATTTGCCCAGCTCTGCTGCCACGAAACTACAAATTTCACATCGTATAAATCAGTGATAATAAATCTGATTCTGATTTTTCAAAGTGATCGGCAGCTGGGTCAACTTGATGTGTTGTGTTCGTCTATCATCGATGTCGATGAGGACCTCGACACCATTATTGATGGTGTCGAGACTAGTGTGTGATTTGGATTTAAGTGAGGGAGAGTTGTGCAGCGTCTGGCTCACTCTCTCTTCCCAGTTCCCATCTGGATCCAGTGGCAAGACAGAGTCTAGACGGCTGGAGATGGGACTAGGTGCAGTGGATGACCAGGACGTCTTCTGTGTCTTGTCCTGCTCTACATGTTCCACGACACTTGCAGAGACCGCCTTCTTGACCGTTGGACCTTCCATTGGTCTCGTCCGCTCAATCCACCAGAGTCTGTCTTCACATGCTGGGATAGACATCTCCCTATCTCACTGAGGGTTTGAGACCCGTCGGCTACCCTCACCTGGTTTAGCCAGCTTGTCGAAGCCGTTGCCCGGGGTGTGGCCGCTGTCGCATGCAAACAGCTATGGGGAGCCACAGGTGAGAGCTGAGTGCCAGTTGCGGATCAAAGGTGGTCTAACCGCCTTGAAAAGGACGCAATATGGTCTTCCGGGTCATCAAGGGAATGGCGGCGTAAGGAAAAGGTCTCTCGACAAAAAAGGTAAACTGCCCCAAAATCGAATTTAGACAAATACTTAATATTGCATAACTATATTAATAAAAGGGGCAAGGATGATATCTAAGAACAAGATTAAAAAGTCCGCTCCGAAGGCTGATAAACACAAAGAGACGCAACAAGGCGACAGGCCTAGCTCCCCACGGCAAGCCAGGACGGAGAGAATGAGGGGAATCAGTGACTCTGTCTTTGATTCTCGGAGAGATTCGTGAGTTCCGACAAGATAACAGCAAAGAGCTGGAAGATATTAAAGGAGAAATAGTAAAAACTAACTTGAGGATAGATGAAGCTGAAGCGAGGGTTATTGGAATTGAAGAGAAGCTACAAAACACAGAGGAAGTGATAACAGAAATGCTGAAGCTGCAAGACCAGCTCCAGTGGAAACTAATAGATCAAGAAGGCCGCTCAAGGGAAAATGTGAGGATCTACGGAGTTTCCGAAGGAACTGAAGGTAAACTCGGATTGGTGATTCCCTTCATGGAGAAGCTGCTTAGAGAGAACCTTTATATACCGGCCGCAAAAGACCTACAGATAGAAAGGGCTCACTGCGCGTTGGCACCACAGCCTCTGGCAGGTGCCCAGCCCAGATCGATTCTAGTCAGATTTCTCAGTTACAGAACGAAGGAAGAGGTGCTTAAACGGGCATGGCAAAAAAAAAGTTTCATGTGGAGCAACTGTAAAATCAGTTTAGACCACGACTACGCACCGGGGATCCTTGCCAGACGGAAGGAATATACAGAAACACGGAGAGTCCTGAAGGAAAACAACATCAGATTCCAGACCCTGTATCCATCTTGGCTGAGAGTCTTTTACGACGAAGGGACAAAAACTTACGCTACGGTGGAGGAGGCAATGTTGGACCTGGCGGACCGGGGACTACCTATTAAAGTTATCACCCAACCGGAGTCGCTACTGGAGAGGATTCGGCAGAAGTCGTGGCAGTTAGTGGGGCGAGGACGCTCCACACGAGCCAGAGTGTCAAACTACAAGGAAAAGCTGCAAATATTCAGACGCGAATGTACAGAGAATACAGATTAATTAAGAGAAATGACTGAGAAGAGTAAATCAGACTTAAAGGTAAAATGAAAACTGGTAACTGAAAATAAACTAGACGGAATAACTTGAATGATAGCAATATGGTCGAGACATAAATAGGAGAAAATTCTCTATGATTATTCAAACTGCTGAGGGCCCTCTAACACAGGGTGAAGATAGAGGTTATCCCTCTGAACTGAGGTGGGTCGGTGCTCAGGTCTCACTG
The DNA here is from genome assembly GCF_030028105.1 of Mobula birostris. NCBI lineage: Eukaryota > Metazoa > Chordata > Chondrichthyes > Myliobatiformes > Myliobatidae > Mobula > Mobula birostris. The sequence continues at coordinate 118,839,910 of NC_092373.1, read as the reverse complement.
TGGGAAGTCGGGAAAAATTTTCAAATGTTATACGTTCAAAAATGTCTAGGGTGTGGTTATATGTCTTGGTTTACTGTTGAGAAGGGATTGCTTACTGTTTGGTTAGAAAAGGAGAGTGTTTTTTTTCTACTAGAGAAAAATGCAAACTGAATTGGTAAAAATAATTTCCTATAATGTTAATGGGGTTTTGAATCCAATTAAAAGAAATAAGATTATGTCTAAATTGAAAAAAGAGAGGGCACAAATAGCTTTCCTCCAGGAAACACATATGAGCCAATCTGAACATGGAAAATTAAAAAGAATGGGCTTTAAGCATGTATTTTATTCATCATATAAATTGAGTCATAAAAGAGGGGTAGCTACTTTAATATCAAGAACTCTTAATTATGAACATATTTCAGAGACTAAAGACAAAGAAGGACGGTTTGTAAAAATTACAGGAAGAATAGAAGGTACAGAAATAACATTGCTGAATGTTTATGCTCCTCCAGGTTGTGAATGGTCATTTTATAGACACATTTTTGACCTAATGGTCAGTTCTCAAGGGGTAGTAATTTGTGGAGGGGATTTTAATATTAGATTAAATCCTGTATTAGATTCTTCAAGAATAGTTACTCAGAATAAACCTCTGACTCGGAAAATGAATTTATTGATGGAGGAGTTGGGAATTATAGATGTGTGGAGGAAATTACACCCCACTAGTAAAGATTATACACATTACTCTTTCCCTCATTCAGCCTATTCAAGGACAGACTATTTCTTTATCTTTAATACAGATAGACTCCAGGATAAAAAACTGTAATATTGCAACAATTGTTCTGTTGGATCATAGCCCAGGCTCTATGTCTCTAATCCTGGAAAGGAAAATGAGGAAAACACTATGGAGGTTAAACTCACATATACTCAATAACCCAAAAGTAATGGAGAGATTAAGGGGAGAAATCAAAGAATATCTAGACCTTAATGACACGGGAGAAACATCACCAGTGATCTTATGGGATACATTGAAAGCAGTACTGAGAGGGAAAATTATTTCCATTACCACTCACATGAAAAAAATCAATGCACAAAAATTAGCAGACCTTCAAGGAAAATTAAAACAACTTCAAGTTGTAGATAGCAACAAAAGTAATTCAAATCTAAAACAGGAAATTAGGAAATTGCAAAGTGAAATTGACGATATTTATACATTGGAAACTCAAAGAAATTTTCTTTACCTAAGACAAAAGAATTATGAAGTAGGAGGTAAATCAGCTAGATTATTAGCATATAAATTATGAAAACAACAAGCAGACAATACAATTCATAAGATAAAGAATCCAAAGACAAAACTTGTGGAGAGTACAATAGGGAAAATTCAAGAGAGTTTTGAAACATAGTATCGAGAGCTGTACTCCCAACCCTGGGCCCCCAATGAACCCTATATAGACAGTTTATTGAATTCTTTAGATCTACCTAAATTTACAGATTTACAAAATGAAAGTTTATTAGAACCAGTAACTGCCAAAGAACTGAACGTGGCCATCTCTAGGTTAAAGGCTGGAAAGTCCCCGGGTTCTGATGGGTTTACCTCAGAGTGGTACAAGTCCCTGAAGACACAGTTAGCCCCATTACTACTTAACACCTTTAATTGGATCTTGCAGAGAGGAGAAACTCCACCTTCCTGGAGAGAAGCGATTATTTCAGTTATTCCTAAAGATGGTAAAGATAAACTAGAATGTGGCAATTATCGGCCAATTAGTGTTCTTAATTTAGATTACAAACTATTTACATCTATATTAGTGCGCAGATTGGAAAAGTTTTTACCTGGCCTAATCCATTTAGACCAGACTGGATTTATTCAACAAAGACAAACACAGGCAACATAAGGAGAACTCTACACATATTAGAACAGGTTAATAAGAACGAGACAGAGACAATGGTAGTAGGATTGGACGCTGAGAAAGCTTTTGATTCGGTTAGTTGGGCATTCCTATACAGAGTGTTGGGAAGATTCGGCTTTCAAGAAAAGTTTATTAAAATTATTCAGACTCTATATGACAGCCCTACAGCCCGAATTAAGATAAATGGGGACCTCTCGGACGACTCCATCTTAGAGAGAGGCACTGGACGGGGATACCCAATTTCTCCTCTCCTTTTTGCACTATATATTGAACCGCTTGCCCAGCTAATAAGACAGAGCGAAATCGTAAAAGGTATCAAGGTGGCAGGGATTGAACAGAAAGTGGCGTTATTTGCAGATGATGTTTTGGTCTATCTGAGTGAACCAGAAAAATCATTTATGGGATTGTTTACACTGTTGGATGACTTTGGGAAAATATCAGGTTATAAAGTATCAGGTAAAGAAAATGCAGGTTATGTCCCTAAATTATACACCATCCAAAAAAATTGCAGGATACATACGATCTTAAGTGGGAAGCTAAATCATTAAAATATTTAGGAATAACCCTGCCGAAGGATCTTTCAACGCTGTCACAGGTAAATTATGGGCCATTAATCTCAGAGATAAAAGCAGATATGTATAGATGGAATCTTATCCCCTTTTAAAGTTTAAATTCAAGGATAAATACGATAAACATGAATATTCTTCCTCGGTTACTGTATCTTTTCCGTACTTTACCTGTGGAGGTGGATGATAATCAATTCAGGGAAGGGGACAAATAGATTTCCCGCTTCACTTGGCAAGGAAAGAAACCTAGAATTCGATATAACACCTTACAGTTAGGGAAAGGAGGAGGAGGTATGGTTCTTCCTTGCCTGAGAAATTATTTTTATGCCTCACAGATAACCCCTGTTATATTGGTGTAATAGGGAATATAAGGCTAGATGGAAGGAAATAGAATTTGGATTAGTTGACAGTTTTCCTCTACAGGCCTCAATAGCTGACAAAGGATTGATGGCCCAATTGGAAAAATTTAAAAACAATTGGATAAATCTTACATTAAAAGTATGGCAGAAGGTGGTTAATTTGTGTGGAATTAATAACATGTTAAAACTCTTCAGATGGTGTGCGTATGATACCGAATTCCTTCCCAACAGAGGAGATAAAAGATTTGAACTATGGATAAAGAAAGGTCTTACAACCTACCTCTCATTTATAGATAAAAGAGTATTACAAAGTTTCCAAGTCCTGCAGGACAAACATGGCCTAGAACACAATGACTTTTTTTTAAGGTACCTTCAAGTACGAAACTATGTTAACCAGAGTTGTAGATATACAGACCTATCAACAGTAGAATTAGAAATCTTCAAGATTCTGAATTCGGCTTGCAGTTCAATACCTAGTAAATCAGTTTCTCGATTATATAATACACTCTCCCATGCTAAAAATGTAAACACGTTGTATATTAAAGAGAAGTGGGAGAAAGAAGCAGGGTTGGTACTTTCAGAGGAGGCTTGGGGGAAAATCTGCAGCTTTCAATGGTCCTCCACTAATTCTTTGATTTGGAGAGCACATTGTTGGAAAAATATTATAAGATACTTCAAGACGCCATATCAGGAAAAATATAAAGATACAAACGTGATGTGTTGGAGAAGGTGCGGCTCCAAGGAGGCAAATCATTTTCATATTTTCTGGAACTGCCCTAAATTAAGTATATATTGGGAAGGTATTCATAGAACATTAGTTAAGGTACTTAGGTCCCAGATACCTCTGAACTTTGAGACGCTCTATTTGGGGCATGTATTGTTTCTTGAAAAGAAGGAAGGTATAAAGTTGCTGCAGGCCCTCTTAGCGGCAAGTAAGAAATCAATCACTAGAAAGTGGCTAAATCCAATACCACCTACATTAGAAGACTAGCACGAAATTATCTTGGAAATATTTAAAATGGAAAAGTTGACTTACTCCCTGAGAATTCAAAAAGAAAAATTTTATCAAATCTGGAATAAGTGGATTGAATATATAACCCCAATGCGAGCAGACTTTAGATGACTCTCCTAATGATTTATACTGCTCTTCTCATCAACACAGTAATATTGCTAACGTAAGCACCCCTAGTCTAAATGTTTACTGTTTTTTGTTTTCTTTTGGAAAATAGAGAATTAATACAAGTAAAGGAAAAGATTTGGGAAAGGGATAAAAAATGATAAAATTAAGTAAATAAGTACATAGGGATTGGATAATTCTGTCTGGGGGCAGGAGCAAGCATGAACAAATTAGGATATAAACACCTACAACAGTTGTTACATAGGCTTACATACAACATTTTGGACCAGTAGAAATGGTCCAGAAGAGATATATGGAAACTATTATTACTATTTTTCTTAACAACTAATACCATTACTTAACCTAATAGATTAGAATTACCACTGTACATAATCATCTATTTAAGTGTCTAATTTCCTTTTATATCATCTCAATGTGCACTTAAGAATGTATAAATAATTACAGTTTTATATATATATAAAAAATGGAAAAGGTTATACCTGTGAAAAAAGTACATGATACTTGTGAATTCCTTATCCAAATAAAAATAAAATTAAAAAAAAAGAAAAGGACACAATATGTTCCCCCACCAGAGGTGCTACCCTTCCCTGACACCCCATACACCCTAAACACTTGATGATAACACAGCAGCTAGATCTCAGGAATTCCCTTCCTAGACATCAGGAAGCTGTGACGTAATGTAGAGGAGGCTTGATCCAAAAGCAGAGCAGTGGAGGCGATTTAGCAGTGAACAATAACTTTAACAATAGAACACAAAATAACACAACAAGCAACAAGGTAAACTTTAGACAGGGAGAGTGAAAACCAAGAGCAATGGGTTGAGGCCGGCCAGTACGATGAGCGAACAAGGACTGTGGATGAGAACTGGGATTAAATAGGCTGCAGGTGATGAGACTGGAGTGACCAGCAGGTGAACCCTATTAGCTGGGTGGAGACTCTGAGGTGTCAGTGGGAGCTGGCCTGACAGAAGCCTGATTCACACATTTTTGGTGTGCTCCCTTTGAGCACTGACTGCAAAGTATGAGCAGATGAAGTCAAAGTACATTTATTATCAAAGTATGTATATGTAATTTGATAATAAATATATCATATAAATATTAAATATATATTTTATGTACAGTGAATTCCAGTTAATTGGTTCATTGGTTAATCAGGACAGCTGCTTATTTGGGGCAACTCTTCAACAACAGAAACTAATTGAGAAAATAGCCTGGAGTTCCTTTGTTTATTTGGGACCTTATGCTGCTTCGTTGGGACAGGAGACTGTTGCCGAATAGTTTCTACCTAGTGCCATTCGCCTGCACTTGTGTAGCCATTAGACACTTACACTGTGCTTAGAGCAAAGGGTTCTAAAATATTGTCATTTGTATGAGTTTTTTCAAAAAGCAGTGATTTTTATCACTGATAGTTGGCAAGAAAGAAGCAGTGAAACAATTCAGAACTGTTTTGCTCACTGCAGTTCAGACTTGGACATGTCAGAAACAACTGGGAGTGAAAATGAAGCAAAGCTGGCCAAAACAATAGACTTCTCCCATCTGGTCGGCACCATACTTATCTTTTCAAAATGGGTTTTCCCCTTATCAGGTGGCACCCTAGCCTCATTAATTTTCGTGATAACGCTGACTAGGTCTGCTCGCTTATCGTGGCAAGCTGTTAGCATATCAATAGCCTGTAACTGTGTTAGCTCATGTCTACAATAGTCAATAGCATCCTTCCTCCTGTGCGGCCAGTAAGACTCCTTTATGATTCTATTGACTGTTTCCCTCACCCCAAAATGTCCACCGAGGGGTATCTTGTGGGCCAGGTTAAAAATCTCACCCCCATAAATTTTCGGCACTATCGCCCCCCCATTTCTCATCTGCGGGTACGGTACTTGGTCTCCATTTCCTCCTTAGTACTCCCTCCTTCACATAATAGCCCACTGGCTCCCTTTTTAATGCTGCTTCGGAGAGAGCTGTCTCCATCAAAACCATCAGCTCCTCGTCTCGCTCCTGTGCCTGTATAAATTCCTTCCTTGCTGATGATAAGTCTACCTCAATGTCCGTTTCACTACGCTCCTTCTTTTCACTTTCTAACCCCTCCTGGCACAAGGCTAGTAAAAATGTCTCAGCTAAATCTACATTCACTTCGGCAGCCTTTCTGGACAAGCGCTGAGTCACTGCACAAACAGGTTAAACCTGTGGGTCCATGGGCGGGTCCTCAATCCTGGCAGGCTGGCTCGTCAGCTTTACTGCTGAGTACGCCTCTCTGCTGGCGAGGTCATTATCGAGTAAGATCTCCACATCTTCCATTGGTAGTTCGGGCCTCACCCCGATCGTGACTGGTCCGGAGACCAAGTTGCTTCTTAGGTGTACCTGGTGCAAAGGTACTGCTTCAGTCCCTTTCCCAATGCCTTTTATCACCCTGACCTCCCCAGTCTGGGTCTCTGAACTAAAGTCTAACACACTCTTTAATATCAATGACTGACAAGCTCCATTCTCTCTCCAGATCCGTACTGGAACTGGGTTTAACCCCTCCTTCACCGACTCCAATCCGGCCGAGATAAACCTCTCGCGCCCTTCCTGAACTTTATCAGACTGCTTCTCCCCTAGCGGTTTGTTTACCAGCTCAATACAGCCAGTCGGAACCGTCGTTTTCCCTTTCCCAGTCTCCTTCTTTGGGGCAAAGCACCTGGACGCAAAGTGTCCGGCTTTCCCACAATTATAGCATACGACCCCAGGAGACTTCCTACCAAACTGCTCCCGGTCTACCTTATCCTTCTCACTAGTCCCCGGCTTACTTTCTAACTTTTCTGGCGGACTCTCTCCGCCGTCCTGACTACCCTTCTGGTAGCCTTTACTCGGGGTAAACTTTGCTTTGTGCATTAACGCGTATTCATCCGCTAACTTAGCAGTTGCGGCTAAGGTGTCTGCCTCTTTCTCATCTAGGTAGGGTCTCATACCTTCAGGGACACAGCCTTTAAACTGCTCAATCAGTATTAGCTGTAGCTGTCTGTCATAATCTGCATTGACCCCTTTCGAGGCGCACCAACGGTCACAATACATTTGCATCTCACGGGCAAACTCTAAATATGTGCGGCCTCACTGCTTCCTCACATTCCGGAACCTCTGCCGGTATGCCTCTGGGACCAACTCATAAATCCTGAGTATAGCCTCTTTCACCACATCATACCTCTGGGCATCTTCTGCGGACAAGGCCGAGTAAACTTGCTGGGCTTTTCCTTTAAGTACGCTCTGAAGCAAAACAGCCCACTTATCCCTCGGCCAGTCCTGACTTGCAGCAACTTTTTCAAAATGGAGGAATTACCAATCAACATCGGCCTCCTCAAATGGGGGAACCAGCCTAACCTCCTGGGTCGCCCTGAACCCTCCACCTTGGTTCGGCATGGGCCCCTGCACTAGCGTCATCTTTAACTTTTCCAGCTCAAATTCACTTTCCCTCTGTTTCTCTCTCTTGTCGTTCTAATTGCCTGTCCCTCTCTTCTCTCTCTAACTGTTTTATTCTCGCTTCTTGCTCTAACTGCCTGTCTCTCTCTTCTCATTCCAGCTGTTTTGCCCGGAACTCGTACTCGAGTCTCAATTTTTCAATCTGCAGCTGTACTGCTTCTCCTCCAGGTTTGCCCATAGATACCACCTCCAGCTCCCCTTGGGGAAACACACCTTTAGATACATAATGCTCTATGATAGCTCTGTGCATCTCCGCTCTCCTCATTGTCAACTTCCCCTTAAAAAGATTCAACCGTTTTGCCACAGTTGCCAGTTCTGATTTCCTGGCATCCTCTAATGCCTCCAAGGTTGGCGCCTTTAGAAATTCCGCAATCTCCATTTCTGCTGTTTGCCCTTTCTTTCTTTCGGGAATTTTAACCCAATCAATTTACCCAGTCCCAAATTTGGCGTTCAAAATCCCAGACGAGATCCCCACTTATGTTACATACCCCGTAACTGGGTTGCCAAACCAGCAGAAATGGACCACTTTGTTGGAGCCTGGATTACTGGAACTAAGAAAGTTTTATTAAAGAAATAAGTAACACAGTACTCTAATCATAAGGATATGAATGCAACAGATTAGCAATGATAAAACACACATGTACACAGAACTAGGGTAATAGGAATCAAACAAGCTCTATCGCAGTCTAGGGGTAAAATGATCAGTCTCAAGTGACACAGAGTTCAATTCAGCTTAGTACAGTTCGCTGTAATCACTGTTGTGCCGTTGGAGAGAAAGAGAGGGAGTTATGCAAATCTGATTCAGACAGACCTTTGTTCTTCGCAGTTAGCTTTCGGGCGGTCATTTTTATATCTTTTATTCCACTGTGGTCACCGACTGTGACCCCTCCGTTCTGGATATGACTGTTCTTCCACGGTGAACCTGGTACCCAGGCAAGGGCGGACACACACACCAGGTTCCCGCCGATCGTACCTTTTCACCCTGTGCGTCTATTGTCAGTTCCCGCGACCCGACCTCCAACCTCTCACCAACTTGTGGGGGCACACCACTCTTCCAGGGTCTCATTATCTCGTGATGTGTTTCTTGCCTTAGCAAACCTGTTCCTTTTATCCCCCTGCTGGGGTATCACCTGTCCATCAAACTTAAAACAGTTCAGGTTCAAAGCAACCGGTCTGTCAATATTTGTACTGGTGTCTCTTTTCGTTATCTCTCTCTCCTCTCTCGTTAACATTTTGAACGTTTCTCCATTTGCCTCCCTTATCTCTCTCATCAGCATCAATCTTCTGATAACTTGGCTTGTCGTCACACTGGGAACAGACCCAAGTGCAAGACACAGACACTGAAGTACTAGGGACAGGACTAGGATACGGGGTGAGGGCTAGGACATGGACACGGAACAGAACTGGACAAGAGAGCTAGGAGCCCAGGCTTGGACTCTGAGCCAGAGACTGGAAAAGGACCAAGAACCTGGGTTGCCTCAGGCTTGGACCCCAGAACTAGACAAGGACATGATTTGGCTGGCAGGCCGGACGAGGCTGGAGTCTTGAGACTTGAGGCGAGGCTTGAGACTGGAGTCGAGTCTTGAGACTAGAGACTTGAGGCTAGGGGTCTTGAAGCTTGGCTTGGGGTCTTGAAGCTCCTCCTGGGCAAAGCGCGGTACTCCTGGACAGGGCGCAGTACTCCACCCGATGGAGGCAAGGGACAGGAAGGGACAGAACCAACCACAGGGTAATGGCAAGACAGCTTGACTTACCCGGTGGAGGCAAGGGACAGGAAGGGAGCTAGGTACAGGGTGGCTCCAGGACAAGACTGCAGGCGAGATGAGGCGAGAGTTACCAGCAAGACAAGGCAAGGCTTCAGGCAATGCAAGGCGAGACAAGAACTTCAGGTGAGGCGAGAGTTACCGGCAAGACAAAGCAGGGCTTCAGGCGAGAAAGCAGAAGGCAGGGGAAGGGATACAAGGAGTAAGGACAAGAACAACCCAGCAGCCATGCCCTGCTCTCTGGAGGTATTTATGTAGCCAGCCCCAACGAGAATCAGCTGTCTCAATTAGTGCTCAAACAGGAACAGAAACAGGGTAGACAGGAAAACCTGGAGCAAGGATCGATGGACTGGACCGTGAACTGGAATGCAGACTTCACGGACTGGACCATAACAGTACCCGCCACCCCCCCCTCCCCCCACGGGAGACTCCTGGTGACCAAACAGGCTATCCAGACTATGGATGACCCGGGCGGAGTGCAGGGTATTTAACAGAAGGGAACCCCGGGTGGCAAGGGGAAAACGACAGTGTCTGTGTCGCTGGGTCCATGGTTGGTCGGATTGTTCTGTCATAGGGAGGTGGCTGGGAATGGACCCAAGTGCAAGACACAGACACTGAAGTACTAGGGACAGGACTAGAATACAGGGTGAGGGCTGGGACATGGACACGAAAACCGGGAACCCGGAACAGAACTGGACAAGAGAGCTAGGAGCCCGGGCTTGGACTCCGAGCCAGAGACTGGACAAGGGCCCAGAACCTGGGTCTTGCCTCTGGCTCGGACCCCAGAACTAGGCAAGGACGTGACTTGGCTGGCAGGCCGGACGAGGCTGGAGTCTTGAGACCTGAGGCGAGGCTTGAGACCAGAGCCTTGAGGCTAGGGGTCTTGAAGCTTGGCTTGGGGCGAGGCTCGAGGCTTGGGGTCTTGAAGCTCCTCCTGGGCAGGGTGCGGATCTCCACCCGACGGAGGCAAGGGACAGGAAGGGACAGAACCAACCGCAGGGTAATGGCAAGACAGCCTGACTTACCTGGCAGAGGCAAGGGACAAGAAGGGAGCTAGGTATAGGGTGGCTCCAGGACAAGACTGCAGGCGAGACGAGGCGAGAGTTACCAGCAAGATAAGGCAAGGCTTCAGGCAATGCAAGGTGAGACAAGAACTTCAGGCGAGGAAAGAGTTACCGGCAAGATAAGGCAGGGATTCAGGCGAGAAAACAGAAGGCAGGGGAAGGGATACAAGGAGTAAGGACAAGAACAATCCAGCAGCCACGCCTGTCTGTCTGTCTGTATCTATCTTGTTTTACGGCGGTTGGCATCCAGCTTAATGGCGCATTACCGCCACCCTCTGCTCCAGAATGTGCACTAGACATACATTCTAAATCCCTTCACCCAATCGCGCACGCGTATACACACACACACATATATATATATATATATATATACACACACACACACAAACCTACACTTCACCCTCCCATCTTTGACCATCCTAGTATCCTATTCCTGTTTATTCGTCATATTCTATAAAAAACCCCTGTACCCCTTAAAAACACTAATAATACCCGGACTTGTGCTCTCTCACCCATGCCCATCAACCCTTTTAACGTGAATTCCTGCACCTCCAACTCCCTTAATTTAATTCTCATCATCTCTCTCTGTATCCCATACTTCCTGCAACACAAAACTACATGTTCTACTGACTCCTCTTCCTGACATTCCTCACACAATCCTGTCTGGTGTTTCCCTATTATTTTCAATGTTTTGTTTAATGCACAATGCCCCAGCCTTAACCTAGTCCACACAATTTCCTCTCTTCTGTTTCCATTACCTACCCTAGTAACTGCAAAACTCTTTTGTATTTGATATAAATGCCTCCCTTTCCCCTCCCTGTCCCATCTTTCTTGCCACATTCGGTTGACTTTTTCCCAGATTACACACTTAACCTCTGCTTTACTGATACTAATGTGCATTTCCACATTTTCTTTCTTTAACGCCCTCTTTGCCAACTCATCCACCCTCCCATTCTCCTTCACCCCTACATGTGCTGGAACCCATAGAAATTTTACCTGACCTCCCTGATTTGCAATTCTTGTAACTAACTGAAGGACTTCATAAAGTACATCTTGCCAACTGTTTGTGTGAAAAGACCTTAAACTTGCTAGAACTGAGGATGAATCTGAACATATCAATGCTTTGGCTTGTCTGGCTTTCAGCACCCATTGCAACGCAACCAACACTGTCAGCATCTCCACTGTAAACATCCCTAACTTATTAGATGTTCTTCTGCTGATTCCAATTTCTTTTGCTGGTATTACCACCCCAAACCCTGTCACTCCTGTTTCAGGTTCCTTCGCACCATCCGTATAAATGTGAGTATAATCACTATACTTTTCCATCACATGACAGTTAAATGCATTTACCAAATCTGTTTTATATCTTTCTTTCCTTTTTACCTCTAACAAATGCCAGTCTATGTCAGGCCATACAAGCTTCCATGGAGCTACAACCGGATAAACTACTGAAGGACTTATCCTCAGATCAAATACTCCACATTCTTTTGCAATATCATTCCCTACCCGACTAAAGGTATCCCTCTGAAACCTCCCATTTTCCCAGCACTCCTGCAACACTCCTTTAGTAGGGTGAGAATCATTGTGCCCCTGCAAGTTAGCCCAGTAGTTTGCCATCAGTTGCATCCTTCTTAGTTCCAAAGGCATTATTCCCATTTCTACCTGTAGTGCTGACACTGGTGACGTTTTAAAAGCCCCACTGCACACTCTCAAGGCCTGAGCCTGAATCACATCCAGTTTCCTTATAAGAGACCTAGTTGCTGATCCATGTACTATATTTCCATAATCCGATACAGATCTCACTAAAGCCACATACATTCTCTTCAAAGCTGAACAACTTGCTCCCCATTCTCTACCAGTCAAGCATCTCATCACATTTATTACTTTTTTACATTTCTCCTCAACTTTCCTGATATGGCCTGCCCATGTTAATCGTGAATCAAATATAACTCCCAGAAATTTAAATGATGCAACCCTTTCTAATTCAACCCCATACATTCTTAACTTCTTCCCTACCTCAACCCTTTTCCTGGTAAAAAATACAGTTTGAGTTTTACCTACTGAAAATCTACATCCCCAATCATAACCCCACTCCACCACTTCATCAATTGCTTCTTGTAGTTTCCTGATTATATGGTCCATGTTCCTGCCTCTTTTCCACAAGGCCCCATCATCCGCAAACAGTGACCTACCTATATCCACTGGTACCTTTGTGAAGACATCATTGATCATAACGATGAAAAGTAATGGGCTAATCACACTACCTTGAGGTGTGCCATTTTCCACTATGTACTGTTTTGATAATTCTGATCCAATCTGAACTTGAATTTTTCTACCAAACAAAAAATCTTTATTCCAATTAAAAACTCTCCCATCAACCCCCATCTTGTGCAGTTTAATTAATAATCCTTCCTTCCACATCATATCATAGGCTTTCTCAATGTCAAAGAACACTGCCACTACTGACTCTCTATTTGCCTGGGCCTTCCTTATTTCAGTCTCTAACATAATCGCTGAGTCCATGGAATTCCTTCCCTTTCTAAAACCACTCTGATAACTTGCCAGCATTCCCCTTTTCTCAAGCTCATATGATAACATTTCTGTTATCATCCTTTCCATTATCTTACACATACTTGATGTTAATGCAATTGGTCTGTAGCTAGTGGGTTTTGACAGATCCTTGCCAGGCTTCCTTATTGGAATTACTACTGCTTCTCTCCATGCACTTGGTAATCTTCCCTCCTCCCACACTCTGTTATAAAAATGCAGCAACTTCAAGAGCGCTCCTTCTCCTAGATTTTTTAGCATCACAGAGCATATCAGATCTTTCCCTGGGGAGGTTGGTCTCGATCTCTTTATTGCTCTCACCATTTCTGCTAATGTAAATGGATCATCAATTATATCATCTGTTCCTTCCCTCCTGCTTAACACACCTGGGTGTTGGCTCATTATTCTTTCCCTTCTTCTTCTCCCTTCTTCAGACAAATTTTCTGAACTGTGCATCAGTACAAATGACTTGGCCATGACCTCAGCCTTATCCCTACTGGAGACTGCAGTTTCCTCCTCAGATATCATTACTGGATATTCCCATTCCCTGCTATCTCCTCCCATCCTCTTAATCATTCCCCATATCTCTCCCACAGGTGTTGTTCTTCCTACCTTGTTGCAAAAACTCCTCCAACTTGCCCTCTTAGCTTGACGTATAGTTCTTCTCACCACTGCCTGTGCTTTCTTATATTGAACCAAATGCTGCATATTATGGGTTCTTTTAACTAGCCTGAATGCTCTATTTCTGTTTTTTACAGCCTGACAACATTCCTCTGTCCACCATGGTACCAGTTTTCTATTCATCCTATTTTTACTCCTAGGTATAGATCCTTCTGCTGCCATGATAATTGCTGAAGTCACCTGACTGTTTAATTCATCTATATTTCCAGAAATATCAATCTTTGTCAACCCTTCTTCACTCAACTTCTGGAACTTACCCCAATCTGCTTTTCCAAACACCCACTTTGGGGTTCCGCCACCTGGTCTTACTTCAACTCTTTCACCCACTGAACACAAAACTGGGTAGTGATCACTGCCTACTGTTGAAGCAGTCCAAACTCCCCAGTTACTAACGCCAGCCAAGGTATTAGACACTAACGTAATATCTAACACTGACTCAGTTCCTGTTGTTATATCTATCCTTGTGCCGCTACCATCATTCATACACACCAAATCCCTTTCTTCCATCAAATCTTCAATTACCTTCCCATTTGGATCTGTAATCTGATCCCCCCAGATTGTGCTATGAGCATTGAAATCTGCACACCACACTACTTTATGTCTGTTTTGTCCTTGTATCTTTAATAGGCTGTCCAAATCCAACCTTTTACATGGATTGTAGTAGTTAATTATAACCACTCCCTCCCCTCTCTCCCACACTTCCAACACTATGTATTCCTGATCATCTCCTTTTTCCAGTACCCTATATGGTATACCTTGCTTGATTAACATAGCACAACCCCCTCCTCCCCCTAGATTTCTATCTTTCCTTATCATTGTATACCCATATACCACAAAGTCTAAAGTTGGTTTCAACCAAGTTTCCTGAATACACACTACATCCGGTTTTACAACCATTTCTTTAATAAAGTGCTTGAATTCCTGGCTATTGGCCAGTAAGCTCCTTGCATTCCATTGTAAAAGAATCATCATAATTAGTATTAACCAACACATGACACTTCCTGGCTTGACTGATTACTGAGGTTCTCCCTCACTTCCTCCCATGTCAGTCCTACTAACCCTAAATGGTTTACTGCTGCTTTTACCACCAGCTGAATTTTGTCACTTTTTGACTTTACCTCAGCCGTACTATTAATCATTCCTGCAATGAATGTTACTAGAGCCTTTTTGTCTACATAAATCCTGTCATTTGTTCTTTGTTGCATCTCTCGTATCCCTATTGCTCCCTGTTCATTAGGAGCATTATTCTGTTCTCTTGACATTCTTACAGCTTCTGCATAAGTGATCTTTCTTTTCACTCTTATTTCTTGAATTTTAGTCTCCTGTCTCACAACCTCACACCCACTATATGCAACATTATGAGCTCCTCCACAATTGCAGCATTTTGGTTGAACTCCTGTTCCGCACTTTCCATATTCATGATCACCCCCACATCTAGCACATCTCCTCTGCCTTTTACAGTTTTTAGCCACGTGTCCAAACCTTTGACAATTATAGCACCTCAATGGCTTTGGCACATGCACCCTTACTGGGTAACTCATGAAACCCAGGAACACCTTCCTTGGCACTCTTTCTTCTTCAAATTCAATCAATACAGATTCACTTTCCTTTTTCACTCCCTCCTTTGTTGTTTTCAGTCTTTGAACATTCATTACTTTCCCTCCTTTGATATTCCTCTTTATCTCCTCCATATTTATACTCATTGGTATCCCCGTGATCACTCCTTTACAACCACCGTTTTGTGCTCCCACCCTCCCAGTGTATTCCACCTTGCATTTTCCTATCTCTTTTAGCTTGAGTGCTTTCACAAGTTGTTCCTCATTCACACATCTTACCAATAAGTTGCCATCATTAAGGACTTTTGCAAATACTATTTCCCCTATCTTATTTGTCAGAGTTGTTGTTAGCACAAACAGGTTAATTTTCTTCATATGTCCCTGAGCCTTCTCATTAAACCTAATTATGACAACACCTCTTCTCTGAGCTTGTTCATCTTCCTCACTTTCAGAGCTTTCTCCACTATCATTTCTTACTCTTTTATTCCCTTTGTCTTGGTTTTTATTCATCCGACCCCTCACTACCTCCTCATTCCCTTTATTTCTCCCTTCACAATAATCCACCTCTCCCCAGCTGCCTACCTCTGGTCCCAAGTCTCTATCCCTCTCCTTCTCCACTTTCTTTCCCTCAACCCCGCCTCTTATCTTGTCCGCCATTACCGGACCCACACGACCCCCTCCCAGCAATTTCCGTTCCTTCCCCACTCTCTTTCCCTCAACAGGTTCCAAACCACATTCACGCATCAAGCAAAACACAGCCAGCTTCCAGTCGAGCCAACTCAGCCACTCCCTTCTCAGACGCCGGATTGCCAGACCACTCCTGAACGGAGCACGACTCCCAACCAGCAGTTCAGCAGCCGCACCCTGGTCTCTGAAGGTATTTATGCAGCCAGCCCCAATGAGAATCAGCTGCCTCAATTAGTGCACAACAGGAACAGACACAGGGTAGACAGGAAAACCTGGAGCAAGGGTCAACGGACTGGACCGTGAACCGGAATGCAGACTTCACGGACCAGACCATGACAGAATGTTACAATGAAAATGAACATATGGAGCATAAAATTGTCAAAAGCATTGTACAAAGGTAGTCCATTATCTACACTCGGTATCTGCACTGATTTTATTCATTTACAGTCAATCAAAAGAACATGGCCAAGTACACTGGATGAATTCCTCCTTCGATAACTATTAGGAACTAATACACAACTTTATAGTGTTGTAGTAGCATTGGTAGTGTTCTAATTTGTTCTGTATTTCATTTTAATATATATTTGTTACTCAGTTCAACAATAGTTTTCCTTTTTAATACATTTTTAACTATTTCCATTGACCAAATGTATTGTTTTCGATGTTTCGCAATTAACTGGAATCTACTGTGTACACACACACACACACACACACACACACACACACACACACACACACACACACACGCACGCACGCACACACACACACACCCCCCTTTTTTTCTCTAACCCCTTATTAGTGGTGTGCATGTGTATTTTCCCCGCAATCTCAGGTCCTCTACCAGAGGCCTTAGCCTAAGGGTTTGGCGCAGTATCCTTGCTGTTCCTAGTAGTGCAATCTTCTGGACAGAGATTTCAAATGTTATTTCTGGGATTTGTTGGAGCCACTCTCCCAGTCCAAGTGTTGCAGCCCTAAGTGCCCCTATCATCACCAGGATTACTCTGGCTTTAGCCGACCACATCCTTTCTCTCTGCTCTTTCAAACCCTGGTATTTCTTCAGCTTCTCATATTCTTTCTTCCTGATGTTGCAATCATTCGGGATTTCCACATCTATTACTGTTGCTTTCTTCTGTTCCTTGTTCAGTATTACTATGTCTGGTTGGTTGGTTAGTACCTGCTCATCAGTCTGTATTTGGAAGTCCCATAGGATCTTAACTCGGTCATTCTCCATTACCTTCTCGGGTGTTTCCCATTTGGTCTTGGGAGTGTCCAATCCATACTCAGTGCAGATGTCCCTGTACACAATTCCTGCAACTTGGTTGTGCCATTCAGTATTTGCTGTCCCTGCCTGCATCTTAGATCCTGCTACTATGCGCTGGATTGTCTCAGTGGATTCCTTGCGCCGTCTGCATCTTGGGTCTTGTCAGGTGTGATAGACTCCTGTTCTTGTGCAGCCATGAGCAGCACCTCTGTGCTGTCCCCCAGCCCTGCCATTTCCAGCCATTGGTAGGTCTTTCTTATGTCAGCCACCTCTGATATCTGGCGATGGTACATCCAGTGCAGTGGCTTGTCTTGCCATGACCTCTGGTCCTCTGGCTCTGCTTCACCCACTTCCATTTCCATATCCCTGCCTACTGTCTGAGGTATTCTCCACAGGTTATCCTTAGGGGCCATCTTCCTGACATACCCATGGATGTTTTGCATTTCTTCCAGGACTGTGGCCTTGACACTTCCAAGTCCCCATCCTGCTTTATTCCTGTGGGTGTACAGTCACTTGACATTGGACTCTGGGTGGAATCCTTCATGTATTATCAGTGGCTTCTGGGTTTTGATGTCAGCGGCTTCCAGTTCATTCCTTGGCCAGCACACGATTACGGCTGGGTATCTGATGGCTGGTAGGACGAATGTGTTGATGGCTCTGATCTTGTTCTTCCCATTCAGCTGCTTTTTTAGGATCTGTCTCCCTCTTTGGAGGTATTTAAATGTTGCAGCCTTTTTTGAGTCTTCATCATGGCTTCCACACGCCTGCAGGATCCCCAGGTATTTGTAACCTGTCCTGTACATCTGATACATGGCCTTCAGGTAGGTCGAGTTTGCCTCTTTTCACTGTCATGCAGCTGCACTTTTCCAGGCCAAATGACATCCTGATGTCTCTGCTGTACACCCTTGTCAGGTGGATTAGTGAGTCAATGTCGCTTTCATTTCTGGCGAACAGCTTGATGTCATCCATGTACAGGAGATGGCTGATGGTCACTCCACTCTTGAACCTGTACCCATAGCCTCTCTTTGAGATGATCAGGCTGAGGGTGTTCAAGCCTATGCAGATCAGCTGTGGGGATAGTGCATCACCCTGGTATATTCCACATCTGATGGCCACTTGTGCTATTGGCTGAGTTAACTTCTAGCGTTGTCCTCCAACATCCCAGTGAGTTCTTGATGAAGGTCTTAGTGTCTTGTTGACCTTGTACGGAGATAGGCATTCCAGGATCCATGTGTGGGGCATTGAGTCGTGTGCTTTCTGGCAGTCGATCCAGGCTGCACTGGTTTGCCCGGTCTTGGAGTCTCGCACAACAGCTTTGTCTGCCAATAGTTGGTGCTTTGAGCCCCTGGTTCCATTATCAATTCCCCTCTGAGCAGGGCTCAGGAATTTACACATGTGTTCCTTCAGCTTGGTGGCTATGATGCCTGATAGGAGCTTCCATGTTGTCGACAGCCAGGTTATCAGCCAGTAGTTTGATGGTGTTGCTCCTTTGTGAGGACCCTTCATTATGAGTACTGTCCTTCCTTGCATTAGCCAGTCAGGGTGGGAACCTGCTTCATGCAGCTGGTTCATTTCAGCTGCCAGCCGTGTACGTAATGCTGTTAGTTTCTTCAGTCAGTAGGCGTGGATCATGTCAGGCCCTGGTGATGTCCAGTTCTTCATACTTGCTACCTGTTGCTGGACATCTACTGCTGTGTTGGTGACTGGTTCTTCATCTAGAGATTGCAGAGATTTGCTTGTAGGCCTTTCAGCCACTGGGCACTGCTGTTGTGCGATGCTTCTTCCTCCCATATACTCCTCCAGTACTCCTCATTTGCTATTTTGGTTGGTTCAGGTAGTGGCACGTTGTTGCTCTGGAACTGTGTGAATACTTTTCCTGGTTCTTTGGAAAAGAGTGCATTTATCCTCTTGGCCTCTGCATCCTTAGTGTCCCTCTGTAGTCTGGTAGCCAGAGTTGATAACCATTGCTTGGCAGTTTCCAAGGCTTTGGCTATGGACATACCTCTGTACTTCCTTAGTAGCTGAGATGAGTTTTGCTCTCCCCACTTTGCTGCAGCTCTGTTGTCTGCTAATCTCTGCCCTTGTGGTTTTCATCTTGGCTTCCAATCATTGTCTCCGGGGGTGGGGGGGGGGTGATAACAATACTCTCCACTGTAGTTCATTTTGTAGCCCAGCATTTCTAGGGCTGCTATTGCTGATGCATGTATCAGGTTATTCATCTCAGTTATGATGGCGGTTGCAATTGGCAGTAGTGCTTTATTGGCTGTTTCTAGCAGGCTGTCTGATGCAAATTTATCACTAAG
The DNA here is from genome assembly GCF_030028105.1 of Mobula birostris. Taxonomy (NCBI): domain Eukaryota; kingdom Metazoa; phylum Chordata; class Chondrichthyes; order Myliobatiformes; family Myliobatidae; genus Mobula; species Mobula birostris. The sequence goes on along the minus strand of NC_092373.1, from coordinate 118,820,656 downwards.
TTTGGGGATCCGAGTTTGTTGGTTGACAGTCGAGATGAAAGAGAGGATGGTCTCATTAAAATGGTGGCCGGGTGTTTGTGCCATACTCTCATGTACGTACTACAACTCATTAAAAAACTGGCTTGACAGGATCACCCTCAAAGTTTTCATTCAAAAGTCATGATCTATTGACATTACTAGAGCTGAGAAAGAAACTCAACATCTCAGCATGACTCAACAGAGTGGTCAAAGAAGGGCAAGGCGAAGGGTTTATATCAGAATCAGGTTTAATACCACTGGCATATGTCATGAAATTTGTGGCTGACTGATGGAATTTTAGCACTAAATCTGGGGAGCCTAGTTCGTTGATTGATAGTTGCCAGTTTAGCTATGATCTTCTCTCTGCAATACTTAATAATAGAAAAAATGCTAAATACAGTAAAATGTATATATTAAATAATTAAACCAAATAAATAGTGCAAAATTAGAAATAAAAAAAGGTAGTGAGGTAGTGCTCATGGGTTCGGTGTCCATTCTGAGATCGGATGGCAGAGGGGAAGAAGCTGTTCCCGAAGTGTTGAGTTTGAGGCTTCAGGTTTCTATACCTCGTCCTTGATGGTAGCAATGAAAACAAGGCATGATCTGGGTGATGGGGGTCTTCAATGATGGATGTTGCCTTTATGAAGCTTGCTTCTTGAAGATGTCCTGGATATTAAGGAGGCTAGTACCCATGGTGGAGCTGACTAAGTTGGCTATTCGCTGCAGCTTATTTCAGTACTGTACAGTAGACCCCTCCACCTCCATCACCCCTTCATACCAGATGGTGATATAGCCAGTTAGAATGGTCTCCACATTACATCTGTAGGAATTTGCAAGTGTCTTTGACGACACACCAAATCTCCTCAAAATCCTAATAAAATACAGCTGCAGTTGTGCCTTCTTTGTAGCTGCATTGATATTTTGGGTCCATAAGACCATAAGGTATAGGAGCAGAATTAGGCCATTTGACCCATCAAGTCTGCTCTGCCATTCAATCATGGCTGATCCTTTTTTCCCCCATCCTCAGACCCACTCCCTGGTCTTCTCCCATAACCTTTGATGCCATGGCCAATCAAGAACTTATCAAGCTCTACCTTAAATATACCCAACCACCTGGCCTCCAGAGCTGCCTGTGGTAACAAATTCACCACCCTCTGGCTAAAGAAATTTCTCCGCGCGGCTGTTTTAAATGGATGTCCCTCTGGCCTGAGGCTGTGCCCTCTTGTCCTAGATTCCCCCAACATTGGAAACATCCTTTCCATATCTACCATATTTAGGCCTTTCAACATTTGGAATGATTCAATAAGATCCCCCCACTCATCCTTCTAAATTCCAGTGAGTACAGACTCAGTGCCATCAAATTCTCCTTGTATGATAACTCTGTCATTCCTGGAATCATCCTTGTGAACCTCCTCAGAAACCCTCTCCAATGCCAACACATCTTTTCTTAGGTGAGGAGCCCAAAACTGTTCACAATACTCAAGGTGAGGCCTACCACTGCCTTATAAAACTCAGCATCACATCCTTTCTCTTGTATTCTAGACGTGAATGCTAAAATTGCATTTGCCTTCCTCACCACAAACTCTACCTGCAAGTTAACCTCTACGTTGTTCTGCATAAGGACTCCCAAGTCCTTTTGCATCTCAGATTTTTGGATTTTCTCCCCATTTAGAAAATAGTCCGCACAGTTATTTCTTCTACCAAAGTGCATGACCATTCATTTTCCAACATTGTATTTCATTTGCCACTTTCTTGCCCATTCTCCTAATCTGTCTAAGTCCTTCTGCAGCCTACCTGTTTCCTTAACATTACCTGCCCCTCCACCAATCTTCATATCATCTGCAAACTTGACAACAAAGCCATCTATTCTATCATCTTAATCATTGATATGCACCATAAAATGAAGCAGTCCCAACACTGAACCCTGTGGAACATCACTAATCGCTAGCAGCCAAACAGAAAAGGATCCTTTTATTCCCACTTGCTGCCTCCTACCAATCAGCCAATGCTCTAGGCATGCTGATAACTTTCCTGTAATACCATGGGCTCTTAACTTGGTAAGTAGCCTCATGTATGGCACCTTGTCAAAGGCCTTCTGAAAGTCCAAATATACAACATCCAGAGAATCCCCTTATCTATCCTACTTGGACTCTCTTCAAGAATTCCAGCTGGTTAATCAGGCAAAAATTTCCCTGAAGGAAACTATACTGACTTTGTCCAATTTTGTCCTGTGTCACCAAGTACCCCACAACCTCATCCTTAACAATTGACTCCAGTGGTCTTCCCAACCACTGAGGCCAGGCTTACTATCTGTAATTTCCTTTCTGCTGCCTTCCTCCTTTCTTAAAGAGCGGAGTGACATTTGCAATTTTCCAGTTCTCTGGCACCGTGTTAGAGTCCAATGATTTTTGAAAGATCATTAATAATGCCCTCACAATCTTTACCACTACCTCTTTCAGAATCTTAGTGTGCAGTTCATCTGGTCTGGATGACGTGTAACCCCTACGTCTTTCAGCTTTTTGAGCAACTTCTCCCTTGTAATAGATACTGCACCCACTTCTCTTCTTTCACATACTACAACATCTGGTACACTGCTAGTGTCTTCCACAGTGAAAACTGATGATAAACACTCATTTAGTTCATTTGCCATCTCCTTGTCCCCCGTTATTATTTCTCCTGCTTCATTTTATAGCGGTCCTATATCCACTCTCATCACTTATTTATTTTTTTATATGCTTGAAAAAACTTTTACTATCCATTTTGACATTATTTGCTAGCTTGCTTTCATATTTCATCTTTTCCTTCCTAATGGTTCTTTAATTGCTCTCTGTAGGGTTTTAAAAGCTTCCAATCCTCTGGCTTCCACTAATTTTTGCTTTGTTGTATGCCCTCTCTTTTGCTTTTACATTAGCTTTGACTTCCCTTCTCAGCCACAGTTGTAATATTTTGACATTTGAGTATTTCTTTGTTTTTGGAATACATCTACCCTACACCTTCCTCATTTCCCACAAGAAACTCATGCCATTGCTGCTCTGCTGACATCCCTGTCAGCATTTTCTTCCAATTTACTTTGGCCAACTCCTCTCTCATACCACCTTAATTTCCTTTACTCCACTGAAATACTGCTATGTCAGACTTTACTTTCTCCCTATCAAATTTCAAGTTGAACACAACCATACTGTGATCACTGCCTCCTAAGAGTTACTTTACCTCAAGCTCCTTAATCATCTACGGTTCAGGATAGATCCTCAGAGATATTGACACCCAGAAACTTGAAGTTGCTCACTCTGTCCACTTCAGATCCCTCTATGAGGACTGGTGTGTGTTCCCTCATCTTACAATATCTGAAGTCCACAATACGCAATTTAAATCATCTGAGGAAGAAAGTGCAAAATAGAAATTCTCGGACCATTCCAATTGCTGCTTTTTGCAACTTCGTTCCAGCTGACATATTTCATTTCAAGCCTCTCCCTAGTACAAACCTTACAGTAGAGATCATCCCCTTGCATCCCATTATTTTCGTCCTGGGTTTATTGGAATAAGCACATGAAAGCAAATGGCAGTGATCCTCTGTGATGTCTCGGATTTGCTCCATGGATAATAACAGTAACAGAGTCATAAGGTATCTGCATTTGTTGGGATGCTGTCATTCCAACTGAAACTCCGTACCATCCAAACTTAAAAATTTATCTCGGAATTACATTTTATGGGGATGTTATGTTGGTAGGCCACTAACCAACAACTGCAGATGATTGGATACTTGTGCAAGAAAAAAATCCCCTTCAAAGCAGTTTCGAAATATTAAATAAAATCGAAGTTAAAGATAGCTAAATTCATGTCATTAAACACACATTTTACTTCCTTCCCTTTTATTCTCGACTGATCTGTCATTCCAATACTCAGTAGTTATGATCTCCTAGATTTACCCTAAATGTTGACCACATCCTTAAAGACATGGGAACATAGTAATTTTGATGGTATTCTGCTAACTGAGGTCTGATTCATTGTTCTGGAGAAACACAGCATTGAATAATCAGCAACTGTTTGCTTCAGCTTTCAGATGCTCCCACCTGCTGAGAAAGAACTTGTTTGATAACACTAGGTTAATTGGCCCTTGGAGACAAACCTGAAGCATACACGAAGATCTGTATTGCTTTGAGGTGTTTTTATATACAAATAAAAAAAGGCAATTCTATCTATACACTTCTCTTTCTCTGTTGAATAAACTAAATGGAATATCTTGCCTTTAGAATGCTCTTTTAATTCAACAGAAAGCACAAATCTCATTTGAAGCAACATATATCTGGCTGTGGATTTTCTTTGGGAATGTAATCAATCTGTCCTTTTCCATTTTAGCCTCTCTTTGCCTCACATTTTTTCTCCTTGTTCCCCAGCTATATGATCCTATAGCTTCTCCTCCTTCCCGTCTAATATCTTCTGCGTGACAGTCACCTGTGTTTCCTGTTTTCCCAAGAGCTGATTCAGAAAACCCTTTCCCTTCAGTCCACACTTTCAGACATTGTCAATAATTTCCAATTCTCTGCTTTTATTTCCCTCTCTTATAAAGCTACAAACAGTGCCAGTTGTTGCAAGTGTCCTTCTTCATATTCCTTATTCTCCACAGCATTGACCAAAACTACCATGTTCCAATGTCTTTAAGGATGTGGTCAACATTGATCTATGAAGCTGTGATATATTATCATCAGTTATCTCAGTAGCCATTTCTGCCATTAATCCTTCTGGATGACTACAGAGACTTTACCTTATCAATGTCACTGATAGCATATATATTGCATTTTTATTTCTTTCTTTGATCTGAGTATTTTGGCAGAGCCAACATTTATCGCCCATCTCTAACTGTCTTTGAGAAGAGACAAGTAATCCAGAAATCAGGAAATACCATCCAAAGATCTGAGGTCAAATCCCACTGCAGTAGCTGTAGCATTTAAATTCAATTAGTATTCTAGCATTTGGGGTTAAAGAAATGTCCAACCAGTCTCAATAATTAGGGTGGTAAAAGCTGCTGAGTTGCTGCAAAACTCATGTGGTTCACTAATATCCTTCATGGGAGAGAATCTGTGGTTCCTACCTGCTTTGAGAGTCCAGATCTATCACAAGTGGCACATTTGTGCAGCTGGTAGAGTTGTTGCCTTCCTGTTCCAGCAGCCCATGTCCAATCCTGACCTGTGGGGCTGTAGATGTGGAGTTTTCTCCAATTTCTTCCCACATCCCAAAAACATGGAAGTCAGCAGGTCAGTTAACCACTGTCAATTGTGTGGGTGGGTGGTAGAATCAGGGGAGTTGTGGGGTGAATAAAATGGGGTTGGCATGATCAGATTAATCTGGATCATTGAGCTTTCCCGGAAGGAGCAAACCGACAGAAGGGGTAAACGTACTTGAACTTGTCCTTACCAATCTACCTTTGCCTGTTCATGTCCATGTCACCATTGACAGAAGAGATCACTGAATGCCTTTGTAGAAACAAAACCTCAGTCTTCACCCTAAGAGATCCTCCATCTAGTTGTGTGGCACCACAAACAAAATAGAATGGAGCTGTTAGCTCTCCACTGGGATTCATGCACACTCTGCAGCTCTTCACTGGGACGCAATGGTTAGATAACATAGTGAGGATACTGAAGACAGGCACAGCAGTAGAATATTCACATTAGAAGCTGTAAGACTGTTCGATTTCTGCTCAACTGGCTAAAAGAGTTGCATTTTGGTGATCATCATCGTCATCCTCATCAAATGCGTGTTAAGCCTCTGGTATTTAGGGCAGCAATGAAACTCCTCAATCTCTGTCTGTCCTTAGCTATTGTGCCAGGTGCGGTTCAGGGTTTTCATTTCTGCCCCTATGGTACTGCGCCAAGTTGCCTTTGCTCTCTCGTGTTTCCTCCACCCTTCAGGTGTCCAGTGAAGTGCTGTCTTGAAGGTGGAGTTGGCCTTCCTTCTCATCATGTGCCCAATCCATCTCCAACATTTCCTCATGGTGACTGTGGCCATGTCCTCTTGGTGACTTTGAAGGAGTAGGGCATGGTTGGAGATCTTTCTTGGCCCGATATTCCGGAGGCTCATGGTGTGGAATGATGACAGCTTGGCAAGGTTGCTCATAGACATGCACCAGCCTTCTGACTCATACAAGAGTGTAGACAGATCACAGTTCTGGTATAGCTTCACCTTTTGGTGATGGTCAGTGCAAAGGAGAATGACTGAGTATCAGCAGAGAACATGGAATGTTTGGATGGCTTAATGCCATGTACATTGATTATAACTGCAGAGAATTGACTCCTGCCTTGAGGGTGACTGGGCTGATTTCTGGACAAAATGTTTTAATATCTTTTTGTATGGAATAAATTGCCAATCCATGGAGCATCAAAAATGCTCAAGTTTACCTAGATTCAGGATGCAAGCATAGGCTGTCAGAACCAGAACTTTAGCCTAAGAATGCCTCAATGATCTCCATCATGAAGTTCACATGCAGAGTGCCATTATTGATCTGCACTTTGACACAGGATAGATGATGTTGGGAACAGAGACTCTCGTCTTTCAAAGGGCAAGAGATGTAAATGGAGTAGTTATTTGGCAATATGTTCACAACTTCAAAATCCAGAGGTCAGTGTCTCAAAAGACCTCATCCATCTGAGTGAGAGTCTAAGAGCTTGATTCTACCTCTGCTGAAGCTGCAGGGGTTAATTACAGAGGAAGATTAGGCAAAGGAAGGGTAAAGGGCTGTGCTTTCCCAACGGAATATGAAAGGATTTATGTTTCTATTATAGAACCACCTCACATAAATGTTATTCTTTTTAACATTTTCCTGCCTTTCTCTTTGTGATTGCTAGGCACAAACTGTCCTTTAATTGGTTTGAGTGAGAAATCCCCTGGGATCAATAAAGTATGACCATGACTATGACTATGACTATGAAATGTAAATTGAAGATAAGCAATGAGTAATCAAAGGATTGTTGGCTTTGTGTCAGGGACACTGGGCAGAGGGCCAATAACACAGGATGGGTAGATATTAAATCTACCTGAGACACTGATCCAGTCATACAACTATGCAAATCAAGGTATCACTGATATCACAGGCATACTGTTATTATCTAATTGACCATTATCCTCATCGTCTTCCTCCACCTTCAGCACCTTTCAAGAAGAGAATTGGAACTCAACAGAGAAGATCTGTGATTGAGTCGATGGCAGGCAGGATTCAATGCCTATGAGGTAAGCAGGGCAATGCAAAGGGTGGTGATAATGGGAGAAGGAGGTTTAAGAGAGCTGTAAACAATATTAGGGAATCATTTTATGAAACTGTTGAACTCAGTGCTGAGCCTGAAATAGTGGGATGTGCCTAATTGTCACTGTAGCGTTTTTGCCTTCAGAAAATCTGCTGAAAATTTAAAGAATGGTTGAGGTGTTACAATTATGGTGTCAGGGAAAAGTAATGCCTGTACCGTGAACCAGTGTAATGCATAGAACAGAATATATTTATCCCCATCTGTAAGCTAGATATGGTTTATGAACAGTCAGGGATAAGGAAAAAAAGCCTTTTGGAATGCCCTCTTGGAAATAACCCCAGGATCATGGGATGCTAAAAGACCACGAGAGTCTTTCTGCTAATATATATAGAGGTAACAGAGGTAGCTCCGGGATTGTTTCTGTGAACGTTTATAGCTTCCAGTGCTGTCTCTATAGTAACCAGGTGCCTGAATTAGGAACAAAACCACCAACATGGACAATTATGGAAATATATCAATATAACATTCTTGTTATCTCAACTAAGTGCAGACGACGGGGATAGTTAATTAACACAGCACAAGGTAAAGAGTTACAAAAAGTCCCTGGAGGAATACCTTCTCCATGGTAATCAAAGCCTAACTGAACAAAGAAATGCTTTCAGTGAGAAACCATCAGTCAACAAGAAAAGGGAAGAGGTTCCAAGGCACATGATGATTGTGGAGGGAAGATGATGTCACGGTGACTGATTTTTGAGCATTCCCAAATTAGATTGGTCAAGAAGTTATAGCTGAGTGAATCCACAGTGGTGCCATATCCTTATCTCCATAGTTTATACAATTGGATACAGTACGTGTACCACCCAGTAAGTTGAATGGGCTTCTCTCTCTTTCTGCAGGTGAAAGATCAACCAAATGAATATGCATTTGATTTGGAAATAGTCTTCTGTGAGTGGTTCTCTTGTTCCACAACATCACAGTCTTTTTCTCCCTCCCTTCTTCTTTCTCTCAGGTGTCGTCCATCACATCCTTATCGTTGTCCATCACCCGGCAGTTGGACTGCCCAAAAATCAGCAAGGTCGCTTATTGGGCCTTGGGCAGAGAGATATTTCAACAAACTTCCGTGGTTCTAGTTGGCAGTACCTCCATGGTTCTGCAGATTGTAGGCCTTCAAGCTCTAAATTTGTCTTTCCTTTTCTCAATTGCTTCCCCTTCAAGTTTCAAGATTCAACACTCAAGATTGTTCAATGGCATTTTCAGTGCACAAGCATAAAAGAGAACAAAATAATTGTGACTCCAGATCCCGTGCAGCACAAGGATGTACAATAATATTAAGAACATAATAATAAAACACACAATAAATATAAATACATTAGATAGCTTATATACCTAGATTGCATGTGCAGGAGTAGCTGTACAAAATGGAGCCCTGAATGATAAAGTAGTGGTGGTGGGTAAGGGTGTTGATCAGTTTCACTTCTTGGGGATGTAACTGTTTTTGAATCTTGCCACAACTGGAGAGTTATCTCAGCTTTCTCTCAACGATTGCTACCTGATTTGCTACCTGATTTACTGCCTGTCTCTAAGGATTTTCCATTACTATATTTTGACATATCTATCTTTCTCGCAATTGCTTCTTTGGGATATTAAATTAACATGAAAGTATATTCATTATTACACTGCAAGTCAGTCCAAATGGCTTAGTGTGGGAAGTGGAGAAATTCTCACCAGTATAGATGAATGAGAGCAGATTTAAGTAACAATGAGAAGATTCTTGGTTATTGAGAGAAATGCAAACAAGATGCTGGAGAAATTCACCAGGTCAGGCAGCATCTATGGAAATGAACAAACAATCGATGTTTCAGGCCAAGGCCTTTCATCAGGGCTGGAAAGAAAGGGGGAAGAAGCCAGAATAAGAAGGTGGGGGAGGGGAAGGAGGACAAGCTGGAACATGATAGGTGAAGGCAGGTCGGTGGGGGAATGGAAATGAAGTAAGAAACTGGGTGGTGATAGGTGGAAAAGATAAAGAGGAGGAGAAGAAGGAATCTGCTAAGTGAGGTGAGTGGATCATGGGAGAAAGGGAAGGAGGAGGGGAACCAGGGGGAGATGATAAGAAGGTGAGGGAAAGAGAAGAGGTAAGAGAGGAGCCAGTATGGGGAATTGAAGAAGAGGGAAGGGGGGAGTGGAAAAATACCAGAAGCTGGAGAAATTGATGTCAGCAGGTTAGAGGCTACCCAGGCGCAATGTGAAGTGCTGCTCCTACAACCAGAGATAGGTCTCATTGTGGCAGTGGAGGAGGCCGTGCACCGGCATGTCAGAATGGGACACGGGATTGAAATCAAAATGGTTGGCCACTGGGAAATCCTGCTTTTGGTGGATGGAGAGAAGCTGCTCGACCAAGCAGTCTCCCAGTCCTCATCAGGTCTCACCAATGTAGAGGAGGCCGTACTGGGAACACTTAGTACAGTAGACTACCCCAGTAGATTCACAGGTGAAATGTTGCCTCAGCTGGAAGGAATGTTTGGGGCCCTGAATGGAGATGAGGGAGGAGGTGAATGGGCAGGCATAACGCTTCTTCAGCTTGCAGGGTTAAGTGCCAGGAGGGAGATTAGCGGGGCAAGATGAATGGGCAAGGGAATCACTGAGGGAGCAATCCCTGCGGGAAGCGGAGAGTGGGGCAGGAGTAGGTAAAGAAGTGTTTGGTGGTAGCATTTGTACAATTAAATAATTTTAAGCATATTAAGCTGTCAGTTGAATGCCCCCATGGGTCTAAAGGATCTGGTCTTTCTAGAACAGGGTTCCCAACCCTTTTTATGCCATGGACCCTCACCATTAACCATAGGGTCCGTGGACCCCAGATTGGGAAGCCCTGGTCTAGAACACTGTAAACCAGTGAACAAAATTACAAACGTCCTTTGAAGAATGAGTATTTAATTTTGTAACAGTAGGAAGTAGACAGAAATGTTGAAACATTGCTATCAAGCATGCTGATGTCAGCACTTCCACCTCCTGATTGTGCCTCAGTGCTGCTGGTTTTGCATTGAAGTTGACAACGCTGCCATAACAAACACGTGAGAAGCATCAACTCAGGCAGCTACGTTCCCCTCCTGCAGCCTCGCTGAAAAATGCTGGGTAGGAAGTCTTAATTTAATGAGGGTTGTACATCAATCAAACTGGTGAGCTGGGAACACAGGGAGGATAAATAAACAAAGAGAACAAGCTGAACAGAAAATCAATGGACAAGAATTCTCCATTGGGACAGAGACTTTCCTAATGAACCCAGCTTATGCTTTTGCCTACAGTAAAACCCACTCCGTAATAAGAGTAACAACAGTACAGATTTTTCGGCAGCATCTCTATGCATGTAACAGATACCTTGTCAGCCAACTGGAATAATACAGAAATCGGAGCAGGAAAAGGCCAAGCCTGCTTCAACCTGCTTCAACATTCAATAAGGTCAAATTGCTGAATTTTCAGAATGCTTCTGAGGAGGTAGAGCTGTTGGCATGCTCCATTGTCTATAGTGCCAATGTGACCGGTGCAGGGCAAATTGTCAGTGATACTTAGAGCTAGGAACTTGACACTCTCAACTACCTCAGCATCAGTGTTACAGAGAGGGAGGTGTACTGCACTCTCGCTCCTGAAATTGATGACCAGCTCTGTCATTTGCCTGACACTGAGGAAGAGGCTGTAGTCTTGACACCATCTCTATCTCTTCCTTGTCACTGTTTGAGATCCAGCCCACTTTGGTGATGCCATCTGCAAACCTGTAAACAGGATTAGAGCAAAATTTGGCTATACATTTGTGAGGGTGTAGGACATAAAGTGAGTGACTGAGAACACAGACTTCTGGAGCACCAGCACTGAGGGTAATTGTGGTGGTAGCATTGTTGTTTATTCTTATGATTGTGAACTGTGGACCAGACAGTCAAGGATCTAGCTGCAATGGGGGTGGCAGGGGGAGGTGCTGAGTTGTAGGGCAAGGTATTTGGTGAAGTGTTTGTTTGGAAATAGTGTGCTGAAGATGGAGCTATAGTCAATAAACTGGAATCTGATGTAGGTTATTAGTTTGCTAGGTTATTCAGTGAAAATAATGTTTAATTGTTCATTACACGATGTAGTTACCTCTTAAGAATTATCTCTTACAGAGTACTAAGTAAAGTTCAAAATGTAATGCTGTCTATCACTTCACCCCCCTCTTTCTCTTTCTCCTATGGTCCACTCTCCTCTCCTATCGGATTCCTTCCTCTTCAGTCCTTTACCTTTCCCACCCACTTGACTTCACCTATCACCCTCCAGCTATCCTCCTTCCCCTCCTGCCACCTTTTTATTCTGGCATCTTCCCCGTTCCTTTCCAGTCCTGAAGAAAGGTCTAGGCCTGAAACATCGACTGTTTATTCATTTTCACAAGTGCTGCCTTGAGCTGCTGAGTTCCTCTGGCATTTCCTGTGTGTGTTTCTGTATTATGTACTTCTGCCGGCATTACATTAGTGATTAAGTCACTTTATTTCTCTATCCTTTTCCACTTATAACTTCAAAACAATAGGCTTAAGGCTGGCCATTTTTTTTGTCTCCTCAGCAAAAGAAGGAAGATAGTGACTTGCTATATATTTTGTTGATATAATGCCAAGGTCCTGTCTCTGAACGACAGGTCATTGGTTGTGTAACAGCAATTAAGGCAGCAGATGCAAATTAGGCTGAATTGGATTGGACTGGATGAGATGCAATGGATATCTACCATTGTAGACCTGTGTTTATATTGCACCAAACTGGTCTGTCTGGATGTTGACAAGTTAATTATCAGTTGATGTCTTATAATTGAATATTCCCATCAGTTCTTGCCAGTATATACTTATACATATTGTTTTTGTTAGCTAACTAATGGAGCATGCTTTTCTGGGGCAAGGAAAATGTCAGCAGTTGTTGGGAATACTCAATTATAAACCATTAACTGATTGTTAACCTGTCTATGTCCAGACAAAGCCTCTTAAAAACATATTCTCACAAAGAAGTCCAATCAAGGTCTAAAGAGCAATTACTTGTTTAAAAAATGAACCACTGTACTTGCTGCATTCATTCTCCATACTACTCTTTCTGAAAGCAAATGATCTTGCACAGAAGGCGTGCTGCAAGTCATCACTTTCTACCAAACCACACTGGCATTGTACTGCATTCTATTCCTCCTCCACATATATTTCCGAAGAAAGACTGATTATGTTTCCAGCTCACTCACATCTTTTCCTAAAGTTTTAAATCTATGGTGCAGTAACCCATTACATTCAATCCACTTTGATATTGAGTATCTGACCCTCATTCATCATATTTAATTTAATATTGAGTTGCTCAATGACATAACCCTATCTTACCCTTACTATTTACTACTGACTTACCAACTACTCCACACTCTTTTATTTATAGCTAGTTCTGCACTTGACATCCGGCTTTTGCTCTATCAATTGTGGTAAAATCTTTGAGCACTTTGCGGTTTCTCTGCAGAACTTGCATTCTCACCATTTTTTTTAGAACAGGTCAAAAGCTACTTTTTCATACTGGTGGCAGTACAGGTAGTTTCTAATCCTGAAGAGGTGTTTGGCTGCTGCCTGCAGGTCAGCTTCTCTTTTGGTTTGAAGGTGTTGAACGAGCACCTAGCCTCACCACCTCTGTCTGGCTACTTCCATGAATGTCATTGCTGAGAGAGCATTTGAAAGCAGAAACGTGGCTGATGGGAAAAGCCCGTGACTCTTGGGGGTCATACTGATATTAATCCACTTAAGCCAACTCTAAAAAATGAGCAGATATGCTGGAAATTGAACAGAACCAGAAGCACAACTACCTCAGAATCAGAATTGGAATCTGGTTTATTATCACTGGTAAATGCATGAAATTTGTTCTTTTGTGGTAGCATTGCAGCACAAGACATAAAAAAATTACTATCAGTTACACTGATTAATGAATACATGCAGTGCATACATAAATAGGTAATAGATAAATTGAGTGGCCAGGTGAAGATACGTCTCTACCAAAGGAGGTGTAAAGTGCCCCTTCTGTTTGCTAGCCTGTAGGTCACCCTTGGGCAAGGTGTAGCACCTACTTAGCCCCTCCTCTCACTGGCCAGCATCCTGTGAAGCCATGGGAGCAGGTGATGAATGATCATCGCAAGTCCTAGTTATGTGACCGTTGATGCCAGGCAGACAGTCTCTGAAGAGTATTGATAATGGTTAGGTCACCCATCTTGTAAAGACACTGCCTAGAAGAAGGCAATGGCAAACCACCTCTGTAGAAAAATTTGCCAAGAACAACCATGGTCATAGAAAGACTATGATCACCTATGATGTACAACACAGCAGATAACAAATGAATGAGATAAATAAATAAATAAATCAACAGTGAGAAGTACTGTTCATGGGTTTATGGACTGTTTAGAAATCTGATGGTGGAGGGGAAGTAGTTAGTCTTAAAATGAGGAGTATGGCCCTTCAAGCTCTTGTACCTCCTCCCTGATGGAAATAATGTCCTTGGGGTGATGGACATGCCCAGTTGTAAGCATAATCAGCCACGCTGATCAAAAGATTGTCAAGAGAAACAAATTAACTAATCCTTCTGTTACTACGTCTGCTAAGGAACAGCTAGTAAAAGCACAACTATTGTTCAGTGAATACACTATTGGACATGATGCGAAATAAGACAACAAAATCTGAAGATGGACTCAGATGGTTTTAGAATATTACTAATAATGATGTTGTGGATGATATTTAGAGCCCCTAGGCTACACGTATGTGGACATATCAGTTGAATAATTGAATAGGTCAGTCACATGGAAGAATATTTTCTCCATGTGCATCTGATACATTGCTGTTCTCAAAGTCATCATCTGATTCTTTCAAATGTGGCTTTCATCTCAACAGTCAGAAATTTTTGAAAGGTGAAATTTTTAGGTTTTGGAGGCAGTGATATCTCAGAGATACTGGTGGGATGTACTTGGTACCAGAAATTATGTTTGGAAATACCAGTTGTCTGATCCATGGCAATACTGCTAAGTATTTGGAATCACTGGAACTGCATTCATTTTTTAATTGCAGATCCTGTTAGGGTGGCTTTAGTTATGGTCTTGGTTTCCTGAGACCATAATTCTACACTTACTTTTCTCATCTGGACATCAAAATATGAACCCATACGTACCACTGGGCAGGGAAATGACCACTCAATTTAAGCCAGTGGTTCTGAACCCATTTGACAATAATGGATTACATTAACAGCTCTTAATATGCTGGACCTTTTTGCAGTTTCTCACCTCAGGGAATATGTTCTTTCTTCCTTTGTGCTCCTAGATTAAGTCTTCCAATAAGATGCAGGCTCCCAGTTGGTGGCAAGCAATAGAGCCATAAAGAGGGACACCCTCATTGGGACCTTTGGCCCATTCAGGCAAAGCTGACAATCAACCACCTATTTGTATTAAACCCACATTAGTTCTATTTATTTTATTCTTCTAACCTTCTCATCAAATCTCATGCCCCCCCCCAACTTCCCCGGTACCACTCACCTATACACAGAGGCAATGTACAATAAACGATTACCCTTCATATATGAATATCTTTAGGATGTGTGAAGACCAAAGAAAACCAACACAGTCACAAGGAGAAAACGTAAACTTCACATGAAGAGCATACAAGGTCAGTACTGAACCTGAGTCAAAGGGGCTTTGAGCCAGTTACTCTTTAATAGATGATGCATTTTGAAGCCTCCAGCAGCACAGAACCTTTCTGGCCTCATCGCTGAATATT
The DNA here is from genome assembly GCF_030028105.1 of Mobula birostris. NCBI lineage: Eukaryota > Metazoa > Chordata > Chondrichthyes > Myliobatiformes > Myliobatidae > Mobula > Mobula birostris. The sequence goes on along the minus strand of NC_092373.1, from coordinate 118,805,625 downwards.
GTTATTTGGAACTTTGCAGTAACCAGGCTGCAACTGCCAAACAAGAAGTCCAAAATGTTTTTAAATGCAAAGGCAAAGTCCGAGGACAGAAAAATAATAAAGGTTATGGACCAAACAAGAGTCATTCAAAGGTATCGAGAAAGGATGTTCAATCACAGAACAATACCAAAGTATCAGCAAGGTTTATCCAACACAGCTTTGTCTACAGATTAATGTTGCTGATTTTTATCTAAATGAATGTACAGTAATACTCAATGCATCACCAAGATGGTATATAACCATATATCTTAAGGCCCTTACTGTTTGAGTTAGCAAAGGCAAACCTTACAGTATCTCTTTCTCAGAAGCAGAATTTCTCATAGAAATTTCTGCATTGATTTACATTCTCAAGTTAATGCGACTAGATCTGAAAAATAAGAATGTATTTGACATTCATCTGCAGTTCCTTTGGAAGATAAATACTAGTTAACAAATACTAGGATCTTTTATATTAGTTGTTTGGTGTGGGCCAGTTCTCCTCTGAGCCCAGGCTGTAATGTGTCGATAGCCCACAGGCATGGGTATACCTTTACTTATTCAACAGACAAAAAGTAAAGAGTACAGAGAAAATTTACAAGGATATTGCCGGGACTGGAGGACCTGAGTTATTAGCAAAGATTGAGTAGGTTAGGACTTTATTCCTTGCAGCATAGAAGATTAAGGGGAGATATGACAGAGGTGTATAGAATTATGAGGGGCATAGAAAGAATAAATACAAGCAGGCTTTTTTCCACGGAAGTTGGGTGGGATTACAACTAGAGGTCATGGGTTAAGGGTGAAAGGTGAAAAGTTTAAAGAGAACATGAGGGGAAACTTCTTCACTCAGAGGGTCCTGAGAGTGTTGGATGAGCTGCCAGTGCAAGTGGTGTATGTGAGCTTGTTTACAGCAATGTTTAAGAGAAGTTTGGATAGGTACATGGATTGTGGGGATATGGAAGGCTATGGTCCTGATGCAGGGCAATGGGAATAGGCAGTTTAAATGGCTTCGCATAGACTAGATGGGCTGAAGGGTCTGTTTCTGTGCTGTTCTTTTCTATGACTCCATTACCTGGCGTGCTCAGCAAGGCAGTGCTGCTGAAATTGCCAATAATGGATGCTATCAGCAAGTGCAGGGAGATTTCATATGAAAGGTCCCTGATGGGATCAATCATGTTTTAATCAGAAGTTAGGCGAACAAGCACCCTTGCCAATAGTCTGCTTTCTAATAAGCCCATAATTTCTAACTGCTGGCGTGCTCTGAGCAGATCTGCCTCAGCCTGTTATGTGGTCTGCAACCACATAACTTACACGGAAGATGCAACAAAATACTTCCCATCTTTTTCAGTGACAGCAAGATGTTTTCCGAGTTATACATTCTGAGCATAAATGCAATGTTATTTCCTTCATTTGCCTTTTCATCTCCATTGCTTTCCAAATCTGTATCAAGTTTTTCTCTCTTCAAGCTACAAACTAATCCATTTCTTTCTGCAATCGTTTTCTTTTATCAGCCTGTCACTTAGACTGCAATGTGCTGATTGTGTTGTTGGTTGAGAAGCAGAACTTTAATCTCCCATGTTTGCAACATGTCCCCAAGTGAAACCGCTTCAGAAACTAATCTGCCAATTTCAGATTAGGCCCTAGTTACTTATTAATATTGTTTTAATTAACAGCTAAATTTGACGTATGTTTCATCTAATGTGAACATACAAAAGACAAGTTAGCTGCGGGTCTTGGCCATTCAACCCTTAAGAGTGCTCTGCCATTTAAAAAGATCATAGCGGAACTGACTGCCGCTTTAACTCTGCAGTGCTATTGAGCAATAGTACTCTTTCTTCCCTTTGCTTATCAAGCATCTGTCCACAGGTAGCTAATAAACTGAAGAATACACTGTCCCTTGTGAGAACTTGCTCTGGTAATTTTGCTGTCTTGTTTATCACATCACAAAGGATTCAAAGTACATTATCAAGGTACGGATGGAGTATGCAACCCTGCGATTCATTTTCTCCACAGACAGCCACGCAACAAAGAAAATCATGGAACCCGAACAAAGAAAAAGGTCAAACCCTCCCATGCAAAAAACAAAGGTAAGGGGTTTCTTCTTTTATGTTACTGTTAAGGCTAATAAAAAATGGCTTCCTTGTTATGTTAACTGCTGAGAAAGTTCTCTCTCTAGCAGCTTGTTTCGGTTATATTACTGATAATGAGAATTGTATTCATTTGCTAACCAATTGGGATAGATGTTATTCTTTCTTGTGTGTCTGAAAGCTATTGTTTTTGGGGGCTTTGGGGGAGAAGGTGCGATGGGGACAGAGAGAGGAAACGTGATGCTGTAAGCTGGGTGATGGGACAGACCCCGAGCGGGAGTCCGAGGCCCAGGGTTTTCGGGAGGAGAACCGAAGAGGAAGGACGTGCTGGACACGCTCTGGTCGACCACCGTGGTTGGTCCCAGGCGGCGAGTTGAGGAGGTTGGAGGGGATTGAATGGTGAAAAGAAGACTCCGTTAATTGAGCTCCAACTGTATGCACGAAGTGGTTGAACTTTGATAAGTTTGGCAACTTTTATTTTACTTTTATATTTTATCTATTAATTACATACTTCCAGTAAGATCTATAAAGTGTAATCATTTAATCACATATGGTATATTGTCTGCTATTTGGCGGGTGGGGTACATCACACAGCATCCACACAAACTTGATTACCCAGTTTGGCGGGGCCGAAGGCTGCTCCCCCTAGACAAAAGCGAGCTGAACGAGCCTGAGGCTGACCAGGGGGCTACACAAATCACACAAATGGCAACAAGAACATCAACTCCCTCCACACGCAAAAAGCCAACAAATCGTGCAAACTGCAACAAGGAAGAATGAGCAAAAATACAGCAAATAAACACAAAATCGAAACAGTCCATATTGAGCTCATCTCAGTGTTCATTAGTCCAATCCACAAACTACAGAGCCAGAACTTCAGTACCATCCTCCAACAGCATCGAGGGAGACAGAGAGACCACTGGAACGCAGGGACCTACCATCAGAGCAGGGAGTGAGAGGGAGAGAGAGAGACTGTCACATGCAGACTCCTTCCTCTGGCAGCAGTGAATGAGACCCTGGTACACGGCGCTGAAAACCCGCTTGCCTTCCACACTCGCCTTGATACTTCAATCTTCTTTGATGCTTTAACTGGTGAGAAATGGAGTCAATCATAGAGTCAGCCATGAGCTCCTGCCCATCTCTAAAACTTCTTGGCCTCAAGGCCGCTTGCCTCCCAGAACCTTCTCGGAAACATCAAAGCTCCAGATTGTTCAATCAGCCCAAAAACACACCTTAAAACCATTGATCACACAGGCTCCAACAGTACCAGAACCACATATAAGAGAAAAAGAAGACATAAAAGAAATGAAAGCAACAGTTTTATGGACAGTCGGGAGAATGTTGCCATAGTGGTGTTGTTCGTTGGTGCCCTCTATCTTTTAATGTCTACTCATTAAAAAACATAATTTGTAAAGCCTTTTAGGAAGCCCTGTGATACAAGCTTTTCTTTCTCTTTCGATTCCAGGGATTCTTAGGAATAAAAGAACTGAAAGAAGAGCAGCTTTGTTACAAGAAAACAGAATACCTACATGTCACATGGGTTTCCCACAACTCAGTCTTGTTTTATGACTAGTTCTTTTGTAGGAGATTTGAAAAGTATAGGCTGATGTAATGGCAAACCTCTCCATACAAACATTTCCTGAAACAATTATGGTCATGGAAGGACCACGATTGCCCATGTCATACAACACCACACACTACAAATGAGTGAGGCTGATGCATTATATCGGTAAGAAAGCTCACCAACAACTCTGCCTCCTCAGGTGGCTGAAGAAATTTGCCCTCCTTGACCATCACCAATCTTTACAAATGTCTGCAATCTGGATGCATCATGGCTTTGTTTGTCAACTGCTCTGCCCAAGACTGCAAGATTGTGGACACAGCCTAGCATACTCAGGAACCAGACAGCCTTCCATGGACTCTGTCTATGTTGCTTGCTGAAGCCAACTTAATCAAAGAACCCTACCTACCTTGGCCATTCTCTCTTCTCCCCTCTCCCATTGAGCAGAAGATACTGTACAAAAGTCTGTGAACATGTTCTATGAGACTCAAGGCAGCTTCTACCCCATTGCTAGAAGATTATTGAATGGTTCCCGGACACAATAAGGCTCTTGACTTCACAACCTAACTCGTTATGATCTTGTACCTTATTGTCTACCTGTACTGCACTTCCTCTGTTTTCACATTATTCTGCTTTCTATTATTGTTTTACCTGACACTAACTTCAATGCACTGTGAAATGAATTAATCTGTATGAACGGTATGCAAGACCTGCTTTTCACTGTACCTAGGTGTATGTGACAATAATAAACCAATTCCAATTCCATCTTGCTCAAGGAAAGCTCCGATCCTGTTGAATTAAGAGTATTGAATGGTTCCCTAGTGCGATAAAATAGATGCTTGATTGCACAGTCTATCTCATTATGGCCTTGTACGTTATTGTCTGCTTGCAGTGCTCTTTTTTCTGTGACTCTAGCACTTTATTCTGCTTTCTGTTATTGCTTTTCCCGTGAACTACCCCAATGCACTGATGCAATGAAATAATCTGCATGAATGCCATACAAAACAAAGTTCTGCTCTGTAGCTCACTGTATTTTGCATTAAACAGCAATTTACCAATGTACTACTTGAGTGAGATTTGCAGATTGATGGAGTTATACAGCACAGAAATAGGCCCTTCAGCCCACTTGTCAATACTGACACACAGCACCAATCCTAATCCTATTTTCATGTGTTTAGCTCATTTCCCTCTAAACTTTCCTATCCACATACCTAGCAAATTTCTTCCAGCACCATTTCTGGCAGCTCATTCCCTATACCTGCCATCCTCTGTGTGAGAAACTTACCTTTCAGATCTTTTCCCACTCACTTTCATCCTCTTCCTTCTAGTTTTAGATTTCCCTACCCTGCAAAAAAAGACTGTGACTATCTATCCTACCTTACCCCGCGTAGTTTTATAAACCTCTGTAAGGTCAACCCTCAGCTGTCTTCGATCTGTGGAAACAGTTCCAGATTATCCAATTGCACCTTAAAACTCAAGGTCTCTATTCCAGGCAGTACTGCTGAATCTTCTCTAGCTGAATCACATCCTTCCTACATCCTAGTGACTAAAAACTGCACACAATATTCCAAGAGCAGACTGACCAGTGATTTTTTTAAAACCGTAACATAATGTCCCAATTCCCATATTCAATAGCTCGGCCAATGAAAGCATCCTTCCATTCACCTTCTTCACCCTTGGGTACCTGTGTCGTCTCTTTCAGGGATCTATGGTGCTTGTACTCCAAGGTCTCTCTGTTCAGTAACACTCTAGAGTGTGCTGATATTAACTGTGCATGTTCTGCCTCGGGTTAACTTCCTCAAACGCATCACTCTTCATTTAGCTGTGTTAAATGCCATCCGCCATTCCCCTGCCCACTTTTTCCAGTTGGTCTAGATCCTGTTAGACACCATTCTTCACTACCTGACTATACCACCAATTTTAATGTCGTCTGCAAACTAATCATGCCACTTACAATGAGCCCAGTGCTCACCCTATTCCAACTAACTACTGAAATTTAAAAGCACACTGCAAAGCAAAAACTGGACGTCAACTCTAGGCAAGCATTTTATTGGAGATAGCATAGTCATTAAAACGAGGAGAATGCTTGACTGCAATATACCTGTGAAAACCAAACTCAAAAAATAAATAAAAGATTACTGTCAAATGTATTGTTAAATTCCTGAAAACAATACAAAAATGACAGAGTGCATTGCCTAGCCTGTTTAAATGCACGTGAACTTTCATTTATAGTCTGAAGTCAGTGCACAGGAGTACATAGAACATAGAACAGTATAGCACATGAATAGGCCTTTTGGCCCACAGTTGTGCTGAACTAGCTAAAAAGTAAATGTAAAAAGCCCCAAAAACTAATCCCTCCTGCCTACACAATGTCCTTGTCCCTCCCTCTTCCTCATCTTCATGTGCCTACCTAAATATCTCTTAAAAGCCTCTAATCTATTTCACTCTACCACAGTACCAGGCAGTGCATTCCAGGCATCTACCTCTCTCTGAATAAAAAATTCACCTCTCACATTCTCTTTGAACCTACCCCTGTCACCTTCAATGCATGCTCTCTGGTATTAGAACATAAGAAATAGGAGCAGGGGTCGGCCATCTGGCCTGTCAAGCCTGCTCCACTATTCAATAAGATCATGGCTGATCTGGCCTTGGACTCATCTCCACCTATCTGCCTTTTCCCCATAACCCTTAATTCCCCTACTATAGAACAATCTATCCAATCTTGTATTAAATATGTTTATTGAGGTAGCCTCCACTGCTTCATTGGGCAGAGAATTCCACAGATTTACCACTCTCTGGGAAAAGCAGTTCCTCCTCATCTCTGCCCTGAATCTAGTCCCCCAAAACTTGAGGCTATGTCCCTTAGTTCTAGTTCCCCTCGACATTTCTACCCTGGGAGAAAGATACTCCTTGTGCCTCTCATAATCTTATAAGCCTCTAGCAGGTCTCCCCTCAGCCTCCGCTGCTCTCATGATAGAACATGTCCTCTGAACCAGGCAGCATCCTGGTGAAGCTCTTCTGCACCCTCCCCAAAGACTCGCCATCTGTCCGATTTGTATCGTAAGATAACAACTTATACAATTATTAGAGTTAATGGTTGAAAGCTTGATTACAGAGGTGCTTAAAGGAGCATCTTAAAGCAGGAAACACACATAAAAGTTGCTGGTGAATGCAGCAGGCCAGGCAGCACCTCTAGGCAGAGGCACAGTCGACGTTCTGGGCCGAGACCCTTCTTCAGGACTAACTGAAAGAAGAGATAGTAAGAGATTTGAAAGTGGGAGGGGGAGGGGGAGATCCGAAATGATAGGAGAAGACAGGAGGGGGAGGGATGGAGCCAAGAGCTGGACAGTTGATTGGCAAAAGGGATATGAGAGGATAATGGGACGGGAGGCCTTTTCTGTGTGTTGCTTGAAATTCCAGCACCTGCAGATTTTCTCGTTTTTGTGATCTTAAAGCAGGATGTAGGCAAAGGAGAGGAATAAAAAGGGAACTCCTGAGCTAAGGGCCTTGTCAGCTGATGATACAGATACAAATGGTGGAGAGATTAAAATCAGAAATACTCAAGGGGTCAGAATTGGAGAGTCATGGTGCAGTCAGGAAGAGTGGTGGTGGTAAGTGCTGTTAATGATTTGGTTAGAGAGATTCAGACAAGGATTTCTGAGAATGATGAACTCTAATGTTGGGAGAAATTACACAATCATGGGTGTAGAGATTCTACCTCCCAGCACAATACCAAAATACCAAAATGTTAAGCAGAGTAGTGTAATTGCTAAAAAAATGTTTAGGACAAAAAAAAAATGGTGGCTTATCACATGGAACAGAAAGTCCACATTTTTCCTTTCAGATTCACCATACACAGATTTAAAAAAAGGATGTGGAAATACTCAGCATCCCAGTGAGCTTCTGGGGGTGGGGGAGGGAGAGAGATAGAGAGAGTGAGGTGGAGGAATGGAGAGGGATATATATATATATATATATAAAGAGTGCAGAGGCTCATGGGGTGGTAGGTAATGACCAGAGGAACACTATCCTTGCTAAGGAGGCAGGAAGATGAGGTGAGAGCGGATGTCTGGAAAATGGAGGAGATGCAGGTGAGGGCAGCGTCAATGATGCAGGAAAGGAAGCACCATTCTTTGAAGAAGGAAGACATCTCCAAGAGATTGTGGATTGTGAAGGTATTAGTAATGACTTTTCAAAAATCATTGGACTCTGGCATGGTTCCAGAGGACTGGAAAATTGCAAATGTCACTCTACTCTTTAAGAAAGGAGGAAGCAGCAGAAAAGCACCAGTTAGCCTGACCTCAGTGGTTGGGAAGATGTTGGAGTCAATTGTTAAGGAAAGGATTATGGAGTACTTGGTGATGTAGGACAAGATAGTACAAAGTCGGCAGTGGTTTCCTTAAGGGAAAATCTTGCCTGACGAACCTGCTGGAATTCTTTGAAGAGATTACAAGTAGGATAGATAAAGACAACTTAGTGGATATTGTATATTTGGATTTTCTGAAGGCCTTTGACAAGGTGCCACACGTGAGGCTGCTTACTGAATTAAGAACCCATGGTATTACAGGGAAGTTGCTAGCATGGTTAGAACATTGGGTGATTACTAGAAAACAGTGAGTGGGAATGGAAGGATCATTTTCTGGTTGACTGCCGGTGACTGGTGGCACAGGGGTCGATATTGGCACAGCTTCTTTTTAATGCTGTTTATCAATGATTTAGATGAAGAAGTAGATGGCTTTTTTGCTAAGTTTGCAGATGATACAAAGATTGGTGGAAGGGCAGGTAGTGTTGAGGAAACAGGAAGGCTGCAGAAGGACTTAGACAGATTAGGAGAATGGGCAAGAAAGTGGCAAGTGAAATACAATATTGGAAAATGCATGGTCATGCACTTTGGTAGAAGAAATAAATGTGCAAACTATTTTCTAAACAGGGAGAAAAACAAAAAAACCTGAAATGCAAAGGGATTTAGGAGTCCCTGTGTAGAGCACCCTAAAGGTTAACTTGCAGGTAGAGTTGGTGGTAAGGAAGGCAAATGTAATGCTAACATTCATTTCAAGAGGTCAAGATATAAGAGCAGGGATGTGATGCTGAGGCATTATGAGGCACTGGAGAGGCCTCACCTTGAGTATTGTGAACAGTTTTGGGCTCCTTATCGAAGAAAAGATGTGCTAACATTGGAGAGGGTTTCTGAGGAGGTTCACAAGGATGATTCTGGAAATGTAAGGTTATTAGATGAGGAATATTTGATGGCTCTGGGCCTATACTCACTGGAATTTAGAAGGCTGACGGGGGATCTCGTTAAACATTTTGAATGTTGAAAGTTCTAGACAGAGTAGATGTGGAAAGGATGTTTCCCATGGTGGGGGAGTCCAGGACAAGAGGGCATTGCCTCAGGATAGAGGGGCGTCCATTTAAAACAGAGATGCAGAGAAATTTCTTAGCCAGAGGGTGGTGAATTTGTAGAATTTGTTACCATAGGCAGCTGTGGAGGCTAGGTTATTGGGTGTACTTAAGGCGGAGATTGATAGGTCCTTGTTCTTGTTGTCCCTGCTCCCTCTCCAATGCCAGCACATCTTTTCTTCGATAAGGAGCCCAGAACTGTTCACAATACTCAAGATGAGGCCTCACCAGTGCCTCATAATGCCTCAGCATCACATCCCTGCTCTTATATCTTGACCTCTTGAAATGAATGTTAGTATTACATTTGCCTTCCTTACCACCAACTCTACCTGCAAGTTAACCTTTAGGGTGCTCTACACAAGGACTCCTAAATCCCTTTGCATTTCAGGTTTTTGGTTTTTCTCCCTATTTAGAAAATAGTCTGCACATTTATTTCTTCTACCAAAGTGCATAACCATGCATTTTCCAGCATTGTATTTCACTTGCCACTTTCTTGCCCATTCTCCTAACCTGTCTAAGTCCTTCTGCAGCCTTCCTGTTTCCTCAACACTACCTGCCCCTCCACCAATCTTTCTATCATCTGCAAACTTAGCAAAAAGGCCATCTATTCCATCATCTAAATCATTGATAGGTCCCAGTTCAGGCCCAGCGAGGATCCCAGGTACCTCCCTTTGACTGGCTACTGCTCCCTCAGCTGCTCCCGCTGGATTCTCCGTGCCACACTCGCTGCCATGCCAAGATACCTATGGGCCCTGTCACCTCTCTCTGCCACCACTCCGGGTCACGCTGTCCACCGTCCGCCATGGACCTCTCCTACACTTCATCCTCCGCCAGATTCACACCTCAAACTGATGTTTCTTCTCCTTCCTCGTGTCCAAGAAGGATAAGCAGCTCGCCCGCCTGAAGCCCGCACGACAACCGGCTCCAGCCCGGACCCCGACCCCTCGGACCTCGACTTCTCAGGCCTTTGGCTGGCCGGAGACGCATCCGCCTCTGATTCTGACCCCGAATGGAACCACCGCCTCCCGGACATGGGCACCAGCCCCCGGCGGGCCATGGACTCACTCGCCTCCGACTCCGACCTCAGTTCTGGGGCCCTGCAGGCTACAGGCTCTGCCACCCCCAGCTCCGGATCCAGCTCGGACCAAGATCTCGACACTCTCCAAACCGGAACCGCTCTTACTGCCGCTGGGTCCCACCGCCCACCTTATTCCCCCACTACCCTCTTTCCACCCAACGACTCCCAAAATTCCCTCTGCCCCTCATCTCCCCTCCATTCCTCTGATTCCTCATCCTCCCCTAATCCCGCTCTCCCTGAACATCCCAACACCCCTCTCCCTCCTGATACCTCCCACTCTTCACCCTCCTCCGACCCCAGTCCCAACCCTTGCAGTGTCTTCACCATCCCCTCTGACCTTCCCCACTCTGTCCTTAGCAAGGGCCTCACTTTTGTCCCCCTCCGTCCACACCTCAGTGAGTTCCATGCCCGCCATGACCCTGAACTCTTCTTCCGTCGCCTATGTCTCCGAACCTACTTCTTTGGCAAGGATTCCCCTCCCCCTACTGATGACCCCTTCTCCTGTCTTCAACCCTCCTCTTCCTCCTGGACACCCCGCCCGGGCCTTCTACCTGCACTCGATCTCTTCATCTCCAACTGTCGCCGAGACATCAACCATCTCAACTTCACCACTCCTCTCTCCTGTTCCAACCTCACTCCCTCTGAACACACTGCACTAATCCCAACCTCACCATCAAACCTGCTGACAAAGGTGGTGCCGTAGTAGTCTGGTGGACGGACCTCCACCTCACTGAGGCAAAACGGCAGCTCTCTGACACCTCCTCTTACTTACCCCTGGAACAGGACCCCACCAAAAACTATCAAACCATTGTCTCCCGCACCATCACCGCCCTTGTCAACTTCAGAGACCTTCCATCCTCAGCCGCTAAACTCATTATTCCCACACTCCGTACCACTTGGTTTTATCTCCTCCCCATGATACACAAGCCTGACTGTCCCGGTAGACCCATAGTTTCTGCCTGCTGCTGTCCCACCGAACTTGTATCTGCCTACCTGGACTCCATTTTGTCACCCATAGTTCAGTCCCTCCCCACTTACATCCGGGATACATCCCATGCCCTCCACCTCTTCAATAACTTCCAATTCCCCGGTCCCAACCACTACATTTTTACTGTGGATGTCCAATCCTTATACACCTCCATTCCCCATCAAGAAGGCCTCAAAGCCCTCCGCTACTTCCTGGATAATAGACCTCACCAGTTCACCACCACCACTACCCTCCTCTGGTTGGCGGAACTGGTTCTCACACTTTATAACTTCTCTTTTGGCTCTTCCCACTTTCTTCAGTCTAAGGGTGTAGCTATGGGAACTCGCATGGGACCCAGCTATCCCTGTCTCTTCGTTGGTTATGTGGAACAGTCGGTGCTCCAAACCTATTCTGGTACTGCTCCCCAATTTTTCCTTCAGTACCTTGACGACTACATTGGTGCTGCTTCCTGCACCCATGCTGAGCTTGTCAATTTCATTGACTTTACTTCTAACTTCCACCCAGCCCTCAAATTCACTTGGCCTATCTCAGACACTTCTCTCCCCTTTCTCGATGTCTCGGTCTCCATCTCTGGAGACAGACTGTCCACTGACATCTTCTACAAGCCCACTGACTCTCATAACTACCTCGACTATACCTCTTCCCACCCTACCACATGCAAAAATGCCATTCCCTATTCCCAGTTCCTCCGTCTCCGCCGCATCTGCTCTGAGGATGAGGCTTTCCGTTCCAGGACATCTCAAATGTCCTCTTTCTTTAATGATCGTGGTTTCCCTTCTACCATCATCAATGATGCCCTCACCCACATCTCCTCCATTTCCCGCACTTCGGCCCTCACCCCATCCTCACGCAACCACAACAGGGACAGAGTTCCCCTTGTCCTTACCTACTATCCCACCAGCCTCCGGATCCAGCACATTATCCTCCGCAACTTCCGCCACCTTCAACAGGACCCCACCACTAAGCACATCTTTCCCTCTCCACCCCTCTCCACTTTCCGCAGGGATTGGTCCCTCCGCGACTCCCTTATCCGCACGTCCATCTCCACTGATCTCCCACCCGGCACTTATCCCTGTAAGCGTAAGTGCTACTCCTGTCCCTACGCCTCCTCTCTTGCCACCATTCAGGGCCCCAAACAGTCCTTCCAGGTGAGACAGCACTTCACTTGTGAGTCTGTTGGGGTCATCTATTGCATCCGGTGCTCCCGGTGCGGCCTGCTCTACATCGGTGAAACCGACGCAGATTGGGGGACCGCTTCGTCGAGCACCTCCACTCCGTCCGCCACAACAGACAGGATCTCTCAGTAGCCACCCACTTCAACTCTGCTTCCCATTCCCATTCAGATATGTCCATACATGGCCTCCTCTACTGCCATGATGAGGCTAAACTCAGGTTGGAGGAGCAACACCTCATATGCCGTCTAGGTAGTCTCCAGCCCCTGGGTATGAACATAGAATTGTCCAACTTCCGGTAATTCCCTCCCCCTCCCTTCCTCTATCCCTGTTTCATTCTACCCCTCCCCCAGCTCCCTCATGGTTCCGCCTCCTTCTTCTACTACCCATTGTTTTCAGGGCTATGACGTCAATGCTTCCCCTCCCCCACCCCTTTGTCTTTCAAATTACTGGTCTTTCAACTGAAGCTACAAGCATTCTTCAAATCCTTCCCCATCTTTCATTCTTCAGTCCTGATGAAAGGTTCCGGCCCGAAACGTCGACTCATCGTTTCTGACTGATGCTGCCCGACCTTACACACTATCTTTGATTTATGTCTGTTTCCCCTTCCTCAGCCCTATCACTCCAGTTCCCATCCCACTGCCAAATTAGTTTAAACCCTTGCCAACAACTCTATTAATCCTGCTGGCTAGGATATTGGACCAATTTGGGATCAGGTGTAACCCGTCCTTTTTGTACAGGTCGTACCTCCCCCAGAAGAGGCCCCAATGATCCAGGAACCCGAAGCCCTGTCCCCTACACAAGTCTGTCCACCACATATTAATATGTCTGATCATGCTATTCTTGTGCTCATTAGCACCTGGCACAGGCAACAATCCTGAGATTACTACCCTGGAGGTCCTGCTTTTCAGCTTCCTACCCAACTCCCTGAATTCTCTCTTCAGGACCTCCTCCCTTTTTCTACCTATGTCATTGGTACCATCATGTACCAAGACTTCTGGCTGTTCACCGTCTCCCTTCAGAATACTCTGCACCCAATCCTAGACACCCTGTACCCTGGCACCTGGGAAGCAACGCAACATGTGGGTATCACTATTAGGCTGACAGAACCTCCTGTCTGTTCCTCTCACTATGGAATCCCCGATGACTACCACATTCCTTATCTTCCTCTTTCCCTTCTGCACCATGGAACCAGGCTCAGTGCCAGAGACCCCATTGCTTTGGTCGTCCTCTGTCAGGTCATCCCCCTCAACCTCATCCAAAATGAGATAACGACTACTGAGAGGGAGAGTGCTCTCTACTATCTGAGCTCTTCCCTTCCCTTCCCTTCCCTTCCCTGATAGTCACCCACTTAGCTAACTCCTGCAGCCTTGGGGTGACTAACTGCCTGTAGCTCCTATCTATCTCCTGTTCACCCTCCCCAATAAGCTGTAGGTCATCAAGCCGCTGCTCCAGATCCCTAAAATGGTCTCTCAGGAGCTGCATCTCAGTGCACCTGATGCAGATGTGGCCACCTGGGAGAATGGAAGAATACCCAGGGTTCCCACATCTGACACCCAGAGCAAAGTACTAACCCTACAGACATGCTCTCTATTCCTCAAAAATTGCAAGGAAAAGTGAATTTCACTTACCCACTTACCTTGCCGAAGCCTGAATGAGCCAAAGCCCAGCACTCTGCCTCAGACCACTCTGTTGATGACCGCTCTGCTAGGCAGTGTCTCCTTTTCATGCCGGAACCTTCCCTGCTCTCCAACACGTGATTGGTGCACCGGTTATAGCCGAGTTCCTGCAAAGCCCTCCCTTTTAAACTTGCTCCCAGACCAGTGCGCCACCTCCTCTGTCGTAGCTCTCCAACTTTCGATTGGTGCGCGGTTATAGCTAAGTTCCCGCAAAGCTTTCCCTTTTAAACTTCGCTCCCAGACCTGTGTGTTGCCTCTTCTCTTGCAGCTCTCCAACTCACGATTGGTGGTCACAGCATCAACGGTTATGGGGAGAAAGCCAGGGATTGGGGCTGAGGAGGGAAAGATAAAAGGACCAGCCATGATTGAGCAGACTCGATGGGCCAAATAGCTTAATTCTGCTCCTCTGTCTTATGGTCTATCTCTAATATCCTGGAAAGGAAAGCCTCAGACTGGGAACAGATGCAGTTGAGAAAAAGGAACTGAGAAAAGGGAATGGCAATTTTATAGGAGACAAAGTGGATGAGGTATAGTTAAGATAGCTGTGGGAATTGGTAGGTTTATAAAAGATATTTGTAGACAGTTTGTCTCCCGAGATGAAGACAGAGAGATTGAGAAAGGGGAGAGAGGTGACAGCAGTATTTTTGTCAGAAATATGAGGGGAGTGTTAGAGAGATTTAACATTTGAAGTTAATGACTTTTCATCAAAATTGAATAACTTAAGAAATTTATATTGCAGAGATGGAAGGAGGAGTGGTGGGGAAAACACTGAACTGCAATGCCCTTTTTGCTTAGTTTGACCAGGAAAAAAGCATGTCACAGATTGGTTTTGATTGACAGAGGGTAGTAAGGGTTAGATGAGAACAACTAATCTGAGTGGAGGAAGTAGAGCAGAAAAAGAGGAGAGAGAAACACAATGAATGGTGAGATTGTAGTTGCGCTGATATGCAATGCGTGAAAGCAATACACTGAGTCGAGCAGGGTCTGGTTGAACTGTTTACTGTTTTATTCCCCGCGCACTTAAGCGTCCGTTCCCAGCATCCCCCGCTCTTTGCGGGGCGGAAGTGACGTGGACTTCTGGGCCGAGGTCTGCCCCGCACTTAGAGCCCCCTCGGTTACCGCTGGCTGCGGACTCACCCACAACTGCTGGAGCCCGTTCACTTGCCGCGTGGGCGAGTCGCCACAAGATATAAAATACTGCAGTTGTTGGAAATCTGAACTAGAAACAGAAAATACTGGACCTGAAACGTTAACCTTCCTTTTCTCTCTCAGCCTATGCTGCTTGACCCAATGAGTATTTGCTGATGAGAACTTTCTGTTCTGATTCCAGTACACTGGGAAAGACCATCAGGTTAGGCCATGTCTGTGGAGAGCGCAAAACTGAGGCATGTCAGAACTGGCCTGGAGGCAGAAAGTAAAATGCTGGAAACCTGAAATAAAAACAGAAAACAGTACAAACCTTCAATAGGGCAAATGCCATCCAATGATAAAGAAACAAAGCTGGCAGTCTAGGTCAGCACCTCCCATCATGAAGAGTGATTGAGCCACAACACCAACCCAGCTGCCCATCCAACAGCTGGAATCAGCAACAGTGAGCACCCTGACATTCTCTGCCCCTACCCCTGTGCTCTCCACTTCTGACACGAACTGAAAAGGCTGCTTTCCTGCATTGTTGAATACCATGCTGAGCCCACAGGTACTAGATTGAAGGTGAATGTGTTGTTTCTCAAGATTATATTAGCGATGTTGGAACCGTGTGAGAACACAAAAACAAAAAGGTTTGAGTGGGATTGAGTTGGAGAATTAAAGTTACAGGTAACTGGAAATTCAGGGTCACCTTCGTAGTTTGGACTGTTCTACAAAATAGTCACTCAATCTGTCTTTATATGCTCAAATGTAGAGACTACAACATCACAAGTGCCAAATGCAGTAGTCTAACTTGAAAAAAGTGGAAGTGGTTTATCTCTGTTTGAACTGCAAGGAGATTTTAGGTCCCAGATGTTGAGAAGGGTGCATAATGCATCTACCAGCTCTGAACATGACTTTGATCTTCCCATTGTTTAGATGGAGAAAACTTCTGATCGCCCTACAGAGCATGAAACAGTCTGGCAATTTAGAGACAGCAGCAGAAATGAAATGTAGGCAGCACATGTTTGGATTTCCATTGGTTGGGCTGTAGATCTATATGTAAATATGAAACATAAAAGGGGCCAGACACTGAGGCTTGAAGTACAAGTGGTGTAACACAGTGGAAGAGCAAAGAGAAGCCACTACTCATGATCCTTGTGTTTCAATGGACTAATAGTGATGGAAACAGGTTGTAAATGTTAGAAATGATGTAAACTTCAAGGAAACATCAACAGTGGGTGGATAAGTGAAGATTAATGTGGGGAAATGCAAAGTATTACATTTGGTAGGAAGAATAAAAAGTGGCGATAGAAAACATAATTGTAACAAGAGAATATGTGACAAGAGAGATATACTACATGTAAATTTAATTGAAAGTTGTATAGAACATTAAAATAAAACTACATATGGACTACTGAGCTTTATAAATGGAGGCATTGATTAGAAGAATGAACAAGACATGATGTACCCCGTATAAAAGGTTCACCCTCAAATGCAGTATTATTTCCAAGTTTGAGCAATATACCTAAGGAATGATCCAAAGACTTTAGAGAGAGTACAGAAAGGGTTTAAATTATTCTGGAGATAAGGAACTAGCTATGTGGATAGACTGGAGAAACTGTAGTTGTTTGTGGAAAACTAGAGATTGCATGAGACTTGATAATGGCATTTAATATCATGAAAATTATATTGCGTTTGATGGTTGTGTGCCTGTACCCGCTGAAGTTTAGAAGAATGGAGGGGGGCCTGATCTCATTGAAACCTATCGAATATTGAACAGCCTGAACAGAGTGAATGTGGAGAATGTTTTCCATAGTGGGAGAGTCTAGGATCAGAGGGCACAGAGTCAGAATACAAGAATGTCCCTTTAGAAAAGAGATGAGGAGGAATTTCTTTATTCAGAGCATGGTGAATCTGTGGAATTCATTGCCACAAACAGCTATGGAGGCTAAGTCATTGGGTATATTTAAAGTGGAGGTTGATAGGTTCTAGATTAGAAACTGTGTCAAAACTTATAGGAAAAGGCAGGAGAATGGTAGTGAGAATAGGATAGTCGAGCAGATTTAATGGGCCAAATGGCCTAATTCTGCTCCTCTATCTTAGGGTTTTGTGGTTTATAGACAGAGGAGGTTGAAAGAAGCATTCCACTTTGGTGCTTTGGTAAATAACCAAGGAACATAGAATGAATCTGATTTGTAAAAGGATTAAAAGTGACAAGAGGAAATATATTTCTATGTAGCAAATTAGAAAGGTCAGGAATACAATGAGAAGTGTAGTAATGGAGGCAGATTCAATTGCAGTATTTATATGGGAGTGCATAAATTCCAGAAATAATTTGCACAGCTGTTTGGAAAGTGAAAGAAAAGAACTAACTGGATTGCTCTTACACAGAATTAGTAGAGACACAACTTCCCTGATGGCCTCCTGCAACCATTCTGTACTTCTGTTCAGTCAAACCCAGCAATATAATAGTAGAGAGACTTGAAAGGAAAATGGTGTGACAAGCAATGTCAGAAACTGCTAATGGGCCAAGAAGGATGGGAATGGATAGCTTGCCACTGTCATAGACTCTCAGGCAGTTATTTGTGAATATGAATGAAATCAGAGGCCTGAGGTCCAACACCATCAGCTTCTTCCCTTCAACCATTCAGCTCTTGAACCAACCAGCAAAACTTGAATCACTACAGTTGAGCAATGTGATGACAATTTTGACCATTTGCATTAAAATGGACATTTTTTAATCTAATTGTATTTTCTTGTGAAATTATGCATGAGTAATGTTAATGCTTTTCTTGGGAATGCTGCTTATGTGATGCTCTATCGCCAGCTTGGTATCAGCTCATCTCTCTGCAATTGGACCTTGGACTTTCTGACTAACAGACCCCAATCAGTTAAGTTAGACAACCTCTCCTCCTCCACTCTCACCCTGAACACCGGCGTGCCTCAAGGCTGTGTGCTGAGCCCTCTTCTGTACTCCCTTTTCACCTATGACTGCGTTCCTGTACATTGTTCTAACTCCATAATCAAGTTCGCAGATGACACCACGGTGGTTGGCCTGATCAGAGGGGATGACGAGACAGCCTACAGGGACAAGGTCCAGCACCTGGCTGCGTGGTGTGCCGACAACAACCTGGTGCTTAATACCCAGAAGACCAAGGAGATCATTGTGGACTTCAGGCATGCTAGGAGCCACACTCATGTCCCCATCTACATCAACGGAACTGTAGTGGAGCGTGTATCAAGCTTCAGGTTCCTTGGTGTCCATATTTCCGAGGATCTCACCCGGTCCCTGAACTCCTCCATCCTGATCAAAAAGGTGCAACAGTGCCTTTATTTCCTGCAGAGCATCAAGAAAGCCCACCTCTGTCCCAGGACACTGACAGACTTTTACCACTGTACTATTGAGAGCATACTCACCAACTGCATCTCAGTGTGGTATGGCAATTGTCCCGTATCAGACCGCAAAGCACTCCAGCGTGTGGTGAAAACTGCCCAGCTGATTATCGGCACCCAATTGCCCACCATTGACAACATCTACCATAAACGCTGCCTGGGCAGGGTGAAAAGCATTATCAAGGATGCATCTCACCCTAACCATGGACTTTTTACTCTCTTCCCATCCGGTAGGTGCTACAGGAGCATGGTTTGACCACAAAATCTCCTGTCTGCTCCCCTGACTATAGAGTCTCCAATGACGACAGCTCTCCTCTTCTCTGTGCCACCCTTCTGCACCACCAGGTCAGACTCAGTGCCGGAGGCCCTGCCACCGTGGCTCACACCTGGTCGGTCGTCCCCGCCAACAGTACCCAGGACGGTAAACTTAATATTCTGGGGAATGGCTACAGGGGTGCTCTGCACTACTTGTCTGCTCACCTTCGCTTTCCCCCCCTCTGACTGTCACCCAACGACCTGCTTCCGACAGCCTAGGTGTGACTACCTCCCTGTAGCTCTCATCTATGACTGCCTCATTCTCTCTTATGAGTCGAAGGTCATCCAGGTGTTGCTCCAGATTCCTTACACGGTCTTCCAGTTCGCCCAGCCGTATGCACTTCTGGCAGATGTGACTCCGCGGGAGAGGGGCGTTCCCCCAAGACTGCCACATCTCACATGAGAGACACATCACCGTCTTAGGAGGCATTGTAAAAACTAACTGCGAGCAAGCTCATCCTCTGCCTCTTCTCGTCGAAGCCTCTCGAGTCAAAGCCTCAAAACTCCACTCCTTCACTGGCTCACTCACTCACTGGCCTCACAGGAGCAATGAAAAATTTACTTGCATCAATATCATTAGATTAGATTAGATTAGATTCAACTTTATTGTCATTGTGCCGAGTACAGATACAAAGCCAATGAAATGCAGTTAGAATTAAACCAGAAATGCAAAGAATAGTGTTATTTACAAAATAACTGCAAATAAAAAGGAAGTGCTACAGCACACAAATATAAAAGTACTGACCCAGTACAATACGGATGCAATACTGCTTAGCGCTGTGATGTGAGGTTCAGCAGGGTCACAGTCTCAGGGAAGAAGCATGGTTTGTTGCCTCCTGGGTGCCAGGGTCTGGGATGTCTCTGACCAGGTGCACGACATCCTGGTACGAGAAGGAAAGCAACCAGAAGTTGTGATACATGTTGGGACCAATGACATAGGCAGGAAGAGGGATGTGGTCCTGAAGTGTGAGTTTCAGGAACTAGGCAGAAGGCTGAAGAATAGGACCTCAAGGGTGGTGTTCTCAGGATTGCTGCCAGTGCTACGTGACAGTGATGGTAAGAATTGGAGGAGATGGCAGTTGAATGCGTGGCTGAGGAGTTGGTGCAGGGAGCAGGGTTTTAGATTTTTGGATCATTGGGATCTCTTCTGGGGAAGGTGGGACCTGTACAGATTGGATGGGTTGCACCTGAACTTGAGGGGGAGCAATATCCTTGCAGGTAGGTTTGCTAGCATGGTTCGGGAGGGATTAAACTAATTTGCGAGGGTGATGGGACCCGGAGCGATAGAGCAGTGAAAGAAGTGCATGGAGTAGAGCCAGATCTAACATATAGAGAGGCTTTGAGGAAAGAGAAGCAGAATAATCAGTGTAAAGACAGTAAGGTAGAAGGGCGGAAATGTGTGTACCTCAATGCAAGAAGCATCAGGAACAAAGGTGATGAACTGAGAGCTTGGATACATATATGGAATTATGATGTGGCCATTACAGAGACTTGGCTGGCACCAGGGCAGGAATGGATTCTCAATATTCCTGAATTTCAGTGCTTTAAAAGGGATGGGGGTGGTGGAAGGGGAGGAGGGGTGGCATTACTGGTCATGGATACTATTACAGCTACAGAAAGGGTGGGTAATGTAGCAGGATCCTCTTTTGAGTCAGTATGGGTGGAAGTCAGGAACAGGAAGGGAGCAGTTACTCTACTGGGGGTATTCTATAGGCCCCCTGGTAGCAGCAGAGATACAGAGGAGCAGATTGGGAGGCAGATTTTGGAAGGTGCAAAAATAACAGGGTTGTTATCATGGGTGACTTTAACTTCCCTAATATTGATTGGCACTTGATTAGTTCCAAGGGTTTAGATGGGGCAGGGTTTGTTAAGTGTGTCCAGGATGGATTCCTGTCACAGTATGTGGACAGGCCGACTAGGGGGAATGCCATACTAGATCTAGTACTAGGTAATGAACCAGGTCAGGTCACAGATCTCTCAGTGGGTGAGCATCTGGGGGACAGTGACCACCACTCCCTGGCCTTTAGCATCATCATGGAAAAGGAAAGAATCAGAGAGGACAGGAAAATTTTTAACTGGGGAAGGGCAAATTATGAGGCTATAAGGCTAGAACTTACGGGTGTGAATTGGAATGATGTTTTTGCAGGGAAATGTACTATGGACATGTGGTCGATGTCTAGGGATCTCTTGCAGGATGTTAGGGAACAGTTTGTCCCGGTGAGGAAGATAAAGAAAGGTAGGGTGAAGGAACCATGGGTAACAAGTGAGGTGGAAAATCTAGTCAGGTGGAAGAAGGCAGCATACATGAGGTTTAGGAAGCAGGGATCAGACGGATCTATTGAGGAATATAGGGAAGCAAGAAAGGAGCTTAAGAAGGGGCTGAGAAGAGCAAGAAGGGGGCATGAGAAGGCCTTGGCGAGTAAGGTAAAGGAAAACCCCAAGGCCTTCTTCAATTATGTGAAGAAAAAAAGGATGACAGGAGTGAAGGTAGGACCGATTAGAGATAAAGGTGGGAAGATGTGCCTGGAGGCTATAGAAGTGAGCGAGGTCCTTAATGAATACTTCTCTTCGGTATTCACCAATGAGAGGGAACTTGATGACAGTGAGGACAATATGAGTGAGGTTGATTTTCTGGAGCATGTTGATATTAAGGGAGAGGAGGTGTTAAGATATATTAGGACGGATAAGTCCCCGGGGCCTGACGGAATATTCCCCAGGCTGCTCCATGAGATGAGGGAAGAGATAGCTGAGCCTTTGGCTAGGATCTTTATGTCCTCGTTGTCCACAGGAATGGTACCGGAGGATTAGAGGGAGGGGAATGTTGTCCCCTTGTTCAAAGAAGGTAGTAGGGATAGTCCGGGTAATCATAGACCAGTGGGCCTTACGTCTGTGGTAGGAAAGTTGTTGGAAATGATTCTTAGAGATAGGATCTATGGGCATTTAGAGAATCATGGTCTGATCAGGGACAGTCAGCATGGCTTTGTGAAGGGCAGATCGTGTCTAACAAGCCTGATAGAGTTCTTTGAGGAGGTGACCAGGCATATAGATGAGGGTAGTGCAGTGGATGTGATCTATATGGATTTTAGCAAGGCATTTGACAAGGTTTCACACGGTAGGCTTATTCAGAAAGTCAGAAGGCATGGGATCCAGGGAAGTTTGGCCAGGTGGGTTCAGAATTGGCTTGCCTGCAGAAGGCAGAGGGTCATGGTGGAGGGAGTACATTCAGATTGGAGGACTGTGACTAGTGGTGTCCCACAATGATCTGTTCTGGGACCTCTACTTTTCGTGATTTTTATTAACGACCTGGATGTGGGGGTAGAAGGGTGGGTTGGCAAGTTTACAGACGACACAAAGGTTGGTGGTGGTGTAGATAGTGTAGAGGATTGTCGAAGATTGCAGAGAGACATTGATAGGATGCAGAAGTGGGCTGAGAAGTGGCAGATGGAGTTCAACCCGGAGAAGTGTGAGGTGGTAGACTTTGGAAGGACAAACTCCAAGGCAGAGTACAAAGTAAATGGCAGGATACTTGGTAGTGTGGAGGAGCAGAGGGATCTGGGGGTACATGTCCACAGATCCCTGAAAGTTGCCTCACAGGTGGATAGGGTAGTTAAGAAAGCTTATGGGGTGATAGCTTTCATAAGTCGAGGGATAGGGTTTAAGAGTCGTGAGGTAATGATGCAGCTCTATAAAACTCTGGTTAGGCTACACTTGGAGTACTGTGTCCAGTTCTGGTTGCCTCACTATAGGAAGGATGTGGAAGCATTGGAAAGGGTACAGAGGAGAGGAGAGGATGCTGCCTGGTTTAGAAAGTATGCATTATGATCAGAAATTAAGGGAGCTAGGGCTTTACTCTTTGGAGAGAAGGAGGATGAGAGGAGACATGATAGAGGTGTACAAGATAATAAGAGGAATAGATAGAGTGGATAGCCAGCGCCTCTTCCCCAGTGCACCACTGCTCAATACAAGAGGCCGTGGCTTTAAGGTAAGGGGTGGGAAGTTCACGGGGGATATTAGAGGAAGGTTTTTTACTCAGAGAGTGGTTGGTGCGTGGAATGCACTGCCTGAGTCAGTGGTGGAGGCAGATACACCAGTGAAATTTAAGAGACTACTAGACAGGTATATGGAGGAATTTAAGGTGCGGGGTTATATGGGAGGCAGGGTTTAAGTGTCGCCACAACACTGTGGGCTGAAGGGCCTGTACTGTGCTGTACTATTCTATGTTCTATGTTCTATGTTCTATGTTCTGTGCATGCATGTACTTGTGCATATGCCAATAAACTCAATTTTGACTTTGAAGAGAGCCTTTTCAGTACAATGCAAGTATGGAAGCCAGTCGGAGAGACATAAGCACAGTCTGGAAAAACAGAATCAACTAATCTCTCATGAAATTAGAAATTCTACCATGTAGCACTAACCCTATTGTGATGAATAAATATTCTTTAATGAAAATCATAGACACACAAAATGGAACAGGTAGTCTCCGGTACTATATTCCTTTCTGTGGAAGAAAATTACACTTTGAATTAAATTTTGTTGTCAAGCTTGAGTAGCTAAGTATGAGTCAAGATTTGGGTCATGAGGGTGACAGGATAAGATGCAGATTCTGTCTCGCTTGTGCTAGCTAACAATAGGTCATTGCAATAATGAAGTATTGCTGACCTTTGTCTGAGCCTGTCTGACTAATAGGGTAAATGAATGTGGATATGCAATTCTAATTTTGTGCACTGCACAGAAACATTTGTAGACTGGCTGATACCTAACAAGTGCTTCTTGAAATCGCACACTGAGTATTGTTACGTACCCCGTAACTGGGTTGCTAAACCAACAGAAATGGATCACTCAGTTGGAGTCTGGGTTACTGGAACTAAGAAAGTTTTATTAAAGAAATAAGCAGCACAGTACTCTAATCACAAGGATAATAAATGCAACAGTTCAGCAATGCTAAAACACACATGTACACAGAACTAGGATAATAGGATCAATCAAGCTCTATCGTCGTCTAGGGGTAAATGACCAGTTTCAAGTGACGCAAAGTTCAGTTCCATTGAGTTCAGTTCAGT
This sequence comes from Mobula birostris, assembly GCF_030028105.1. Lineage (NCBI taxonomy): Eukaryota > Metazoa > Chordata > Chondrichthyes > Myliobatiformes > Myliobatidae > Mobula > Mobula birostris. The sequence goes on along the minus strand of NC_092373.1, from coordinate 118,781,749 downwards.
TCGCAGTAATCACTGTTGTGCTGTTGGGCGGGGAAAAAGGAGAGAGAGCGAAAGCGAATGAATATTCAAAACGGATTCCACACAGACCTTCGATATTCCTCGCATTTAGCTTTCGGGCGGGTCCTTGGTAATGTCTTCTGAGGTCACCGATTGTGACCCCTCCGTTCCAGATACGATTGTTCTTCTGCGGTGAACCCAGCACCCAGGCAAGGGTGGACACACACACCAGGTTCCCACCGATCTGTACCTTTCTACCCTGTGCGCCTATGGCTGGTCCCGCGACCAGACCTCCAACGACTCCCACCAACTAGTGGGGGGGGGCACACCGCTTTCAGGGTCTCGTTATCTCGTGGAGTCGTGTGTGGTGTCTTAGCGAACCTGCCCCTTTTTATCCCCCTGCTGGGGTATCGCCTGTCCATCACACTTCAAACAGTTCAGGGTTCAAAAGGAGCCGGTCTTGACAATACTCAGACCAGTGTCTCCTTCCATTAAACTCTCTCGTCTCTTCATTAACATTTCCAAATGCTGCTCCATTGTCTTACTTATCTCTCTCTCCTGAAGACAAGTGGCAGATCAACTGTTGATCCCACTGGTGCCAGCACAGGACAGTTAACATCTTAGTCTATGTGTACTTTTGTAACCCTCTTTCATCACAGTATGCTTAGCTGTTGGCTATTGCCCAAAACTTACTGTATAAATTTAAGATGTAACCTGACATTTGTGGAGTCGTAAGGCAATGGCTCCCTGTGGCCACGTATTAAAGAGTTAACCATACCGAGGTCTGTGTCCTTATTTCTGTTTGATAACAGTAGATTCTTTGACACTTTCCCATCCACCATTCATCTAATATACTGATGTACTGAAGAGCTTGCAGAAGGACATACATCTGATGCTCGGACAGAAGTGCAGTGATTTATTATCGCTCATTCTTGGTATGCAGAAAAAAAGCTTCACAGAAACACAAAGCCAGCTTTAGCAAAACATAAACACTTGCCGGATGATCGAGTCCAGCATTGACAGTCCATCATTGGGAGCTCTTTTTAAATAATCCAAGTTGTAACCCTAAAATATCCACTCCCCTGTATTGTAATTGCTGGAGCAATTGAACTTCCTCAACCCTCTATTACTCAACAAAGTTTCAAGGTCTGGATCTCTCCATCACCGATGTTCTAAAAGGGCTTTCACCTGTTAAAACTGCAAAACAGTCATGCGCACTGTGGCCTCTGTGGCTTGCCTTAGAGCATTGAGCTTCCAGGTTTCTTGAGCTCCTGTATTTACTAATCGTTATCTTAACTAGGGCCACTGGTGCTTTCAGTTTAATCTGGTCGTTAATTGTGACTGGCACAGCTTTCCCTGCATTCTGTGATTATTTAAAGAGGATTTGTTAAGTGCCTTAGCGGAGTCATTGTGTCGGAGAGAATGAATTGTCTCTTGGTGTGGCTCAGTCACTCCCCCGAGGCTGTTGGTTTTTCTGTGTCTAACCTCTTGTTTCTGTGTCTCCTGGAGATTCTGCCATTCCTCCACGCCTGGGCCGAGTCGTTAGCCTACCGTCTGCAGCTCCTGGGTTGAGTCGGTACCAGCGACCCCTGTGACAGAGAAAGCCTGCTGTTCCTCCACTCCAGGGTCTAGCCCTTGGGAGCACACTGTGACAAAGGCCCATTTTCTAAAGCAGTGTCTTGGCTTTTGTTTCCAACAGAATTTTGCAGCAACAAGCTTGAAATAAATGTCTCTTGGCCTGTGAAACTCTGCAGTGTTGCTGCTCTTCTCCAGGCAATGACTTTGAAGAACATGGAGCATAGAACAGTACAGCACAGGAAAAGGCTCGTTATTCCACTATGCCTGAGCTAACAATGCCGATCTAACTAATCCTATCTACCTGCACAAGGTCTCTATCCAATTATTTACTGCCTTTTCATGCACCTGTCCAAATGTCTCTTAAGCAGTATAAACACAAGAGATTCTGCAGATACTGGATTTCCAGAGCAACACATGCAGAATGCCGGAGGAAGTCAATTGGTCAGGCAGCATCTAACATTTTGTGTGTGTTGCTTTTAAATATATCTATGATTTCAGCTTCAAACATCTTGCCTGGCAGAGTGTTCCAGAGATCTACTACTTTCTGAGTAAAAAAAACATCCCATATAAATCCTCTGTCATTTCATAAACACAAGAAAATCTTCAGATGCTGGAAATCCAGAGCAACACATCCAAAATGTTGGAGGAACTCAGCAGGTCAGGCAGCATCGATGGAAATGAATAGATAGTTGACATTTCGGGCTGAGACGCTTTCTTCAGGACACTCTCTAATTTCCCCCCTCCCATTTTAAAGCTATGCCTTCTATTTGAATATCTACCCTGAGAAAAAGTCTATCTACTCTATCTACTGTAGGCCTTTCATAATTTTATATACAGCACTTCTGTCAGGTTGCCCCTCAGTTTCTGATGTTCCAGAGCAAAGAATCCAAGTTTGTTCAACCTCCACTTGTTGCACAGAATGCTCGATATTCCATGCAACATCATGGCTAATCTCTTTCAGATCCCCCCAAAGCCTCCACGATCTTCCTGTAATGCGAGGACCAGAATTGCTTAAAATGTGACCTAGCCAAATGCAACTGCCCCAATGATTTCCCAACTTTTATTCTCAACATCCCAATTGATAAAGCCAAATATGCGGTGTGCCTTCTTTATCACTCTATCTCCTTGGTTTGCCTCTATCATTTCCCTCTGTACATCAACGCTTCTCAGGATCCTGGCATTTACTGTGTGCTTTGCCCTTACAGTTGAGCTCCCAAAGTGCAACTGCTAAAGAGATGATGGTTGAATATTAGCTCTATTTGTCACATGTACATTGAAATATAGAGTGAAATGCATCGCCCGTGTGAAATCAAATCAGTGAGGATTATACTGGGCAGCCTGTAACTATTGCCATGCCAACATAGTATGCCCACAACTTGCTAACCCTAGCTCTATGTCTTTGGAATGTGGGAGGAAACCAGAGCACCCGGAGGAAACCCCATGCAGCATGAAAGGAGTTTGCCTGTGACCTGTGTGGGTTTCCTCTGGGTGCTCCGATTTCCTCCCACAATCCAAAGACGTACCGGTTGGTAGGTGATTGTAAATTGCTCCATGATTAGGCTGGGATTAAATCTGGAGATTGCTGGGCGGTGTTGTTTATGAGGCCAGTGGGGCATATTCAGCAACAGAATCATTAGGGATATAGATAAGGTGAATGGTCACATTCTTTTTTTTAGATTAGATTAGATTCAACTTTATTGTCATTGTGCCGAGTACAGATACAAAGCCAATGAAATGCAGTTAGCATCTGACCAGAAACGCAAAGAATAGTATTCACAGTGTAAAGGAGTCTAAAACCAGAAGTCATTGGTCTATGGTGAGCAGGGACACTTTTAAAAAGGTCCTGAGTGGCACTTTTTTCCTTTATCTAAAAAACAGACTGACTTTTGAGAGAGAACCTGAACTAAATGTCCAATACAATGATTTGACTATTTTGCAATTAGGTAAAATTTTATAAAATCATACAATTTAACTGTTGAACGTGGTCATTTGTGTAGAAGCAGTGAAGGTTTCACAGCTGATGGTTTCCTGATGAATATAATACCAAAGGCCAAATTTAAAAGTACAAATTGAAAAATAACTGAAAATGTACAGCAGATTATCCTAAAAAGGGAAACTAGGTTAACACATTTCAGTTATAACATTCGCACTTATACTTTCAAAAACAAAATACACACTTAAGCAGCAAAGATCAAATTTAACAATCAGAAACAAAATAGGAAATATAGGCATAAGGGTATAGAGCAGGTGTTCCCAGACTGGGATCTGTGGACTCCTTGCTTAATAGTATTGGTCTACAGCAGGGGTGGCCAACCTTTTACATTCTATGCGTCAATTTTTTCACGTACAAGTTCAGATGCGCCATACGACTCTTGTACCCCCATTCAATGCTTGTAAAAATATGTTAATATAAACATTTTTAGCATTTTTACATGATATATTGATTTAATATAAAAACAAGTTAAACATTACTTACCTTAATGAGACTTTTAACAAATGTACAAATTTGTATTTTGTCTTCTTTTGATTTCTTCCTTTTTCTTAATCACATATTCTCTCCGTAACTCAGACCCAAGCACTAGCTTCAGTTTTCCTTCTAATTCAGTCTGATGTTGTGTTTTATAGTGTCTATTAAGATCATGTCTTCTATTATGTGAGAATGTGTTTTCACAAACAATACACAATGGTTTTCCTGACAGACCTGTTATAAATAAGAACTCATTTTCCCACTGTTCATTGAATTCACGCTTACTATCACTTTCTGCTTTTCTTTTGCTCATTTTCTTTTGCACTGTGATGGGTAACTGAATGTAAAAACAAGGTTTAGTTTTTGAAAAAGTACAAAACTGCAAATGTTGACAAAGGACGAACAAAGCACAACTCCGTAGTGCACGAGTGTCAATTGTAAACTGACGGGCAAAAACCTGCGACGCACCACTGGTGCAGATGCCTGGCGCCTCAGGATCAAACAAGTATCAAACATGTATTGAACAGTTAAGGAACAACTGCAGAACAAAAGTCCTCCTTTCCTAGTTTGAATCATTAAACATTTTTTTAAAAATTGAAAACAGATTAATGTGAAAGAAGATAACATTTGCCAAAAGATGTACACAAAATAATAAAATCGCTAAAAATAATTACTAAGTTTTAGATTTATTCTCAGTAAAACCCATCTCTGGCTCTAAGCGACTTGAATTCCTGTTGTAGATTTTTTTTTCTACAAATCGGTTTTTGGCTAATACTTTTTGCATGAGTAGGCTTATTTTTTTTATTATTATCACTGCGGTGCAATGTGCCACTTCTAATTATCCAATGCGCCACTTTTGGGCATCCGTGGTCTATGGCATAAAAACGGTTGTAGAGCAAGAACAATAATCATCTGGAACAAATTATTGGCATATTGGGTGAAGTGGGAAACGTTAAAAGGTTTCAAAAAGAAATTAGTTAGGAAGTAACACTGGTTTGACCAGCTTTCAAAACTTGAGTGCAAGTTGGAAGTCATGTGACGTACTTGCAAGACTGAAACTTGCATGGGTGTCATGTTTTTAGCAGTGATAATCGAGATGCTTCAGAATATGCAGTCAGAGAGGGAATGATTGACCACAAAGCAGAAGATGGGAATCAGAGGAACCTCAAAGTATCTCATTCCAGAACTGTTTTCTTTTCAATTTTGTAGGTGAATGTTCCTCTAAAGAGTGCAGCTACAGCTGTGATAATGGCAATATGAATTACTAAGATGCACACCGGAGCGAATGGAAATAATCCAAAGGTTATAGTGGTGAGAGACTTGATAGTGAGGGGAAAAGGTAGGCACTCTGTTTGTTATAGATGTTAATGTAGAATGGTGCCTTGCCTTCAAGGATGGCAGAAAATGATTGTAGGATATTCTAAAGGGTGCGAGTAATCAATGAGAGGTCATGGTGGACAATGTATAAATGAGGAATGAGAGTCTGAAACTTGAAGTTAAGAAATGAGGTCAAAATCAGAATCAGCTTTAATATCAAAGGTGTATGTTGTGAAATTTGTTAACAGTGGCACCTGTACCATGCGATACATGACAAATATAGTAAAATAAATAAATAAATAAATTACGTATATACCATGTATGTATATTAAATAGTTAAATTAAAAATAGTAGTGCAAAAACAGAAATGATAAGAAAGTGACATTGTGTTCTTGAGTAGAATGTACAGTGAGGAATCGGATGGCAGAGGGGAAGAAGCTGTTCCTGAATCACTGAGTGTGTGCCTTCAGACTTCTGTAGCAGAATAAAAACGGGTTGTAAACCCTGGTTTACTATCAGTGCCATACACTAGTGAGTATAGGGATAGGACAGTAAATCAGATGAATACGTAGCTGCAGAGATGGTGCAGAAGGGAGACCTTTAGATTTCTAGATCACTGGGACCACTCCTGGAGAAGTTGGAACCTGTACAAACTGAAAGGGTTATACCTGAACCAGAACATGGTGGTCATGAGCCTGCAGGCCTCTGCAACTTGCCGGAGAGCATTGGCCTTCAGCTTTCTCAAGCACCTGTACTTACTAGTTGTTAGAGCCATTGAGCCCAGGCACCTTCTCTTGGGTCTTGTCGGATTGATTGTTACTGGCATGTATTTCCTGCAGTCTATGATTATTCAAAGGTGACTCTCATTAGCGTGGTCCTACTGTCTGCCTGGGAGAATGATTTTCTAGTGGTGTCATTCAGTCATGCCTCCAATGCTCTGTTGGTATTCCTATGTATAACCCCTTGTTTCCGTCTCTTCATAGGGGGTGGGGAGAGAGGGGTTCACTGTTCCTCTACTCCTGGGCTGAGGCATCACCAGAGCTTACCGTGAAAGCGTCTGCCATCTGCTGCCCCTAGGTTGAGCCATTGCCAGCACTCACTGTGACAGAGAGACTCTGCTATTCCCCTGCACTTCAATCCGGTCCTGTGAGCACGCACTGTGACATTGGCTGATACCTTTGTGGTTGAAGATTTAACTAATTTGGCAGGTGAATGGAACGGTCAAACATTGAAGGAGAACATGGTCAGTCTAGTACGTAGAAGTGATTTAAAAAGGCAGATGAGAAGGACACAAAGATGGACTGTATCCATTTTAAAACAAGACATTTGACAAGTAAGGCAGAAGAACTAAAAGCATCGACTAAACACATTGGTATATGATTTTTTTGCTTCACAGAAAATGTTGGCACATGTCAGCTCAAGATTCCAAGGTATAGACTAATCAGGGAGGCTATTACTGCAGCAATCAGGAACAATGTCTTAGGAAGTTCTTCAAATGTTGGAGAAACAGAATAAGACTGGGCAATCTCTGTTCTGGGGTTGTCCTACAGGCTTTCAGTCAATGGGATACAGACGAGCAGATACATGGACAAATCTAAGAGAAAGATACAAATACTAGGCTAAGGTGGTAGAGTTCAAATATTCAAAAGTTGAAAACTTGCTCTGGTGTATTAAAATTTTGTGAAATATTGGATGAAAGTCTGAACAGCTCCAAGTGACATTTTAACACTCTGTGCACTCACAACATGTAAGACATTAAGGTGTCTGTACAAGTTAAACATTATTAATGTCTAATGTTTGCTGAAGCCGCTGGAGGCTTCGTTGGTTTAAAGGCACCAGTGGGATGAGGATGTCTGTTCATGAACATGAATTGTTTGAATGAAACACACCATGCTGAGTTAGTGGCACAAGAGCAAAGTATCAAAGTGTTCATCTGACTGTGTGTCACTCAGTGCTTGTGGACTGAACCTCTGTTTATTGAGGCACCTTTACCTTGGTCTTGAGATTTCACCTAGACCGAAGAACCGTGATCAACAGGTGTCTAAGACAGACCCAGGGTGATTTCACATGTTGGAATTTGGAGTTCTCCCAACGCAGCGACAATCAAGTGGCGGCTGAGAATCATGAGCCCTGAAACCTTTGTGAAAATCTTTGTAAGCTACTACGTAGTATTTTGTGTGGTTTATTTGTGCTTTCTGTTTTATGATAATAAATTAGGCTTAAGTTACTTTGCTGTAATCATATGCTTATTACCACACGTCCTGGACACTCTAATTGGTTTGGGTCTTTTGGGTCTGATCAACTCAGAGCAAAATTCAAAGCAAATTTATTATCAAAGTACATATATGTCACCGAGCACTTCCTTGAGATTCATTTTCTTGCGGGCATATTCAATAAATTCAAGAACCATGATAGAATCGATGAAAGACTGCACCCTACAGGGCACACAAACAACCAATGTGCAAAATTCAATGAATTGTGCAAATACAACAGAAAAAAGAAATAAGAATAATCAATAAATAAACAATAAATATCGAGAACATGAGATGACTTTAACTTCCAGAACATTAACTAGGAGCACCTCAGTGTGAGTGGCAGACAGAATTTTCCCCATGTTTTTCCAAGTGCATCTACGTTTTGAGCCAAGATTTAGATAGCGCTTCTACAGAGGGGGGTAGGTACTAGACCTGACTTTTAGGAATATAGCAGAACAAGTGGAGGGGCTATATATGGGACAATATTTTAGAAATACTAATGATAACTCTGTAAGTTTTAAGTAAAGGAGAAGCACAAGGATAAATGAGAAATTAAAGTCCCGAATTGGGGGAAGTTGATTTCAATATGCCAAGACAGGATCCAATGAAAGTGGTCAGGAAGTAGCTACTTGTAACCAGGTCTATATGCAGCCATTAGGATCCATTCAGAAATGAAATTGTGCGAGTTTAGGGCACGCACATTGCTATAACGTGGAAGGTAAGGTCAATAAGCCCATGAAACTCTGGGTATCAAGAGATACTGAAAGTTGCATTAATAAAAAAGGTTATGATAAGTTTAGAAAACAGAAAAGAGATATATAGAGAACTAGGTAAAATGCAGGAGGGTATTTAACATTTTAATTAGCAGGATAGTTTATTATTGTCACATGTATCGAGACAGTAAAAATCTTGTCTTACAGATCATACAGATCAATTTATTACAACAGTGCATCGAGGTACTACAAGATAAAACAATAGCATTTTGGCATTTGGTCAATAAGTGCTGATTTTCTCATACCACCCCACCCCTGATTTAAAACACTGGGATCCCAGTTCCTGTGCCCTCTTTAAGCCCACTGGGTTCATTGCAACAGTTATTACTTTACAGTGCAGTATCAAAAAAAGTGAATTAGTGTGTTTAAGTTCATCATCCTATTAATTGACAAGGTTCAAAATCAGGGCCTTTGTACTTTCCTCTGCAACTGGATCCTTGACTTCTTTATCAGGAGACCACAGTCAATTTGGATCAGTAATAACATCTTCTTGCTGACAATCAACACTCACACCTCAAGGGTCCATGCTTATCCCACTGCTCTCTCTCTCTCCCGACACTCATGACTGTGTGGCTTGGCACAGCTCAAACACCATCTATGACTTTGCCAACGACACCACTGATGTTGGTAGAATCTCAGATGGGGACGAGCAGGTCTATAGGAGTGAAATAGTTCAGCTGGTTGAGTGGTATCGCAACAACAATTTCACCTACAATGTCAGCAAGACCCAGGAATTGATTATGGGAAGTCAAAAGAACACATTACAATTCACATCGTGGAAAGTATGAGCAACTTCAAGTTCCTGGGCATCAGCAACTCAGAGGATCTATCCTGAATCCAACACATCAGTGCATTCATGAAAAAGGCATGCCAGCAGCTCTACTTTGTTCGGAGTTTCAGGAGATTTGAAACATCACTGAAAACGCTTGCAAATTTCTACAGATGTACAATGGGGAGCATTCTGACTGGCTGCATCATCGCCTGATATCAAGGCTCCAAAGCACAGGATTACAAGAGTTTGCAGAGAGTTTCAAGGTCTCAGCCCGAAACATTAACAGTTTATTCATTTTCATAGATGCTGCCTGGCCTACCGAGTTCCTCCAGCATTTTGTATCTGTTGCTCAGAGAGTTGCAGACTGGGCCAGCTGCAACACATTCCATGCCCTCACTTTGGGAAGTCTGATCACCTGGCTGTACTTCTACTCCCTGAGTATAGGCAGAGACTGAAGAGTGCAACACCAGCAGTGAGGACCAAGAAGGTATGGACAAGGGAAGCACAGGAATGCCTACAGGACTGCATTCAGGGATTCATCTTTGAATCTGGATGAGTATGCTGCAGTTGTTACTGACTTCATTAAAACCTGTGTGGATGAGTGTGTGTCCACAAAGACTTACTGTACATTCCCAAACCAAAAGCCGAGGATGAACCAGGAGGTATGTCGACTGCTGAAGGCTAGATCTGTGGCATTCAAGTCTGGCAACCCAGACCTGTACCAGAAAACCAGGTATGATTTGCAGAGGGCTATTTCAAGGGTGAAGAGACAATTTCAAACGAGGTTGAAATAGGATGCACAGCAACTCTGGAAGGGTCTGCAAGACATTACCTCCTACAAAGCAAAACCCAATAGCATGAATGGCAGCGATGCTTCACTACCAGATGAACTCAAAACACCTTCTATACACGTTTTGAAAGGGAGAACAGCTGTGAAGATCCCTGCTGCACCTGATGACTCTGTGAACTCCGTCTCAGAGGCCGATGTTAGACTGTCTTTAAAGAGAGTGAACCCTCGCAAGGCAGCAGGTCCCAATGGTAAGGCTCTGAAAACTTGTGCCAACCAGCTAGCGGGAGTATCAAGACATTTTCAACCTCTCACTGCTACAGGCGGAAGTTCCCATTTGCTTCAAAATGGCAACAGTTATACCAGTGCCTGAGAAGAATAATATAGGCTGCTTTAATGACTGAAAGAAGATGGCAGTGCGCATGGACGCAGCGGCTCCTCGGGGAGTGATAAGTGTATCTAGAGTTTGTTCTGTTTGACCTGGACGTATAACGTACAGTCGGAACATGCTCGTTAATGTCGGAAAAACTGACGAGTTCTGGTGTGACATGGACAGTTTACGCCGCTACGGACTACTATCCGCTACCAAGCCGGCTGCTTCCCGAGGGAGGAGGAAGCGAAAGCACTGTGAGAGAAGACAGAGGACGGGTAAGAGGGCCGGCATCCATGCTAGGCTAAAAGCTAACCCCACCAGGCCAGCGGTACCGACCCTCCTGCTCTCAAATGCCCACTCCATTGACAACAAGCTGGATGAGCTGCGTCTGCTGAGAGAAACACGCAAGGAATTTAAAGACTGCTGTGTCTATGTCTTAACGGAATTCTGGCTCCATGACAACATACCGGACGCGGCGATACAGCTAGAGGGAATGACATCGTTTCGTGCAGACAGAGAGGCAGCTAGCTCTGGTAAGAGCCGAGCAGGAGGTCTGTGTGTTTATATAAACAAAGACTGGTGTGTGAACGCTACAGTAGCTGCTAAACACTGTTCACCACTGGCTGAATTTCTCATTGTGAAATGCCGGCCGTTCTATCTGCTGAGGGAATTCACCATCATGCTTGTGGCAGCTCTTTATGTAGCTCCCAGTACCAATGCTAAGGCTAATGCTAACGAAGCACTGGGAGGCCTACATGAAGCCATCAGTGAGCTACTGACTACACATCCTGACAGCTCTGTGGTGATTGCTGGGGACTTTAACCACACCAGCTTAAAGACTGTGTTCCCCAAATTCCTGCAAAATGTGGATTTTAAAACCAGAGGAGACAACACACTGGACTTGGTTTATACCAACACACCACAGGCATACAAAGCAGCCCCCCGCCCCCATCTTGGCCACTCTGGCCACATGTCTGTCATGTTAACACCAGCATATAAACCACTGCTTAAACGTGTGAGAGCAGAGAAAAGAGAGATAAGGGTTTGGCCAAAAGGAGCAGCCTCAGCACTACATGACTGTTTTTTGCACACAGACTGGGACATATTCAAAACAGCAGCCTCCTATGACGACCATATAGACATTGAGGAGTATGCGGAGGCAGTAATCAGCTACATAGCCAAATGCACGGAGGATGTCACTGTGATGAAAACCTTCACCGCACGTGGTTATAAAAAGCCACGGATGACAACAGAGGTGCATTCACTACTGAAGGCCCGTGACACAGCCTACAGATCGGGGGGCAGGAGTGTGCTTTGCTCAGCCAGGTCTGTGCTTTCGCTAGGGATCAGGAAAGCGAAAAGGGCCTACGCGGGCAAAATACATGGACACTTCTGTGACACAGGTGACACCAGACGGATATGGCAGGGAATTAAAGCTCTGACAGACTACAAGATCAGGCAGAAAACTGATGACAGTGATGCCTCTCTTCCAGACAGGCTTAACAATTTTGTTGCACGCTTCGAAGCATCAAACACTACAGCAAGGAGGAAAGCCAGTCCCTTTTTACCATCTGACCAGCCAGCTCCAATCATCGATCCAGAACAAACACGGAGGACCCTTGCCAGGGTCAACCCACAAAAAGCGGGAGGTCCCGACAACATCCCTGGATGTGTGCTCAAGGAATGTACTGATGTATTAGCAGATGTCCTGACAGACATTTTCAACATCTCCCTTAGTCAAACTATTGTCCCCAGATGCTTCAAAACCTCCACAATCATCCCTGTAGCAAAGAAATCAGTTGTAGCCCATCTGAATGATTACCGTCCCGTTGCCCTGACCCCTATAGTGATGAAATGTTTTGAACGGCTTATCAAGCCTCATATCACAGCCAGCCTCCCCTCATCGCTGGATCCTCTACAGTTTGCTTATCATCCAAATCACTCTACCGAGGATGCAATATCCACCACACTGCACACAGTTCTCTCTCACTTGGACAACAAAGACACTTATGCCAGAATCCTGTACATTGATCTCAGTTCAGCATTCAAAATCATCATCCCTCAGAGACTAGTGGAGAAACTGTCGCTGCTTGGCCTTAGCATTGCCATGTGTCGCTGGATTCTGGATTTCTTGACAGAGAGACCACAGTCAGTCCGTGTTGGCAGGAACATCTCTGACTCCATCACACTGAGCACTGGATCCCCACAAGGCTGTGTGCTTAGCCCATTGCTGTTTACACTGCTAACACATGACTGTGCAGCCAGATTCAAGGAGAACCTGATCATTAAATTTGCTGATGATACCACAGTGGTGGGGCTCATCAGCAAAGATGATGAGACTATGTACAGGGAGGAGGTCAAACACCTAGGGAGCTGGTGTAGTGATAACAACTTGATGCTTAATGTCACCAAAACCAAGGAGATGATCGTCGATTTCAGACAGTCTCAGCCTGAGCACACACCCCTCAGCATCAGCGGCTCCACAGTGGAGAGAGTGGAAAACATCAAGTTCCTTGGGGTGCAGATCTCGGGCAATCTCACCTGGTCCAGGAACACCACTGGGATTGTGAAATGGGCCCAGCAGAGATTGCACTTTCTGAGGAGGCTTAAACAAGCATCACTCCCCACTAACATCTTAACTACATTCTACAGAGGCGTGGTTGAGAGTGTGCTGACCTTTTGCATCACAACCTGGTACTCAGCTGCAGTGCTGTTGACAAAAAAGCCTTGCAGAGGGTGGTTAGGGGAGCAGAGAAGGTTATTGGGGTCTCCCTACCTTCTGTCCAAGACCTCTTGCAGAGTCGATGCCTCTAGAAGACACGACACATCATTAAAGACCCCTCACACCCTCTCCATGAACTGTTTGTTCTTCTGCCATCAGGCAAACGTTACAGGAGCATCAAAACTAAAACCTCAAGGCTACTAAACAGCTTCCTCCCACAGGCAGTCAGACTGCTAAATAGCTGCTCTACCTGACTCTCCTTTGGACATTTTTAACTTGCACTGGACACTTATAACTTGATTTTAACTGACATGTGGCTGTTGTGTTTTACTATTTATTGTTATGTTTATTATTTAGTGTTGCGTTTGTTATGTTATGATTGCACTGCTCCTGGGAAACACTGTCTCATTCTGCCCTGCAGAGCTGATGTACGGTTAGAATGACAATAAAGTTTTTTGAATCTTGAATCTTGAATCGCCCGGTAGCACTCACATCGACAGTGATGAAATGCTTTGAGAGGTTGGTCATGACTAGACTGAACTCCTGCCTCAGCAAGGACCTGGACCGACTGCAATTTGCCTATTGCCACAATAGGTTGATGGCAGACGCAATCTCAATGGCTTCCCACAAGACTTTATACCACCTTTACAAGGCGTTCGTCTAGTTATCTCAAGATCACTAGTTCGAGCCTCAGCTGTGGAAGTGTGTTTGTGCCCTCGAGCAAGGCACTTAATCACACATTGCTCTAGTCTGTGCGAGGAATGGCGCCCCACACAGACTTCCAATCTGCGCCTTGTAAGGCATGAAAATGCCCAACGCAGGCCTCTCATGGGCTGAGTCGACGTTCCCTCCCTTTATACCACCAGCAGAACACAAACATTCATGTCAGGATGCTGTTAATTGACTATAACACTGCATTTAATACCATCATTCCCACAATCCTGATTGAGAAGTTGCAGAACCTGGGCCTCAGTACTTCCCTCTGCAATTGGATCCATGACTTCCTAACCGGAAGACCACAATCTGTGCGGATTGGTGATAACACATTGGTATATACACATGACTGTGTGGCTAGGCATAGCTCAAATACCATCTACAAATTTGCTGACGATACAACCACTGTTGGTAGGATCTCAGGTGGTGATGAGAGGGCGTACAGGAGTGAGATATGCCAACTAGTGGAGTGGTGCCACAGCAACAACCTGGGACTCAACGTCAGTAAGACGAAAGAGCTGATTGTAAGATGAAGGAACACATATCAATCCTCATAGAAGGATCAGAAGTGGAGAGAGTGAGCAGTTTCAAATTTCTGGGTGTCAAGATCTCTGAGGATCTAACCTAGTCCCAACATATTGATGTAGTTATAAAGAAGGCAAGACAGTGACTATACTTCATGAGGAGTTTGAAGAGATTTGGTATGTCAACAAATACACTCAAAAACTGCTATAGATGTACCATGGAGAGCATTCTGACAGGCTGCATCACTGTCTGGTATGGGGAGGGGGGCTACTGCACAGGACCAAAAGAAGCTGCAGAGGGTTGTAAATCTAGTCAGCTCCATCTTGGGCACTAGCCTACAAAGTACCCAGGAGCGAGTGCTGGAAGATTGAATTAGTAATTGATAAGAATCTGATAGGTAACACAGTCATGGTGAACATAATGGCTCTGTATGACAGTATTGCAATTTTCCACCAGATCTCTTTAGCAATTTACAGAAAGCCATTCAATTTGCATTCTGCTGTTGTGGCATTGCTTCAATTTGCTCTCTTCATTGCACACTAATTTCTTCTTTCTGCTTTTGATCACTGAAGCTGGTTCATGGCTGAGAAAAGCATTTGAAGAGAGAGAAAAAAAGAATTCAAGGCATGCAATGGAACTGGACATACTTTGTTACAAATATTTTATTTTAAATATCCATGTATTAACAGTTCATGAATACCAAAGAAATCAAAGGTGGCTTGAGAAAAACATTTCAAGGAACACTTCATTTCAGTGCTATACAGAAGAATGCAAAGATAGATCTGATACTAAAGCAAAGGCTTTGCTTAAAAAGTTTACTGTAAAAATAGCTTTACAATACAGACTTTTTAACCTATGAATGATATGGCAATCATCTCATACTCCTTGCCCTGAGTTTTCTGCACAAAAGATCACCATGTCAAAAAATTAAACATTCTTTAAAAATATTGCATTTCAGCCACAGCCCTGTGAATATTGTACATTCATATACAGTACTTTTTTGCACAGATTAAAAAAGCTTTAAAAAGTTGGTAAATAGCAATACTTTAAAGTATCTTGCATATTATATACCCATATATAATAAATATACATATTCACATCAATACAAATTCTGATATAATTATAACATACAAAGTATAAAATGGATTTCAAATACATTCATCTGACATCTTTCATTCTTGGATGAAAATAACAACAAGGCAGAGCACACCCACTAAAGTTAAAGCTTGTAAACCAAGGAAACCCAGCATAACCCAGAAGAAAATTATTACAACTGGTTCCACAACACGAGTTCCAAATGGGATCTGTGTGAAGCCAATATTTCGCAGGCATTTGTTGAGCTCCCCAAAAAGCGTTCCCATCTTCTTGTAGTCATCGGTAGTGCTTTCTCCAATATCCACAGGAATCTGCTAAAAGAAAAAAAAGGAGAATAATGTAGTATTTTGCCACGGACAATTGAAAATTCCAGTCAAGCGATATGTATTCTTTTATTTACCCACTTGTACGGACAAAAAAGCATTGTTAGATATGGCAATCTGACGGGTATTGTTGATACACATATTATCAGTTTCCAATTTCTAATGCTAACAACTATTGTGGGAAGAAACTATTGTGGTGTAAAACACACCAACAGAAGTCAGGTCAGTTAAATACTGTAAGATTCCCCCACAGAGTGAGCTGGGGAATGTGGCTGGCTGGGACATGAATGGGGTGTTGGGTGTGGGAGGCATTGTCACCACAGATCAGAAGTATGAATTGATCAGCCACACAAGTCCGGGTAGAGTAAACCTCTGCTAATCCATGATCTGACTATTTGGAAATGCCAGTGTTAAGGCAATCAGCTCCCTGGAGTCCAATCACAAACAAGAGAAAATCTGCAGATGCTGGAAAGCCAAGCAACACACACAAAATGCAGGAGGAACTCAGCAGGCCAAGTAGCATCTATGGAAAAAGAGTACAGTTGATGTTTCTGGCCGAGATGTCAACTGTACTCTTTTCTTTAGATGCTTCCTGACTTGCTGAGTTGCTCCAGCATTTTGTGTGTGTTGTTCAGTTCCCTGGAGTCCTGGTTTACATGCTCCCTTCCAGCTCTGCTCAATTCTAGTTGGGTGTTTCTTTCACTAACCTCGAAACTTTTACCAGGTTCACTGGGAAATGTACTATTCTACAACATAACATCTAAAGTTAATTAAAAGTAAGATGCAGTATTAATAAAACAAGACAATCCAATGTCCCAAGCATGCTGGACTGGTAAAATTTTACTATATTCAGTGGCTCGTAAATTACCTACTGACTTTTCACCAATGAGTCACGGCTACCCACTTGATCCTCATCCTCTTCACCATCCCGGATATTCACTCCCTTCATCACTGCAAGACTCACTACAGCGATTTGCCAAGACTGCTTCAACAATGCTGATAAAAGCTGCAATGGCTACTTTCTTTGCTATGTCACATAGCATTGATTTGAAAACATGTTGCTGCTCTTCTGATATCACTAGGGCAAAATGCTTCCTAACTTATAGTGCCATGGAAGTACATTTATCATTTGAATTATAAGGATTTAAGGATAATCAGCACCAGCTCCATTGCAACCAGGAAGGCACAATAAATACTGGTTTTACTCAGAGTGGTCTCATACAAAAAAATTATAAAAATTCATTCTTATACCTTGGCTAGTGTAATTGAGGGCACAGGTTGGATAACTATATGAAGCTCTCTAGCATCCTTATATTAAATTCATTTACCCCTCCTCAACAGTAAATATCTTGAACATCTAAATGAGAATCTACACAATTATATATTATGAGCTTAATACCATAATTTAACTGATCCCTTCACTTCCACCCACCTCTACATAAGACCATAAGACATAGTAGCAGAATCCAGCCAATCGGCCCATCGAGTCTGCTCTGCCATTCCATCATGGTTGGTTTATTATGTCTCTCAACCCCATTCTTCTGCTTTCTCCCTGTAACCTTTGAAGACCTTACTAAGTACCCAGGACATCTTTATTTTACTCTCTGCTAGATTATGTATTGCATTGAACTGCTGCTGCTAAGTTAACAAATCTCACGTCACATGCCGATGATAATAAACCTGATTCTGATTCTGATTCAAGAACCTGTTAACCTTTGCTTTAAGTTTACCCAAATGACTTGGCCTCCACAGCTGTCTGTCGCAATGAATTCCACAGATTCACCATCCTCTGTCTAAAGAAATTCCTGCCCATCTGTTCTAAAGGGACATCCCTCTATTCTGAGGCTTTGCCCTCTGGCTCCACCACTATAGGAAACATTGTCTCCATGTCCACTCTTTAATCTTTTCCTTTCAATATTTGATAGGTTTCAAAGAGATCCCCCCTCACTGTTCCAATCTCCAGCGAGTACAGGCCCAGAGCAATCAAATGCTCCTTATACATTAACCCTTTGCACCTCTGCACCGGGATCATTTTTGTGAGTCTCCTCTGGACCTTCTCCAATGTCTGCACATCCTTTCTCAGACAAGGGGCACCTAACAAGGCGCAGCTCTCCGGTGAAAAATGATACCGTATCTGTTAAATAGGGGCCGTGGACAATTTCTGATTTGATGGAGAATGGACGTGAAATCACAGAGGAACATCTGGACAAATTTCTGAAACGCCCGTTCGCTGCTGTCGTTACTGTATGGTCGGGAATCTTTCGGAGGGTAGGCCTCAAAATCCCCGGCCTTGCCTGCTTTTGGCGACCGAGAAAGAGATCGAATCGCTTGGATAGAGATGGCGCTCAGTACTCGGTGTCGGAGAGCTGATCAGAGCTCGAAGTTTTCGGTTGACTCAGAGTCGGATTGTGGTCGGCATGGCAAGGAGTTTTTCTTCCCTCTCCCGTCTGCGTGAGATGTGGGACATTCGAGAAACTTTGAAATTTACTGTGCTCGCGGACTTTCTTCATCAAGTTATGGTATTGTGCACTGTTGTAACTATATGTAGAATTATGTGGTTTTGTCAGTTTTTTCAGTTTTGGTTTGTCCTGTGTTTTGTGACATCACACCGGAGGAAATAATGTATAATTTCTTAATACATGCATTACTAAATGACAATAAAAGGGGACTACGTGTCTTCATAATCTAAATCTAACAGCTCAGCATACTCCAACAGTGTTCTGAGCAATGCTTTTTAAAGCATCAGTGTAACATCCTTATTATTATATTCTAGTTCTTTCATGATGAATGCTAATATTACATTTGCCTTATCACCGACTCAGTCTGCAAGTTAACCAATTTGAATCCTGTACGAGGACTCCCAAATTCCTTTGCACCTCTGATTTTTTGAATGTGGTCCCTGTTTAGAAACCCAATGTGCGTGACCATATACTTCCCTACATTGTATTCTATCTGCCACTTCTGTGCCTATCCTCCAAATCTTTTTAAGTCTTTCTGCAGACTCCCTGGTTCCTCAACCCTACCTGCCCCTCATCCTATTTTTTTTCATCTGAAAACTTGGCTACACAGCCACCAATTCTATCATCCACACCACTGACATGTAACGTGAAAAGAAGCTGTTCCCAACAGTGACTCCTGTGGAACACCAGTAGTCACCAATAGCCAACCAGAAAAGGCCCCGTTTATCTCCACTCTTTGCCTCTTGTCAATCAGCCAATCCTCTATCCATGCTAGTACCTTTCCTGTAATACCATGGGCTCTTATCTTGTTAAGCAGACTCATGTGTGGCACCTTGTCATTCATAGGCCTTCTGAAAATCCAAGTAATCAACATCCACTGACTCTCCTTTGTCCATCCTGCCTGTTGTTTCCCAAAGAATTCCAATAAATTTAGCAGGGAAGATTTTCCCTTAAGGAAACCATACTGACTTTGGCCTATTAAATAACGTGCCTCTAGGTACCCCAAAAACTCATCCTTAAAAATGGACTTTAACATCTTGCCAACAACTGAAGTCAGGTCAACTGGCCTAATTTCCTGTATTTTGCCCCTCTTCTTTCTTAAAGGGTGGAGTGGCATTTGCAATTTTCCAGTCCTCCGGAACCATTTCAGAATCTAGTAATTAGACCATAAGATATAGCAGCAGAAGTTGGCCATTCAGCCCATTGAGTCTGCTTTGCTACTCAATCATGGGCTGATCCAATTCTTCCAGTCATCCCCAATCTCCTGCCTTCTCTCCTTTGATGTCCTGGCTAATCAAGAAGCTATCTATCTCTGCCAATGACTTGGCCTCCACAGCCACTCTTGGCAACAAATTCCATAGATTTACCACCCTCTGACTAAAGTAATTTCTCTGCACCTCTGTTCTAATGGACGTCTTTCAATCCTGAAGTTGTGCCCTCTTGTCCTAGATTCCCTTACCATGGGAAATAACTTTGCCATATCTAATCTGTTCCGGCCTTTTAACATTACTTCTTGAAAGACCATTACTGATGCCTCCAGAAGTCCTTCAGCTACCTCTTTCAGAATCCTGGGTTGTAGTCCATCTGGTCCAGATGGCTTATCTATCTTCAGACCTGTTTCTCAACATCTTCATCTCAGTAATAGTAACTACACTCACTTCTGCCCCTTGACACTCTGGAATTTCTGTCATACTGCTGATGTCTTCCACAGTGAAGACTGATGCAAAATACTCAGTGAGCTCAACTGCCAAATTTTTATTTCTCCATTACTATGTTTCCAGTCTCATTTTCCAGCAAGCTCACTTCTCTTTTACTTTTTATATATGTGGAAAAAAAAACTCTGTATCCTCTTTTATATTATTGGTTAGTGTACCTTCATATTACATTTCTTTCCTTCTTATTTAATTTTTAGTTGCCTTCTTTTGTTTTTAAAAGTTTCCCAGTCCTCTAGCTTCCCACTAGTTTTTGGTATATTGTATGCCCTCTCTTTTGCTTTTATATTGTCTCCAACTTGCCTTGTCAGCCACAGTTGTCTTATCCTTCCTTTGGAATATACTTAGGGATGTACTTATCCTACACCTCTGAATTGCTCCCGGAAACTCCAGCCACTGCTGTTCTGCTGTCATCCCTGCCAAGGTCTCGGCCCGAAACGTTGACCGTTTACTCCTTTCTATAAATGCTGCCTGACCTGCTGAGTTCCTCCAGCATTTTGTGTGTGTTGCTTTGACTTCCAGCATCTGCAGATTTTTTCTTGTTTGTCTATCATATTATGATCACTGTCTCTTAAGGGTTCCTTTACCTTAAGCTCCCTAATCAAATCTGATTCTTACACAACACCTAATTCAGATAACACACACACAAAAAAAATGCTGGAGAACGCAGCAGGCCAGGCAGCATCTATAGGAAGAGGTACAGTCGACGTTTCGGGCCGAGACCCTTTAGATTGCCTTTTCCTCTGTGAGCTCCTCTTGGTATCTCTCCTTCTTCCCTTTCTCCCATGGTCCACTTTCCTCTCCATCATTTCCAACCCACCTGGCTTTATCTATCACCTTCTAGCTGGTCTTCCTTCCCCTCTTCCCACCACTTTATTCTGGCCTGTTTCCCTTCCTTTTCCAGTCCTGGAGAGTCTCAGTCTGAAACATCAACTGTTTATTCATTTCCGTAAATGCTACCTGACATGCTGAATTCCACATGTTACTCCGGATTTTGGCATCTGCAGAATCTCTTGTGTTTACTCTGACAGCAACTCTACAGCATTTTTAGTTAAAGCAGTCTTTGAATTCCCGGGCCTTAAATGACCCACAGCTTTCTATCTCTGTGATCCTCTTTCAACTCTTCAGCCAAAGAAACATTCATTTGTAATAGATCTGCTCTTGTGGGCAAACAAGTCTTCAGACATATTGGTTCCATGTTTTGGAATTGTATCCCTAAACACCATCCTTCTCTTTTAAGAGTATACTTAAAATCAATTTCTCCAATCAAGCTTCCGTCAAATGTAATAATATACTTCGACACTGTCCATTCTACGACAAGTGATACTATAACATTTTCCACAACAAGGATATTGCACGTCCCTTCTCATCAATGGATGTGGTATACTTCATCACTTCCCTTTTCACAGTTTCTGATTGTTATTGTTGTTACATCTCTGTAACAGCAAGTATACACATAAATGTTATGCTTCCAATTGGTAGTATCTAGGTCCTTGAATTCCCGATTTTAAGGGAAATGTAGAACATTCATACACCCTCAGTCATAGTGCATAAGCCTAACACTCCTGTAAAGTAAATCCATGTGTTGCAGAAGTGAAAAATGGGGAAATCCTCAGTTTTCATCATTTCTACCTTATTACATCAGACCTCAAAACACAAGTTCAACTGAAACTTGTGTATTTGATAATATAAAGGCATGGAATTTGAATCTATCTGGGCTATGTTACTTAAAAACGAAGATTTTAAATTCTTAGTGTCCCCTTATCCAAGCAGTTTTCTAGGAATTTGGAAATTACAGTGTTCAGCACTCCCGATATACACTCAGTGGCCATTTATTAGGTACACGTTGTTGTTATTGTAAATATCTAATCAGCCAATCATGTTGCAGCAAAACAGTGCATAAAAGCATGCAGACTGGTCAAGAGGTTCGGTTGTAGTTCAGACCAAACAGCAGAGTGGGGAAGAAATGTAATCTAAGTGACTTTGACCGTGGAATGATTGTTGGTGCCAGATGGGGTGGTTTGGGTATCTCAGAAACTGCTGATCTCCTGGGATTTCACATACAACAGTCTCCAGAGTTTACAGAGAATGGTCTTAGGGGAAAAACAAAATCAAACAATTGGCAGTTCTTTGGTTCTTTAGGTGAAAATACCTTGTTAATGAGAAAGGCCAGAGTGGTTCAAGCTGACAGGAAGGTGACAGTAACTCAATAACTACGCGTTATAACAGTGGTGTGCAGAAGAGCATCTCTGAGTGCACAACATGTCCAACCTTGAAGTGAACTGGTTACAGCACGGATATACACTTCTAATTAGGTGGTACCTAAAGTAGCCACTGATTATGTGTGTCTGTTTCCTTCATTGTGTTCCCTGAGCAGAAACTTGCACCAATATACTGTATTTACTCATTAGCACTAATTCCATTCATTACTAGTACACACAACTGAGGACTGCAATTTAAGACAACAGACACCAGATACTGATGAATTTGAAATAGAATATTCATCTGGTAGTATAATGTGCACAAGAGACGTTTCATAAAGACAGAATGGGCAGGATTATGGTTTATTCAGTGTGGGCACATGGCCAAGTGGTTAAGGCATTGGACTAGCTACCTGAAGGTCGTGACTTTGAGCCCCAGCCGAGGGAACGTGTTGTGTCCTTGAGCAAGGCACTATAATCACACATTGTTCTGCGACGACACTGGTGCTAAGCTGTATGGGTCCTAATGCCCTTCCCTTGGACAACATTGGTGTCATGGAGAGGGGAGACTTGCAGCATGGGCAACTGCTGGTCTTCCATACAACCTTGCCCAGGCCTGCACCCTGGAGAGTGAAGACTTTCCATGGTCCGTGGTCTCGCAAGACTAATGGATGCCTTATGGTTTATTCATCCCATACATCTTAAACTTCATTTATAACACAAATAAAGTAGCATTTTTGGAAAACAGATTGCATAGCAAACTTTGTAATTTAAGTTTATATCACTTTCTATGCATTGCATCAAACTACGGAAAATGAAAGGCTGCACAGAACATTAAACTCAAGCAGTCAACCGTCTCAACCACATTCTACAGAGCTCCAAGTGCACATTTTAAAGTGAATGACCTACATCACAACAGCTTTAACGAATAGGTATGTTTCATGATATACTGAATTACAAGTACAAAAACTAGGGTTTCTAAAGCATATCTACTGAAGATTTTAAGGCTATATGGAAGTAGAAAGGTTCAAAGAAAGATCTGAAGGTTTTTAAAATTTTTATCATTAAGGCTAATATGCAAAGAGGCCAACTATTACAGAGGAGATCAGGTAGAACACATACAGAAGAGTTTTAAATATCCGCTATTTTATGGAAAATAAAAAGACTTGGTTGAGGGTTTCATGTTGAGGTAGAATCAGCCTACGTTAACTTGTGGAAAAAGGCAGTCTTAGTGACCTGCATTGAAGATAACACCAAGGTTGTAAACAGGTTGCTAGCTGAAACTAGCTCTGACAAACAGAGGGATGGAGTTAGCTTGTGAAGTTAATCCAAGAAAATGGCTTTAGTCTTCCTAATATTTTGTGGATTCAATTTTTGTTCTTTTGAGTACTGAGAACTAGTTTACAGTCTAGAAACAGAGGCGAGGCCGAGGTATGTGAGCTGGGTATGTCCAGTATGATTGTGAAAACCAACACAAACTCTTGGATAAATGCAATCATGGAGCTGGAAAATAGAAATGGGAGGGGAACGCAGATAGATAAATGGATTCGGAAGATAAATCAATGCAAATGATTCTTTGACAAGGATTACAGAGACAACAATAGAACCAGGTAACTAGTCCCATCCAGCTCAGTGACAATAAAGAGGAATTGGAAAGAATGAACCACAGAGAAGTTTTCATTGCCATATTATCATATTATTTGTGACATTGATAAGAGATTTATTTTTGTTTTAGAGGGATCTGTGATAAAATAGAGAGCCTGACAAAGTTTGGTTGATGGTTATGAGGTGTTGATCAACATGGAAAACTAACTCAGGAGCCACTGGTGAAGTGCAGCTCCTGCTACAAAATGGGTGCTCTGAGTTCAGAAGTAGGAAGCAGGCACGTGTGGTCTGAAATTATGTTTGATCACGGAGGAAAATCAGGATTAGAAATTCTGTTGAAGGGTCATTGACCTGAGCTATTAACCACTTCTCTTTGCAGATTCTGTCAGACATATGGGGTATTCCTAGCATTTTCTATTTCAAATTTCCAGCATCCATTGAACTCTGTTTTAGAATATGCCAATAAGATTTGAAAGATGAATTCAAGAAATTACAGCAAAGCAATCTGATTAATTTTGTGGAAGAATTTCATGTCTGTGAAATTAAGCAAATATTGCAGAATTAATGTTTTAGCTTCAATACCATGTTGGAAGAACGGAGGACCATCTAAAAGGAATATTGAAACTCATCTGGCCTAGCCAGCAGTCAAAAATAAGGCTAAGCAATCTAGATATTATAATGTCAGAAATAGTAATTACTAAGAAATCATATGTATATACTCTGTTGTCCTCCTAAAGGATAACAACCTTGTCAAGATTTGGAGGCTTGTGTCTCCTGTCCTGGAGAGCTATGTTGGAGTCAGGGCTTTATGCTTTGGCTCTCGGTTGGTTCACTGATGGCAAACAGGTCAAAGGGTAGAGGTCAGACTAAGGGTGGTCCACCGGTCCTCCAGGTTCAGGGGTTCAGCTCAGGACTGACAACCCTGACTGGTAAAGCAACACTGTTACAGAAACAGCAGTGAAGAATTCTTCTGCACCTGAGTGTGATGGTATTCCTGAGTCTCCACCTGTGACTTGCATGACTGACAGGAGTGAAAACTGAGTTACTGTCATGATGAAGGAGCCCTGAATACCACCACAGATGAAGGACCATCATTACACCAGCGGCGTAATGGGCAACAGTCGAGATACTCTTTTTATCACTTCCTCTTACAACATAAGGTTGTATTTCTGTAACTCTTCATTTTCAAAGAAAGAAAGCTCGATAAGATCAACAATATTGTCAAATTTCAAACTTCTTTTTATTATTTCTATAATCATTTACAGTTTCATTTGGACAGATTAGATTCAAATTTTCTTGAAAATAACTGTGTGAATTGGAATCTTTTAAGCATACCTTACAATGATGCAATCATATTTATTTGTGGATATTTTAGATGGCAGAGTAAAGAAACAAGCATTATTGCCCATTTACACAGGAGACTCTGCAGATGCTGGAAATCTTGAGCAACACACACAAACTGCTGGTGGAAATTAGTAGGTCAGGCAGCACTTCTGGCCAAGACCCTTCATTAGGACTGGAAAGATAGGGGGAAGAAGCCACAATAAAAGGTGGGGGAGGGGAAGGAGTGATTGTCCATTTCCTTTCATATATGATTTTGAGTCACTTTACTCTTAAATTTAAAAAAAAAGAGCAGCCATAATCCAATAGAAACTGTTTTGTCCGGCAAGATAAAAATAACCTGCTCCACTCTCTCCCACACTGGCTCTGGCGTCTTCTTCCCTGAGTGGCCGCGGCGACACGAGGCCCAGTCTGCGCAACAACAGAGGCAACATAGCTTCCCCACCGATGGTCTTGCCAATGATCCAGTGAACTGGACTTGCAATATTCTACATTACTAATGTCCAGCAGGGTCTTCCGAGCACAAGACTATCATTCTCACCCCCTCTGACACCTTTCTCCTTGGGTAGCTGTAGCTGGTGGTAACATGGCATGCAACAACACACACAAAATGCTGGAGGAACTCAGCAGACCAGGGAGCATCTATGAAAAGAGTACAGTCGATGTTTTGGGCCAAAACCCTTCGGCAGGACTCACGTCCAGCTCCACCGCCATCGAGCAACTCGCCAGTGAGACAGACCTGCAGCACTTGATGTTCTCAGACATCCGGCAGTGTCTTGTAATTGCATAAAAGACACAAAGGACAAACAATTGCACCTACGTTTGGACTTGGAGAGGGCACTGCGATCGAGTGCACCACCATCTTACCAAAAGTCTGAACTGAAAACCAATGATTATGCCACACCAAGCAAATACAGAAGCCCCACCACATATGATGTAACCCTCTCACAGGGCTTGTACGCAAACTTGGCCCGTTAGCTACCTCTGCTAACAGCCATGGGACACAGCGGTGCGGCGGCCAACTTTCATAAACAATATATGTCTCCTTCCTACAGTATTCTGCAGCATTTTCCCTTCTGTCTCGCTCTGCAGCTCCCGCCAAAAAGACCCATTTATTTTTAGCCAAAACCAAACATTCTACCAGCAGGACACACTGCTTTTGCAAAAAACTGCTGAAATGAAATACCTATACCAAAGCAGTAGAAACCTTAACCAGGGCATTACATTCTCCCCCCACCTCCAATAGTCATGTCCTCATATCTTTGAAACTTACTAAACCATTATTAATAATAGTGTTCAAATGAATTTCATGGTTTCAGGACCCCCAATCTATTTGTAAATGGAAGCAGCATACAGGTTTCCCCCGCCATCCGAAGGTAGAGCGTTCCTATGAAACGGTTCGTAAGCCGAAATGTCGTAAAATGAAGAAGAAATTACCATTTATTTATATGGGAAAATTTTGTGAGAGTTCGCAGACCCAAAAATAACCTACCAAATCATGCCAAATAACACATAAAACCTAAAATAACAGAAACATATAGTAAAAGCAGGAATGATATGATAAATACACAGCCTATATAAAGTAGAAATACTTTTCCACAATCATTACTGAACTGTTCGCCGAAGCGAAAATCTCATGCAAGCACCGTCGGCAGAAAATCTCACGCAAGCGTTGTTGGCAAGAACACTCTCTCCAGTAACCTTTAAGCTATGAAGCTGCCAAATCTTACCAAATAACACGTAAAAATACACAGCCTATATAAAGTAGAAATAATGTATGTACAGTGTAGTATCACAGGAATCGGGAAGACAGCGAGCACACTGATGATGGTGTGTTAGACTTGTCGGAGTTTGGGTGGTGCAGTGGCCCCCACCCTCCGAGCCGCTGAGTGATACATTGCTGCGAAGAATGCAGGGGTCCAATGGTAGCCAGGAGGTACACAGCACATCTTTAAGAAAAAAGCCGAAACAAACATGCTAATTAATTAGGTGCCGCCCGGAATTGTCAGCCCAGATCAGTGCCGATTTCCGATTGCGTCATTTCTGATCTGGGCCGACAATTACGTGTCGGCGGCACCTAATTAATTAGCATGTTTATTTCGGCTTTTTTCTTAAAGATGTGCTCTGTGCCTCCCGGCTACCTTTGCATTCTCTGCAAATCAGTATCTGTCCGTGGCCTGGGGGTTAGGGTGGTGGGACACTAGGGTGTCATCTCGTCGCCTGTTTCCATTACAGCTGGCAGCTCATCTTCTTCTATCTCTGCCCCCCTCGATGTCGAAGGTCGAGGTTCGTCGTCTGCTGTGGCTGATGTGGAAGGATTGCTTGACTGCTGAGCCTCGCGCAGTTTTCTATCACACAGTTCTTTAATAAGGACTCAAATCATCCTGCAAATATCCCCTAAGCCAACGTACCCTTTCAAAATTAAAGTCGTACTTTATCATTACTCAATTGGTTTCGATTGTATCCTTTTTCCTTCCAATTGCATCAGCTCTTCATCTGTCAGTTCTTGGTGATGGGATGTCAAAGCCTCTTCAACATCATGTTCGTCAGCTTCTACAAGCCAAACTCACTTTGTCCTTACTTCATTCACCATGATCAAAACGCTTAATTATGTCTAGTTTTACCGTAAATGTAACACCCTTACGAGCTCTTTCAGGCTTTTCTGATACCACAGAACTCATCTTGCAAACGGCTGCTCACAGGCATGTGTTAAAGCAAAGCAGTTCCGAATCTGGGGGAGAGCGGCTGCTCGGGGCGCGCTGCCTTTTATCGTGCACTGATTATTTTGTGCGCTGATTTTTCATCGCGCACTGTATTTTTTTTTCGTAACAGTGAAAACACCTTCTGAAAGCGAAAGCAGGGTACTAATGTAGGTCTTTCGTAACAGTGAGGCTTTGTAAAGCGAACATTCGAAAAGCGGGGGGACACCTGTATCTCACTACACACATCAAAGTTGCTGGTGAACACAGCAGGCCAGGCAGCATCTCTAGGAAGAGGTACAGTCGACATTTTGGGTCGAGACCCTTCATCAGGACTAACTGAAGGTAGGGCTAGTAAGAGATTCTCTAGAGATGCTGCCTGGCCTGCTGCATCCACCAGCAACTTTGATGTGTGTAGCTTGAATTTCCAGCATCTGCAGAATTCCTCGTGTCTGCAGCATATCTCACCATGGGAATGGACATATCATTCTGTTTCCCAGGTGCATCCTCAGGCAGCCTAGCTCAGAGTTTCTTGACTCTCTGAGAACTCCTTACCTCATCTTCAGCTTCAGTCACTGCACTGTCTACTAGAGGATGCCTTTCCCCATCTATCACTCATGTCTTCTGGTGGCTCAGGTCCCCCTGCCCCATGACTGAACTTAGCTTCCTTCAGTTATAGCAGGTGCTACCAAACAGTTTCAACCTCTGCTGGTGCTAGATGGTGAGACCTCTCTCAGAAAGGGGTGTCCTCAGTCACTCTAATAGAGTGGCAAGTACTTCTGGAGCAAACAACATCAGACTTGTCAGTAGAAAAGACATCTTCACGTTCCAACATCTTCTCAGTTAATCTCCTTTTCCATTCCTCAAGTATTGGTGTTGAATGACTTCAATGTCAACTTCCTCGATCCAGGAGACTGTTTCTCTTCCATTTCCCCTGGAAAACTAGACACTACTGTCACAAGAAAAAGAGGGGAAATCGGCACGTCTGAGGGGAACATCTTTTCCTGAGGTGTTTCTGTCAATCACTGTCATCCTGTTTGCATAGAAAGCCAAAGATATCTGCAGTCCAGGTCTCACCAGCAACCCTGCAGGTAAGTATGACTCTTCTTCCCGATCATCAGGAGCATCCAGCTGGATGGCTGGGACATTGGGCAGTCCAGCAAACCTGGGGGTTCCAGTCACTCTAGCTACTCCTCCAGGATGTAACATGACAAGTTTAGACTGGGTGTACCACCCAGTTCCTCATTTTTGCTCATCATCCTGCTTAGGAGGAACATGCATCTTCACAAAAGCAGCTCTGAACACAGGGTGAATGGACAAAGTTTTCAAAAACTTCTCTCCATTTCTCTCCTTACACGCTCCCACGAGCCTTCTCATAATGGAAGCATTTGTTGCCACAAGAGTGGAAGCGCCACCCTTTTCAACCGGATCTGGGCAGAGCAACACTGGTGTGTCAATAGGCTCAGTTTCCAACATTCTTCTGAAAACTTCAGTTTCAATGACAAGCAACCATCAATCAGGTACTCATCAGTTCAAAGGCCCCAAATCCCAAGTGGCATCAATGGTAAATGCATCAAATACCAGTTGTAAAAGGATCTATAAAGCAAAGTCACTCAAGGACCTGCGTCAAGTTGCGTCTAGCATAACACTTTCAATCCGTATGGATACCATACGGATAGAGTTTGGTCCCACTAAACCTTCAGGAATAGCGTTTTGCACTTTAGTATTTCCCTTGATACACTGATTGGAATGTATCCTCTCCGAAACACCAGGCTGTTCCTTTACTGAGTCCCTCCATAGTTTTGCCTTTTATCTTCTCTGTTTGAATGATTTACTTTTCGAAGATTTTCCGATCCCTCATAGTCTCGATTGAAATGTTAATCTTTTCCACGGTTGTAACAGAAGATGTAGGTGGCCCCTCTAGTCAAGAGACCCCTTTCAGCAGCAATCTGCTGCAGTGTAAGTCCTACAGGTGGGTTGGGTTTCCCTTTGGATGTATCACGTTCAGCAGACTTCCATTGAATCAGCTCAGCTCGAAGGTTTTCCACGTCCTTCCTCAAAAGCTCTATCTCCGTGGCATCAGAGGCTACCACTGAAGACACTACTCGGCTTTTGCAAATGTTCTGCTTCTCAATCATATTTTCCTCCTCTCCAACTTCTGAGTCAAAAAAGATGGAGGAGGGCAGATCTTGCAGGTCATTCAAATATGTAGAGCAATCACATGTGACAGCATGCCTTTCATAGTCATAGTCATACTTTATTGATCCCGGGGGAAATTGGTTTTCATTACAGTTGCACCATAAATAATAAATAGTAATAGAACCATAAATAGTTAAATAGTAATATGTAAATTATGCCAGTAAATTATGAAATAAGTCCAGGACCAGCCTATCGTCTCAGGGTGTCTGACCCTCCAAGGGAGGAGTTGTAAAGTTTGATGGCCACAGGCAGGAATGACTTCCTATGACGCTCAGTGCTGCATCTTGGAGGAATGAGTCTCTGGCTGAATGTACTCTTGTGCCCACCCAGTACATTATGTAGTGGACGGGAGACATTGACCAAGATGGCTCACAACTTGCTCCGTCCTCAAACAAATTCTCTCAGACAGTTGACCGTCCCCTTTGAGGCACAAACAGTGCAGCTGTTTCTCCAACCTGAAAAGGTACGCAGACACCTTCTCTCCTTCCTCCTGGAGTGTGTGTCTAAACTTCATCCCAAGATCGGCTGCACTTTCAGCAGTGCCAAAAGCATCTTCGAGAGCTTGCAAGTAATTAGCTGATGTGGCTAATGGGTTTTCTGCCTTTGGGAACCTCACTATGGTAGCTGCTGGATCCTTTAAGCTCTCCAACAGACTTTATTTTTTTCATATTATCTGAGCACGACTACTCATCCAGTAACTGAGATGTCTGCTCAGCCCGAGCCTCATTTTCTTCTTCCCCATTGGGACTTGGCTTGACTCCAGCGAACACTGTCAGCCTACGATAACTCTGGCTCTCTGCAGGTACACTTTGGCGTTTATCAACCAGTGATGTAATAGCCGAAACCAGCTCAGAATTTAAATTAACTGCTGGAGTACTTATTCAATCTTTCACATCAGACAACTCCTTCCCCTCACTTCACAGAAACGAAAACAACTTGTCTTTAAAGTCTTCACCCTCAGCTACCTTCCCCCACTTCTCTAAAAATATGGACTGCCCATGGTCCCTCCTCTCCAGGGTCTCCTAATGTATCAGGCAGCGCGCGTTCAGTCATGTCACTGCTAGTCTGGATTAAAACAACATCCTTACCAGCCGTTCAATCAGCATAACTTTGCCCAACACTTTTAAACAACTTTGCACTCTGAATAGCAGTTTGACATGAATTCGGATATCCATCCTGTTCAGAACACAAGCATCATTTGTGGATAATCTCTGTGAATCACACCAAACCTTTAACCCCTGCGACACCCATAATAAACTACCTTAATCATTTTCCCCAATGCTTGTTTAAACACAGGCTTACACACACACAAACTGCTTAATCAACTCTAAAGTAGCAGTCACACAGCATCCGAAATCCCAGAACGATGGTCCCCTCAAATGTATCCCTCTCACCGGGCTTTACACAAACTCGGATCATTAGCTAGCTCTGCTAACAGCCACATAACTCATCAGGGTGTAGGGAGCTCTGAGGAGAGGGAGTACCTTTGGTGCTGATAGCTGCGCCTCGCTAAGGTGGGGATGGTAGGCATCACTGGACCTCACTCATCTCCTAAATCTCTCACTTGTTGGCTCCTCGTGCCACACCCGGGAAACCGCTTCAGCTAGCGGGCAAAAACAAGTGAGGGGGTGGTGTCATTACCACACCACTAGGTGATCATCCCAACGGCGGAGCAGGTGGAAGAGGAGACATCTCCTAACGGCTGCAAAGGCGAATGAGGATGCCCAACAATGGGTTGGGAGGCTTGCGAACACGCCGCAAGAACTGCCATAGACCCACGACACTCAGGGCTTGTCTACCTAGCGTGTGAAGCCTGGATTCGGCAGACTGTGCGGAAGAAACCATCACTGGTTCAATGGGCAGAAAGGTGATTCTCAGCAATGTGTCGTGGAGCGCTAAGAGGGCACAGTGAGACACATACAGAACACTGCTGGCCATCCACTGCATCCTGACCTATCTCCAGCCATCTCGACTATGTCTTGCCACTGGGTCCAGATAGGCCGGGACGAGAGAGTGAGGCTGACGACCTGCGTAACTCTCCCTCACTTTAATCCAAGTCAAGCGCAAGTCATGACTTCAAACCCAACGCGCAACCTAAAGTCCTGTGGCGATGGGGGAGTGGCGAAGCAGCAGGTATGGATACACTGGAAGCTGAAGTCACAGACCTGCACACAGGCGGCCCAGGGCATAGGGTCGCTCTCTACTGGACCGAAGCAGCAGTTGAGTTCGGCAGCCCCCTGGGTGTCTGAGCAGCCCTCTTTAGGATCGCTCTGCTCACCTCCATGGAGGAAGGGGCTGGAAAAGGTGCCTCAAACATAGTCTGCTTCACTTCACCCTGGCCAGCTTACCGCGGCTGGTGGGGATCCCTCATAGCGGTCGACTTACAACAGTGAAGAAGAAAGTGATGGTGCTCAACCTTGGCACACGGAACGTGAGAACTCTGCGAGATAACGTCAAGGCAGACAGACCAGAGAGAAGAACTGCACTGGTTGCAAAAGAGCTAGCTCGCTACAACGTGGACATAGCAGCTCTCAGCGAAATGCACCTAGCAGACAAGGGCCAGCTGACAGAACGTAGTGGTGGATACACGTTCTTCTGGAGTGGTCGCAGCAGTGCTGAACGATGAGAAGCAGGCATGGGATTTGCCATCAATTCTAACCTCGCCCGTAAGCTCACCAAGCACCCAGAGAGCATCAACGACCGCCTGATGACACTTCAGCTCCCACTTGCAAACAAGAGTGCTACACTGATTAGTGCCTACGCTCCCACCATGACCAACCCAGATGACATTAAAGACAAGTTCTATGAAGAACTCGACACCCTCATCTCAGCCATCCCACAGTCAGAGAAGCTCATCATTCTCGGGGACTTAATGCCAGATTAGGGACAGACTACCAAACCTGGGAAGGGATCATTGGAAGACACGGCACTGGCAAGTGTAACAGCAACGGCCTTCTGCTCCTCAAGACATGTGTCACACATGACCTTGTCATCACCAACACCCTGTTCCGCCTACCCACCCGTAAGAAGACGTCATGGATGCACCCACGCTCGAAGCACTGGTGTCTGATTGACTACATCATCACCAGGAGGAGGGACAGGATGGATGTCAGAGTGACGAGAGCCATGTGTGGTGCCGACTGCTGGACCGACCACCGCCTCATTGTGTCCAAGTTCAGGCTTCGCATTCTGGCCATGAGAAGACCCCAAGGGCAGAAGACTGCAAAGAGGCTGAATGTCTCCAAGCTGAAAAGCAGCAGGGTTGCAGAAGAACTCGTCGATGACCTTGAAGACAGACTGCCAGACACACCACAGGAAGACGGGACCAGCGTTGAGGAACAGTGGACGGCCTTCAGAGACGCTGTCTACACTACCGCCCTCGAACATCTCGAACCAGCAACCCGAAGAAACCAAGACTGGTTCGATGAGAATGATGAAGAAATACAGGCACTACTAACGGAGAAACATCAACATTACAGAGCGCATCAGAACGACCCCACGTCGCTAGCCAAGAAAGATGCCTTTACCAACGCAAAAAGAAAGGTGCAGAAAAAACTTCGCGAGATGCAGGACAGCTGGTTCAGCAAGAAGGCCGATGAAATCCAGGGCTATGCAGACAACCACGACATAAAGCGCTTCTACGATGCGCTTGAGGCTGTATACGGACCCCAGTCTTCCGGCTCCTCACCTCTCCTCAACGCAGATGAGACGCAGCTGCTGACAGAGAAGAAGCAGATTCTGGATCAGTGGGCTGAGCACTTTAACAACGTCCTTAACCGCCCTGCCGACATCAACAAGGAGGCCATTGCCCGCCTGCCCCAGGTAGCGATCAACAAGAACCTCGACACCCTCCCCACAGTAGATGAAGTCAGGAAGGCAGTGAAGCAACTCTCCTGTGGCAAAGCGCCAGGACCTGATGCAATCCCTGCTGAGGTATACAAAGCAGGAGGCCCTGTCATGATGCAAAAGCTGACTGTTCTCTTCCAGTCCATGTGGAAAAAGGGACAGGTCCCACAACAGCTGAAAGATGCCAGCATAGTCCACATCTACAAGAGGAAAAGCAACCGCCAGTCTTGCGACAACCACCAAGGCATCTCCCTCTTGTCCATTGCGGGGAAGATTCTGGCCCGCGTCCTGCTCAACCGCCTTCTCCAACATTTTGAGCAAGGTCTGCTCCCAGAAAGCCAGTGCAGCTTCCGTGCTGAACGTGGGACCGTGGACATGATTTTTGCTGCGCGCCAACTCCAGGAAAAATGCCAGGAGCAACACAGCGACCTCTTCATGACCTTTGTCGATCTAACCAAGGCTTTCGATACGGTCAGCAGAGAAGGCTTGTGGAAGATCATGGAGAAGTTTGGCTGCCCCAGCAAGTTCATCACAATCGTCTGGCAGTTCCACGATGGTATGATGGTGAAAGTTCTGGATGATGGCGACCAGTCGGAGGCCTTCCCAGTGACAAATGGTGTCAAACAAGGCTGCGTTCTTGCCCCGACTCTGTTCAGTATGGTATTCTCTGCCATGCTGACAGATGCCTTCCGTAACTACGAAGAAGGAATCCATGTCAGGTACAGGACTGACGGCAGGTTGTTCAACCTTAGGCGCCTGCAGGCAGTTACAAAGGTGCGAGAGACTGTCATCAGAGACTTCTTGTTTGCTGATGACTGTGCACTCAACGCCAGCAGAGAGCAGGAGATGCATCATGAAATGGACTGCTTCTCACAAGACTGCGACAACTTCGGTCTCACTATCAGCATCAAAAAGACCGAAGTTATGTACCAGCCTGCCCCAGGAAAGCCATACCAGGAGCCGTGCATCACGGTGAAGGGCCAGAACCTCCAAGCAGTCGACAACTTCACCTACCTGGGCAGCATACTCTCTCGCGCAGTGAATATAGACGCTGAGGTCAACAACAGGATTGCCAAAGCCAGCGCCGCCTTTGGGAGACTCCGTAAGAACGTCTGGGAGCGGAGAGGACTCAGCCTTACCACCAAGCTGAAGGTCTACTGTGCAGAGGTCCTTACCACCCTCCTTTACGCCAGCGAGACCTGGACTGTCTACAGCAGACATGCCAAACAGCTCAACCACTTTCATCTGAGCTGTCTCCGCAGACTCCTCCACATCAGGTGGCAGGACAAAGTCCCCGACACGGAAATCCTGGAACGAGCTGGGCTCTGCAGCGTCTACACCCTCCTGCTGAAAGCCCAAGCCAGGTGGGCTGGACATATGGTCAGAATGCCAGACAGTCGATTGCCTAAGCAGCTGCAGTACGGAGAACTGTGTCAGGGCAAGCGCTCAGTCGGGGGGCAGAAGAAACATTACAAAGACTGCCTCAAAGCGTCCCTCAAAGGCCTGGGTGACGACATCAACACGTGGGAGACGCTTGCCCTCGACCGTCCAGCTTGGCGCAGCAAGATCACCACAGGAGCCCATGCAGCTGAAGTCAGGCGCATCATCGAGGTGCAACAAAAGCGTGCTGTACACAAGGCCCGAGTAGCATCCACTGCTACGGCAGTACCCACCCACTTGTGTCCCACATGTGGGCGAGCCTTCAGGGCCCGGATTGGCCTCATCAATCACCTCTGGACCCACAGCCACCAATCTCCCATTTGACTTTGACGGTCATCTTCGACTACGAAGGACGAACAACAACTCAGCATGGAGAAAGGCACCTTTCATACACAATTCACGTCTAGGGTCGGTATGATTTGGGTGCAGCCAAACAGGAACGTCTTGATGTTCCAATTAAAGAAACCTCGATTTGAGTGAATGCTGTGTAAATACTGCCCATACACAATTATTGGTCGGCAAGAAATAACAGATTGTACATGGCATAAAATTATAAAGGAAGTATATTTACCAATATCAGCTTTATCAAACAGTTATTAAAAGAAAGAAAAACAAAGCGGGCTCATTACAGTTAAACCAGTCTAACTGTGCACATGACTGTTGGAGCTCGTCTCTTCCAAAGCTGGGTATAACCGTTTCTCACGGCCCAAATCCAGACTGTGTAGAAGTCTGACCTTCCCTTGAAGACCATCTCGAGCAAACTGGCTCTCTCTCAGGAGTATTAGCTCGCCTCCTTGGAGCTATTCATCTGCAGAAAGCACTTCTTGCAATGGGGACTCTCCTTCCCACAGTATTCTGCAGCATCTTCCCTTCTGTCCTGCTCTGCAGCTCCTCCAAAAGGACCCCAAAGCAGACCACTGTCTGTCACAACTCTCTCTCTGCCCCACTCTCTCTAGAACTTTCTCTGGATCCCACCATCCTGATTGGCTGACACAACATTCCCAAGTTGAACAGCAGGGCTTCTTATCTTTAGCCGAAACCAAAACATTCTAACGGCAGAACACACTGCTTTTGCAGAAAAATGCTAAAATGAAATACCTACAGTCATTAAAAATCTTAACCGGGCCATTACGAAGACAAATGTAAAGTAAGGAATTAAGTTACTTTCTTTGAAGATGCCAAGTTCAACTCAGCAAGTGCATTCTCACTCTTCAGTCAGAGTCATGGAGTCACACAGTATAGAAACAGGTCCCTTTGCCCAACTGGTCCATGCCAGCCGCATCATCCTCCTTACTACTCCCAGCTGCATGCTGCATTCAGCCCATAACCCTTCAAGCCCTTCCCTTCCATGTACCAATCCAAATGCCACTTAAATGTTACAATTCTATAGCCAATCTCACTCTATGTGGGATGAACGTTGTTTCTTATATCAATAACCATCGCGATAAATCAAGCAATCTATAAAAAGCTAACTGGATGACGGGATGTGAGTTAAATTTCATTAGTGAATAGGAGAAATGCTTTTGAAGCTGCAGCCAATGGTCAATAAATCATTTTAAAACAGGGAATTATGTGCCTAATTCCTGTTTGCTGTATGCAAAAATTGATTTGAGATGATTTGCAAACATTATTCCTATATTTAAGAAAGGTACGAAATCAAAGTGATGGAACCCACAAATTAATGATTTTAACATCAGTAGCAGGCAAGAGAGAGGAACTTTAAAAATATTTTAAAAATATTCTGCAACAAACAAGCATTTACAACTTATAAATTCAGACGAAGCTGGCACCTAAACGTTTCAAGCCCCTGTCCCTTCATTAGATTTGGAGAAGTGAAAGAAGTTAGTTCTGAGTTTCAGGGGAGAGTGAATGGATAGGACAAAAGGATCATCTCTGACAAGGTGAGATTGTAATGTCCAAGTTAAGGTCAGATGAAGCTTCTTTGTCTGTGTAAAATGTTGCTATGGGACAGGTTCAATAGGCCACACTATAGAAAGATCAAAGGAAAATTCTGAGTCAAAATATTGACAGGCAGACATGGTCAGACTAATATACAGTGGGTTATATAAAGCTACAGAATTCAATAATGACTCTTGCAGGCTGCAATGTGCCCAGACAGATGAGCTGTTCTTTCACAAGCTTGCAGTGGGCCTTTTTGCAACAGTGCAGGAGGCCACACAGAAACATCAGAGTGGGACTGGGATGCCAATTTAGAATACCATTTCTTGCGATCACAGTAATCACTTAGCATACTACGAAAGACTTTTGCTGCAATGAAATCAGGGCAGCTGTTACTAAAAAAACACTCCTAACCAAATCCACACCCGTGATTTCCAAAGTTTGGATAATAATAGGTTATACACAAAAAAAAAACCCTTAATTGGAATATGTATTAAAATTCCAATGAAATAATTTCCCCACTCAAGATCAATAAAGTACTTATTATTATCATTAACTTCTGATCAACTCTGCTGGCAATGGGATGATTCTGGGCTGATTTACAAAGGAGTCTGTAGTTTCCTCCCACCCCTACACTCCAGTAAAACAAATCTGACTGGAGGTTTCAAAATTCTGGGAGGGGTTCAAGAAGGTGGAAACAGCTTTGTCAGCATCTATTTGATGGCAAATCTAAAGCAAATCAGAAACATTAAATACAAACAGATATCACTACCAACACACATAAAAGTTGCTGGTGAACACAGCAGGCCAGGCAGCATCGCTAGGAAGAGGTGCAGTCGACGTTTCAGGCCGAGACCCTTCGTCAGGACTAACTGAAGGAAGAGTGAGTAAGGAATTTGAAAGTTGGAGGGGGAGGGGGAGATCCAAAATGATAGGAGAAGACAGGAGGGGGAGGGATGGAGCCAAGAGCTGGACAGGTGATTGGCAAAAGGGATACGAGAGGATCATGGGACAGGAAGTCTGGGAAGAAAGATGGGGGGGGGCCCAGAAGATGGGCAAGAGGTATATTCAGAGGGACAGAGGGTGAAAAAGGAGAGTGAGAGAAAGAATGTGTGTATAAAAATAAGTAACAGATGGGGTACGAGGGGGAGGTGGGGCACTAGCGGAAGTTAGAGAAGTCGATGTTCATGCCACACACATCAAAGTTGCTGGTGAACGCAGCAGGCCAAGCAGCATCTGTAGGAAGAGGTGCAGTCGACGTTTCAGGCCAAGACCCTTCGTCAGGACTAACTGAAGGAAGAGTGAGTAAGGGATTTGAAAGTTGGAGGGGGAGGGGGAGATCCAAAATGATAGGAGAAGACAGGAGGCGGAGGGATAGAGCCAAGAGCTGGACAGGTGATAGGCAAAAGGGGATACGAGAGGATCATGGGACAGGAGGTCCGGGAAGAAAGACAAGGGGGGAGGGACCCAGAGGATGGGCAAGAGGTATATTCAGAGGGACAGAGGGAGAAAAAGGAGAGTGAGAGAAAGAATGTGTGCATAAAAATGAGTAACAGATGGGGTACGAGGGGGAGGTGGGGCCTTAGCAGAAGTTAGAGAAGTCGATGTTCATGCCATCAGGTTGGAGGCTACCCAGACGGAATATGACGTGTTGTTCCTCCAACCTGAGTGTGGCTTCATCTTTACAGTAGAGGAGGCCGTGGATAGACATGTCAGAATGGGAATGGGATGTGGAATTAAAATGTGTGGCCACTGGGAGATCCTGCTTTCTCTGGCGGACAGAGCGTAGATGTTCAGCAAAGCGGTCTCCCAGTCTCTGTCGGGTCTCGCCAATATATAAAAGGCCACATCGGGAGCACCGGACGCAGTATATCACCCCAGTCGACTCACAGGTGAAGTGTTGCCTCACCTGGAAGGTCTGTTTGGGGCCCTGAATGGTTGTAAGGGAGGAAGTGTAAGGGCATGTGTAGCACTTGTTCCGCTTACACGGATAAGTGCCAGGAGGGAGATCAGTGGGGAGGGATGGGGGGGACGAATGGACGAGGGAGTTGTGTAGGGAGCGATCCCTGCGGAATGCAGAGAGAGGCGGGGAGGGAAAGATGTGCTTAGTGGTGGGATCCCGTTGGAGGTGGCGGAAGTTACGGAGAATAATATGTTGGACCCGGAGGCTGGTGGGGTGGTAGGTGAGGACCAGGGGAACCCTATTCCTAGTGGGGTGGTGGGAGGATGGAGGATGCAGATGCGGCAGAGACGGAGGAATTGCGAGAAGGGAATGGCGTTTTTGCAAGACACAGGGTGAGAAGAGGAATAGTCCAGATAGCTGTGAGAGTCAGTAGGCTTATAGTAGACATCAGTGGATAAGCTGTCTCCAGAGACAGAAAGATCTAGAAAGGGGAGGGAGGTGTCGGAAATGGACCAGGTAAACTTGAGGGCAGGGTGAAAGTTGGAGGCAAAGTTAATAAAGTCAACGAGCTCAGCATGCGTGCAGGAAGCAGCGCCAATGCAGTCGTCAATGTAGCGAAGGAAAAGTGGGGGACAGATACCAGAATAGGCACGGAACATAGATTGTTCCACAAAGCCAACAAAAAGGCAGGCATAGCT
The DNA here is from genome assembly GCF_030028105.1 of Mobula birostris. Taxonomy (NCBI): domain Eukaryota; kingdom Metazoa; phylum Chordata; class Chondrichthyes; order Myliobatiformes; family Myliobatidae; genus Mobula; species Mobula birostris. Next base: position 118,742,049 of record NC_092373.1, on the reverse strand, counting down.
AGGACCCATACGGGTGCCCATAGCTACACCTTTAGTTTGGAGGAAGTGGGAGGAGCCAAAGGAGAAATTATTAAGAGTAAGGACTAATTCCGCTAGACGGAGCAGAGTGGTGGTAGAGGGGAACTGATTAGGTCTGGAATCCAAAAAGAAGCGTAGAGCTTTGAGACCTTCCTGATGGGGATGGAAGTATATAGGGACTGGACATCCATGGTGAAAATGAAGCGGTGGGGGCCAGGGAACTTAAAATCATCGAACAGTTTAAGAGCGTGAGAAGTGTCACGACCATAGGTAGGTAGGAAGGGATTGAACAAGGGGGGATAAAACCGTGTCGAGGTAGGCACTAAGCACATCTTTCCCTCCCCCCTTCTCTCTGCGTTCCTCAGGGATCGCTCCCTACGCGACTCCCTTGTCCATTCGTCCCCCCCATCCCTCCCCACTGATCTCTCTCCTGGCACTTATCCGTGTAAGCGGAACAAGTGCTACACATGCCCTTACACTTCCTCCCTTACCACCAGTCAGGGCCCCAAACAGTCCTTCCAGGTGAGGCAACACTTCACCTGTGAGTCGGCTGGGGTGATATACTGCGTCCGGTGCTCCCGATGTGGCCTTTTATATATTGGCGAGACCCGACGCAGACTGGGAGACCGCTTTGCTGAACACCTACGCTCTGTTCGCCAGAGAAAGCAGGATCTCCCAGTGGCCACACATTTTAATTCCACATCCCATTCCCATTCTGACATGTCTATCCACGGCCTCCTCTACTGTAAAGATGAAGCCACACTCAGGTTGGAGGAACAACACCTTATATTCTGTCTGGGTAGCCTCCAACCTGATGGCATGAACATCGACTTCTCCAACTTCAGCTAATGCCCCACCTCCCCCTCGTACCCCATCTGTTACTTATTTTTATACTCCCTCTGTCCCTCTGAATATACCCCTTGCCCATCCTCTGGGTCCCCCCCCCCCACCGTCTTTCCTCCCGGACCTCCTGTCCCATGATCCTCTCGTATCCCTTTTGCCTATCACCTGTCCAGCTCTTGGCTCAATCCCTCCCCCTCCTGTCTTCTCCTATCATTTTGGATCTCCCCCTCCCCCTCCAACTTTCAAATCCCTTACTCACTCTTCCTTCAGTTAGTCCTGACGAAGGGTCTCAGCCTGAAACATCGACTGCACCTCTTTCTAGAGATGCTGCCTGGCCTGCTGCGTTCACCAGCAACTTTTATGTGTGTTGCTTGAATTTCCAGCATCTGCAGAATTCCTGTTGTTTGCGTGTTTAGATATCACTACCAGGTAGCTGAGGTAGTACTCAAGGAGGGGATTAATGTATCCATATGTCTGTCTGTATCTTGTTTTACGGCGGTTGGCATCCAGCTTAATGGTGCATTACCGCCACCCTCTGCTCCAGAATGTGCACTAGACATACATTCTAAATCCACACACACACACTCCTACACTTCACCCTCCCATCTTTGACCATCCTAGTATCCTATTCCTGTTTATTCGTCATATTCTATAAAAAACCCCTGTACCCCTTAAAAACGCTAAAAATACCTGGACTTGTGCTCTCTCACCCATGCCCAGCAACCCTTTTAATGTGAATTCCTGCATCCCCAACTCCCTTAATTTATTTCTCATCATCTCTCTCTGTACCCCATACTTCCTGCAACACAAAACTACATGTTCTACTGACTTCTCTTCCTGCCATTCCTCACACAATCCTGTCTGGTGTTTCCCTATCATTTTCAATGTTTTGTTTAATGCACAATGCCACAGCCTTAACCTAGTCCACACAATTTCCTCTCTTCTGTTTCCATTACCTACCCTAGTAACTGCAACACTCTTTTGTATTTGATATAAATGAATGTATCCATATGAGGGAAAGGGAAAGCTTTTTAAGGATATTGGACTTTCCCAATGACCACATGAGGAAGCTTTGCAGGCATCATCCATCAAGTCTGCTCTATAACTGAAACACAGTGGATGCAAGATCTCACGCGGGGCAATGCCAGAATTTTTGATGAGATTCACAATCCTTTCACCCTTGGGCAGTCAACTGTGTCAGCTACATTTGAACAACCATTAATCAAAACACCCCTACATGACAAAGGGTACCCTCAAACAAGGTTAATCGCACACACCTTGTTAGCTTCCATGCAATGATTAACATGCTGCTGCATTAACTTTGATAGAACAAGCCATTTGGAATGCTCTGCAAGGTTTAGCCGATGGCCATCAGTATTCATGATAGCCCACACCATGGTGTACAACCTCATCTTCATGATGGTACAACCACCAGCTACACAGCAAGCAATTGCAATGGATAAAATCTACTTGCAACGTGTATATCTCCTATTATGCCTCTACTGATGGCATACAGTTAGAAGGTGAAAAGAAAAGTAAAATCTCAGAATTTAAAAAACAGTGAGTGATGCTGTGCTTCTTACCCAGGTAATCTTTCACATACTTATTAATACACTCCTGCAAGAGGACCGTAACCTCATCTTGTGTTGTTGGGGGCTTGCGTGCCTCAATGACCTGGACAGCTATGTTGGCTGGAGTCAGGGCTTTATACTCTGGCTCTTGGTAGGGTCATCCAAGCCAAACAGATCAAAAGGTAGAGGCCCACCGGTCCTCCAGGTTCAGGGCTAACAACCCTGACTGGTATAACAAAGTTGTTATGGAAACAGCAATGAAGGATAATTCTACATATGAGTGTGAAGGAATTCCTGAGTCTCCAGCTGGGGCTTGCATGACTGACAGTAGTGAAAACTGACAGGAATGACATGATGAAGAAAGCCCTGAACACCATCAGAGATGGAGGACCTTCATTGCTCTCCGAAATGCCAGCAGCATACTGGGCAGTAAGTAAGTTATTTTTGCACTACAGTATGACAGCAAGCATAGTCAAGTTCTTTCGTCTATGATCTAACATTTTATATAATTTAATTTAAATGGAAACAAGGAAATTTATACTCCAGTTCAGCAGGATTCCTAGGAAAACAAGTTATTCCAAAATTCAATTTTTCCTGGCAGAATTGCTGAGTAGCTTGATTCTTTTTTTCCCACTAAACTCAAGTTTGCTGATTCTGCATGCTTACACCTCCTGGAGCATACTATCTCTAAGTTGCTTACAGAAAAAAAACACTGATATCCAAAATTAGATGTAATTTCACACAAATTCTTCCCCATCATATTCAGTCATTATGCATTTATCTCACTGTTTTAAACCAAATGGCTGCTACAGAAGAAAATATTTGTAATTTTACAATGCACACATTTCCCTTATGGGACATTACAGCTCCAGAGAAATCTGCTCAAATGTTATGAAACATCTGATAATCATCAGTTTATCCCAACTGTTAATGCTCCTTGCTCCAAGTAAAAGCCCCATTCATATTCAGCAGACAGTCTAGTCTGCAACTTGTGCTCCAATGAGAGAAAGATGCTTTGTTAAGGACATCATCTTTCAGAAATTAACCTTGGACTGTTCCAATGATGTAGGCTGACGTTAAGGAACAGCTAAGGCATAAGTTGTAAAGCAGGAAGTTTCTCCTGGAGCAAAGTTCATTTTGCAGCCGTCACTATGAAAATGATTAAATAGTTGCTCAACCACTTCCTTTGCACAGAATTTTGCTTGAGTTTACATGCATCATTGTTGCAAGGGAATGGACCTTAGGCAAAATGTTTGCAGATGTAAAAAAAATTCTTACTTTCTTCTCTCGTCATTTCCTTAACCTCTTTCCTGACATACAAACTTCTGAGATGCTCTTGGTAATATTCATTAAACAGCCAGCCTTTAAATTTCCTTGATTTGTTTTAAGAAATTGCATGGATTTTGCTCAGCTGTTACCCATGATAGAAATAACTATGAATAAATGTAACACAAGTTATATATTACCATACTGCTCCATACTCATGTACAGTTCCTAGAGAATAACTGTGATTCTATCAATCTCTTGCCTACTTGATATCAGGGAATTTTAAAAAAACTGTAAATTTTAACTATAAGCCACATAGATTCAAATCTTGTGGATCCAGCAAAACTTCTTTGCCCGTGGAATTCCAGGGCATGTTGGAAAAAAGGAGAATATAGATACACTAAAGGAGAAGCTGGCCAAGCATACAAGAGAGAACAGAACAGAGGACAATGCAGACAGATTTAGCAGATGAGCAGAGGCACAATAATATTAACTCTGGCACTGACGGGTTGGGCTGAACTGCTTGCTTTTATGCTGTGCATCCTATAGCACTGAGCACGCGACCAAGGGCAACAACCTCCAGACAGTTTATGAAACTAGTTCTTTCCTGTTTTCTTTTTCTTTCAAATTTGGTTCTGCTACCGTTGGAAGCTGTGATTTGCATTTTGGTGGTGTGTTTTTGGGCCGATTGAGCGATCTGGCACTTTGCTGTCCCAGGGAGTGTTCCGTAAGGTGTGCAGCCTCGAGGCCAAGAAGCCTGGAGACAGGACGTGAGGCCATGGCTGATTCCATTTCTCACTGATCTCAGCATTTAAAGCAGCGAGGAAGATTGAAGTCATTGGGGTGAGTGCCAAAGGAGAGAGGGTGTTCAGTGCCCTAATCTCTTGCCGAAGGAAACTGTTTGCTTGTGAATGTCTGTCTGTCTCCCTCCCTCTCGCTCGCTGCTCTTGGAGGAAGGCCCCTCCCCTGCATTCGAATGATCTCCCTCTCCCTCGATGCTCTCTGAGGACAGTGCTAGAGTTCTGGGCCTTAGGCAAGATACAATCAACACGGTTTATTGATTGGACTCTGTAGCTCACATTATGATGTGTTTCTGGTTCCTGGTCACTCCCTTTTTTTGGTGCTACTTTGGGTAATTTTGAATCAGGGCGGTCTGCAGATAACCAACACTGAGCTGAACCGAATATGCCTGGACTCTTTCGATTTTGTTTTATATTCTGTGTTTTTCAGGGTTTTTTTTGTTGCCATTTGTGTGATTTGTTTCTTTTTGCACATGTGGGAGGGGGGAGGTTTGATGTTCCATGGTTTTTATTTGCTTTGTGACTGTCTGTGGGAAGACAAATCTCAGGGTTGTATACTGCCTACGTACTTTGATAATAAATGTACTTTGAATCTATCACAAATAAAATATGCATTTCACAACAACTATACTTGATAGCCTTTAATTACACTGCATTATTATCCTGCTTCCACAAATACTATAACTATTGAAGAGGAAGGCAGAGGAGTACATTAACACATTGCAATTTAACAGAGATGGCATTAATTGATCAGTTGACGGTTCTCTCCCACTTGGTGAATGCTAATTTCCTGGAAGTATGAGAAAAAGCTTCACTCATTTTACCATTGATGTAGGTGGCAGTCATTAAATGCTTTGAGCCTCTCTCGCATCATATTCCTTTAGTGCTGTTGTAATAGCACAGAATGCAAAGGGCAAGATTTTTACATCTCCTCAGGATAGCTAGAAGTATCCTGGTATCTAATTTAGACAATCCCAATATGGCACACTGAAAAAGTCGAGCTCACAAAATACCCATAAATTAGCATTTTAATAATCAGATTAAAAGGATTAATAACAAGAAATTCAGACTAAAGAAACTCCATCATCAAAATCAGATCTAATATCACTGATTTTTATGAGGTGAAGTTTGTTGTTATGCAGCGGCACAATGCAAAAACATGAAATTACAATAATAAGTAGTGCAAATAAAGGAATAATGAGGTAGGACTCATGGGCCGTTCAAAAATCTGATGGTGGAGAAGAAGTCATTTCTGAATAATTGAGTGCAGGTATTCAGGCTCCAGAGCCTCCTCCCCGATGGTATTAAACAATCATATTCAAAGATTTTACAATGCCTTATTGTCAAGTGCTGAGTGCTATATTTCATGTAGAACAACAATGCATTGTTCTCTTACTTTCTCCAGACTTGACACTGCTGATCACTTTAGCTGATTCTTCTACATTCTAACCTATTGGGAGTGGTTGCAAATGACAATCGAACAGCTCATAGGTGACATCATGTACCAATGAGCTCATCTGAAGTAGTTATTTCAAGAATATCGCCAAGCCTTTTAGATTAAAGTGCTGCTTACAGAATTAACACTAAGGTTTCTTCATTGCACCAAAAGCAGCACTAGCAAGGTTTTATTCATTATTCCAACATGGTGATTGGGAGCCAGGGCATTTCAGCTCTATGGTTTCCTCTGCCATACAGGACATTAAAAATCAGATGTGGTTCACAGGATGGAATTATACCATGAAGAACTGAGACTGTGGGCCTCACACTGGGCCTTGTATCTGAGGATTCACTTTCGTTCTAAATGCTACATGCTTACTTTTAGTATTGGCACAATTTTTTTTCTGTCTCTGCACATTGGGTGTTTTGTTGGTTCTCTTTTTAAATGGGTTCACTTAGGTTTCTTGTTTTGTGGCTGCCTGCAAGGAGATGAATCTCAAGGCTATATAATGTATATATACTTTGATAATAAATATACTTTGAACTCTTGTTCAATCCAGTGGGGAAAGACAATGGTAGACCACTTAAGCAGCAGTGTCAGCTTTTATTCTATCAGCCCAAAAAGTAGTAATTAATTGTATCTTAAATTTCACAACTTATATGAAGGGAATTACACTTATGAACTAAGCTAATGCAACTCACAATTTCTAAGGTGGAGCTTTGTGAATACTTAAGCCTAGTATTTTCATCCTTATCCTTTGCCGGTTTCAAGACAAATCTCTCGCTCCAGGTCAGCTGGTTGGTTATTTTTCAGATCAAGTCTGCTGTAGTTAAGACAATATCACTATACTACATTTTAACAACCTTTTCCCTCAACTATCAGGAAGAACTTCATAGTGTTAAACTACGAAAAGTGAACTTTGCGTTTAATTTTATTGTTTTAAATGTTACAATATTTGACAAATCCATTTTCCTCACTTCAATATCAAAGGAAACTTGCCCAAGAATTACTCTGCCTGCAACACCAGTATATTAAGCAACTGAATTTTTAAATATATCCGTAAAGGTAAACCTTAATAAAAGTCAGGAACCTAACTCATGGAAAACACAGTACAGGATTTTTGTTCCAGGACCCTTTTTCTGTATGACATGATACTCAAAACATGGAGCACTCCAGATCCCAATAATACAAGTCTGGACATTACTTTCTAGGTTTTCAGTGGAAGAAAAGTGTGCATTTTGACTATGAAGTACTCAATCATATATAAGCTTCCAATATTTTCCGTGAAAACTACTTCTTCTTGAATCAGAGGGAAATTCCCTATCTTAATCCTTAGGTTGACAAGAGGAAACCACACATAGCTAAGTTCCCTGTAGATGAACTGCTGTCAAGGTGCTCTTCTTTAACTACATTCTAATCCCACAGAGGCCCTTCATCTTCCACCCACCAACTCCAGCAAGTTTCCAAGTCCAGACTACTTGACCCCACTCAACACTTTCCTAAATCACCTAATGTCAATTCCATGACTGACAACCGCAGCCTTTAATTTGCCAACCCATTCCCTCAACTGCTGACTTCAGCCCCGGTCGTTAAACCTGACCTTCAACACAGCTCAACCACACTGCCCACAATCAACGACTGCAGGCCCATCCCAACCTCCAAATGATAAAAATCTACAGTTGTATAATATATGAAGGTCTGTTCAGCTGCACGTGAAAATCAGCAGCCTCATACTCTATAGAATTTCCTCGAAGCAAGACCAGGGAAAATTTGATAGTCTGATGCACTGTAAATATTGAAAGCACATTTACAAGCAGGGAAATTCTGAGCAACAATGTTTCAAACCTTCAGTTTGTGGGTTGCTAACAACTAAATTAGGGGCTCCCAAACTTTTTTTATGGCATGGACCCTTACCATTAACTGAGGGGTCCATACAGCTCAGGTTGGGAAGCCCTTATCTACAGTGTAATTTACATGATTCTTCAGTTTCTACCTGTCATTTTCCACATTCAGAGAAGCACCCTTTACCCTTCCACCACCAAAAACAACTTCTTCTCATTTTGCTGCAACATCCCAAGGATATTTGCCTCCATGGCAATCAAGTTTGATCTTCAGCCATTTCTATCACATCTATCTGAAATCTACAGCCAGAGTAGTCATGGAGTCAAACTCAACTGTCATCGTTCAAAAGGTAGCTGCCCAAATAAGAGAGGAAGGAAGTGGGTAGGGGTGGGGTAGTGAGGCTAATTGCACTGTGTGTGTGTTTTTTTTACATAAAGCCAGTATTAACTCAATGGGTTAAAAGACATCCCACCCTGCAAAAACTCATTTCAGGGAGGTAGTACTATCAATTTGCGGGAGACTCCCAGAACTTCCAGGAGGGGTGGGATGTCTGCAATAGAGTTGCTCCTTGGCAGCTGGCCAGCTAGTTTAAATAACGTTAGCTATGCTAATGAATGAATGACACCTGTTAAACTCACCTGAACATGTCTTTTACAGTCCTAACCCACCATGGGCAATAGAAAAGTCACTGTTACAAACAGTGCAGCGAGCAACACTCATTTTTTTGGACCCCTATTAGGCAGGGGTACATTTTAGTGTAGTCTGGGGTGATGTACATTTTATATTTCCTTTTTTTGGAACACTCTGCCATGGCGCTCTCTCTCTTGCTTTCTCTCCTGCTCTCTCTCACTCGCTCTAAAAAGGAAAAAAAAAAAAAATCGATTTCCGGGATATTGTATATAATTTGCGAGCATCAGGGAGCCACTATTAATATGCGGGAGAATCCCGGAACTTCCAGGAGAGGTGGGATGTCTGGGTTAATACTGCACAATGCTGCAACCATGATACTATCCCCTTCACCCAGAAAAGTAGGTACATGCTCTTGTGTATGTGCACTTGCTGCAACTTAACACAGTGTGTTTACTAATCAAGATGCTACATCCACCACGTTGACACCACACGGCAAGTGGATGGCTGTTCAGTCCACATGTGAGACTCCTAACCTTTTGGATGCTTTCATTCTAATTTTCTATCTCACTGTCACCCCAGCCCACTACCCGTAACACCCAACTCCTCTCTGTTACCTCTGAGAGAAAGTGCTGCTGCTGAACCTTTGGAAGACTCGCTGTTTATTGAACCAGATGCAAGAGTCAATTGGAGAAGTCAACATATTTAAAATGGACTCTACCGATATCTTTGATGATTTATATTGAAGGAATACTGAAATTGTATTTAATTGTCATACCATTTTCAGCAATATAAATTAGTAAAGATATTTTTTATTTAAAAATCAAGCATTACAATATTTATGCTGTGTTTTATATCCCCATATTTAAAATAGACAATTATGATGTTCCATATGAAACCAATTTTTTACAGTTCCAAAGTGAGAAAGTAATGATATTTCTCATGTGTAGTTATGGTTTCACAGATTGCACCAACCAAAATCTGCAATGTTTGCATTTCAATTGCCACAGTAGAGGCAACTTTCCTGTACATGTATGTACCTGAACATTCGAAATTGGAACATAGAACAGTGCAGGCCCTCCACTCCATGATATTATACTGACCTTTTAACCTACTCTAAGATCAATCCAACCCTTCCCTCCCACACAGCCCTCCATTTTTCTATCATCCATGTGCCTATCAAGGAGCCCCTAATGTATCTGTACTATCACCTCTGGCAGGGCGTTTAACGGACCCACACTCTTTGTGTATAATAATTTATGTAGATAACAAAGATTGCTGTTACAAGTTTCTGCTTTTATTTCCTGCCCCAAATCCTGAGAATTATAGATCACTGAGTCTTATGTGGGCAAACAATTGGAAAGGATTCTTTGAGATGTATTTCAAAATTCAAAGTAAATTTATTATCAAAGAATGTATATGTCACCATATACCACTGTGAGATTCATTTTCTTTCAGGCATACTCAGTAAATCCATAGTAGAATAATAAGCATAATAGAGTCAATGAAAGATTGCACCAACTTGGGCAATCAACCAGAGTGCAAAAAAACCCCACCAAACTCTGCAAATACAAAAAGAAAGAAATAATAATAAATAAACAAATAAATAAGCAACAAATTGTGAGAACAGGAAATGAAGAGTCCTTGAAAGCGAGTCCATAGGTTGGGGGAACATTTCAGAGATGGGGCAAATGAGATTGAGTGAAGTTATCCCTCTTGGTTCCAGAGCCTCATGGTTGAGAGGTGATAACCGTTACTGACGTGGTGCTCTTTGCCTGGAGGTGAATTAACTTGTTCCTGATGGCAGCAGCAAGAAAAGAGCATGTCCTGCGTGAAGGGGGTCTTTGATGATGGATGCTTCTTTCCTGTGATTAAGTTCTGTGTAGATGTGCTCAATGGTGGAGAGGGCTTTACCCGTGATGGACTGGGCCATATTCACTACTTTTTGTAGGATTTTCCATTCAACAGCATTGGCTTTTCCATACCAGGCAGTGATGCAGCCAGGCAATATTCTCTTCATCACACATTTGCAGAAGTTTGTTAAAGTTTTAGATGTTATGCAGGATCTTCGCAAACTCCTACGGAAGTAGAGGTGCTGCTGTGATTTCATTGTAACTGCACTTACGTGCTGGGCCCCAGACAGGTCCTCCGAAATGATACACCCAGGACTTTAAAGTTACTGACCCTCTCCACCTCTGGTCCTCCAATGAGGACTGACTCATGGATCTCTGGTTCCCTTCTCCTGAAGTCAATAATCAGCTCCCTGGTCCGGCTGACATTGAGTGAGAGGTTCTTGTTGCGGCACCACTCAGCCAAATTTTTAATCTCCCTCCTGTATGCTGATTCATCACCACCATTGATTCGGCCAATGGCAGGGTGTTGTCAGCAAACTTGAATCTGGTGTTGGAGCTGTGCTTAGTCACACAGCTTTAGTGAGCTTTAGGAGAAGCAGTCTGATTAGGCATGGGTTTGTGTAGACAGGTCATGCCACACAAGCCTGATTGAAACTGATGGAAGCAGAGTGGTGGATGTTGTGTATATTGATTTTAGTAAGGTATTTGAAATGGTTCCCCATGGTAGGCTCATTCAGAAACTCAGAAGGCATGGGATCCAGGGAAAGCTGGTTGTGCGGACTCAGGATAGACTTGCACACAGAAGGCAGAAGTGGTTGTAGATGAAGCATATTCTGCCTGGAGGTCAGTGACCAGCAGTGTTCAGTAGGGATCTGTTCTGTGACCCCTGCCCACGGTGATTTGTTTAGAACAGCCTTAGATGAGGAAATGGAAGGGTGGGTTAGTAACTTTAGAGACAACATGAAGTTTGTTGATGTTGTGGATGGTGTAGAAGATTATCATAGGTTACAACAGGACATTGATAGGATCCAGAGCAGGGCTGAAAAGTGACAGATGGAGTTCAGTCCAGAAAAGTGAAGTGATACAGTTTTGAATGTTGAACTTGAAGGAAGAGTACAAGGTTAATAGCAGGATTCTTAGCTGTGAAGGAACTGAAAGATCTCGGGGATCCACATCCTTAGATCCCTCAAAGTTGCTGTGCGAGTTGATAGAGTTGTTAAGAATGTGTATGGTGTATTGGCCTTCATTAGTTGGGGGATTGTGTTCAAGAGCCACAAGGTAATGCAGCAGCTCTATAAAACTCTGGTTAGACCACATTTGGGGAGTATTTTGTTCAGTTCTGTCCCCTCATTATAGGAAGGATGTGGAAGGCTTCGAGAAGGTTCAGAGGAGATTTACCAGAATGCTGCATGATTTAGACAGCATGCTTTATAAGGCCAGGTCGAGTGAGCTAGGGCTTTTTTCTTTGCAGCAACGGAGATACAGCTGCATGAGATAATAAAAGGCATAGGCTGAGTGGATAGCCAAAGACTTTTTCCCAGGGTGTAAGTGCTGATACTAGGTAGCATGATTTTAAGGTGATTGGAAGAAAGTATGGGGGGGGGGGGAATGTAAGAGTTATAGTGCCTATAAAAAGTATTCACCCCCCTTGGAAGTTTTCATGTTTTATTGTTTTACAACATTGAATCACAGTGGATTTAACTTGGCTTTCTTTGATACTGATCAAAATAATTGACTGCATAATTATTCACCCTCTTCAAGTCAGTATTTAGTAGATGCACCTCTGACAGCAATTACAGCCTTGAGTCTATGTGAATAGGTCTCTATCAGCTTTGCACATCTGGACACTGAATTTTTTCCCTATTCTTCTTTAGAAACCTGCTTAAGGTCTGTCAGATTGCAAGGATTGCAAGGTCATTGTCTTGCTGGAAAACAAATCTTCCAAGTCGCAGTTCTCTTGCAGACTACATCAGGTTTTCCTCCAGGATTTCTCTGAATTTTGCTACATTCATTTTACCCTTTACCTTCACAACCGTTCCAGGGCCTGCTGGAGTGAGGCATCCCCACAGAACGATGCAGTCACCAAAAATGCTTCAAGGTAGGCTTGGTGAGTTTTTGATGATGTGCGGTGTTTGGCTTGGGCCAAACATAGCATTTAGTCTGATGGCCAAAAAGCTCAATTTTGGTTTCATCAGACCATAGAAACTCCTTCCAGCTGGCTTCAAGACTTCTACATGCCTTCTGGGAAACTTAGCCAAGATTTCATGTGAGTTTTTTTTTCAGCAGAGGTTTTCTGTTTGCCACTCTCTCATATAGCTGTGACTGGTGAAGCACTCGGCAACAGTTGTATGTGCAGTCTCTCCCATCTCAGCCACTGAAGCTTGTAATTCCTCCGTAGATGTCATAGGTTTCTTGGTGGCCTCCCTCACTAGTCCCTTTTCTTTTGCACAGTCACTCAGTTTTTGAGGACTGCCTGCTCTGGGCAGATTTACAGCTGTGCCATATTCTTTCCATTTCTTGATGAACAACTTAACTGTACTTCAAGGGCTATTCAGAGACTAGGAAATTTTCTTGTATCCATCTCCTGACGTGCTTTTCAATAACTTTTTCGCGGGGTTGCTTTTTGTGGAGTGTTCTTTTGTCTTCATGGTGTAATTTTTCCAAGCATACTGACTCACAAGCAATTGGACCTTCCAGATGCACCTTGACTGCAACTGGTGATCTCCATTTGACTAATTATGTGACTTTGAAAACCAATTGATTGCACCAGTCATAATTTGGTGTGTTATATTAAAGGGAGTGAAAAATTATGCTAGCAATTATTGTGTCTTATATTTGTAATTAATTTAGATCACTTTGTAGAGATCGGTTTTCACTTTGACACAAAGTTGATCAGTATAAAAAAAAGCCGAATTAAATCCACTGTGATTCAGTGTTGTAAAACAGTAAAACATGAAAATTTCTGGGGGGGGGGGGCGGAGGGGGGGGAGTGGGGTAGTGAGTACTTACAGGCACTGCATACACGTTTCTAGTAAATTGAATGAAGGATAATGGGGGATTTGATACATCAGAAAGACATGGAAACCTCAAAATTGATGTCAGCAACCAATGGGGACATGAGAGCCTGCAGATGCTGGAATCTGGAGCAACAAATAACCTGGTGGAAGAACTCAGTGGGTCAAGCAGCATCTGTGGAAAGGATGGATATATGGTGTTGACCCAAGACAATGACAATTCCTTTCTTCCCACAGATGCCGCATGACCCTTTCCTAGTTGATTTATTTAAGGGACTAACAATACCTTGTAGCTATTACATGGCCATATTTATTTATTGAGATACAGAGCGGAACAGGCCATTCCGGCTCTTTAAGCCGAGCCACACGGCAATTCTCCAATTTAATCCCAGCCTTATCACTGGTCATTGTAAACTGTCCCATTAACTAACTAACCAGTACATCTTTGGAGTGTGGGAGGAAACCGGAGCACGCAGTGGAAACCCACACAATCACGGGGAGAACATACAAACTCCTTACAGGCAGCAGTGAGAATTGTAAAGTAGGTCATTATTCTAACTGCTTTGCTACCTTGCCACCCCCAGTATCTTGTGCTTAATATTTTCCCTCTTGACACCTTAAGTTTTGAATTTGTGTGACAAGTATTTTGTTACTGTTTGTCTGCATGGTGCTGGATGAAGGACAGATCAACTAAAATGCTCCACCCTACTTGTCTGTGCTTGCATGTCACTTCCAAAGGCAGAACCAACCAACAGAAAATGGCAAGAGCCATATCACGCACTGTTAAGACAAGTCTGGCGTAGCTCTCAAGTGTGTGCAATGCATCTCCTTCACGTCAGCAATTTCTTAATTACAGGCTTTTTTTCTCATGAGCTAAAATGTCCTCCTCAAGGCCTTCTACGAATTGGATTAACAAGGTGGTTATCAGACTTTCTGCATCATACAGTCCCTCAATTCAAATGCACTTGGCCTAATTCCAGCCCAAGCCTGCCATCAACGATGAATGTTGGGCTGGTGGGCAAAGGGCCTGTAGGAATAGCCCCAGACAATTCCGCAACTAAATAACATGAATTTAAATGATCACAGATAGAAATACGAAATCCATCCCCAGACATTCCCTTGCAGGAGCCCAAAGATGATCCTCTTAAATCACAGAGAAGTACCAAAAAAGTACTTTTGGAGAGGGCTCAATGAAGGCTCCAAAAATGATTCCGGAATTGAAAGGCTTGTCATACGAGGACTGTTTGATGGCCCACGGGCCTATACTCACTGGAATTCAGAAGAATGGGGGGGGGGGGGGATCTCATTGAAACCTGTCGAATGGAGCAAAGCCTTGATAAATTGGAAGTGGAGAGGATATTTTCCATGGAGTGGGAGTTTAAGACCAGAGGACACAACCTCACAATAGAGGGACATCCATTTAGAACGGAGATGAGGAGAAAGTTCTTTAGCCAGAGAGTGGTGAATCTGTGGAATTCATCGTCACAGGCTGCTGTGGAGTCAAAGTCATTGGGTATAGTTAACGCAGAGGTTGACAGATTCTTGATTAGTCAGGGCACGAAGGGATACAGGGAGAAGGCAGGAGACTGAGGCCAAGAGGGAAATGCATCAGTGAAGATGAAATGGTGGAGCAGATTCAATGGGCTAAATGGCCCAATTCTGCTCCTATATCTTATAGTCTTTTAAAAAAACCCTCAGAGCTTTGCACCTTGCACTTCTGATAGCCTGGCACCAAATTGCAAGCACAGGCATGATAAAATAAAAGTTCAGGATCTAAACAGCACATTCGGTACCTTGATGCTGTTCGAAATGTGCTGATAAAGAATTTCATTCAGTGTGAGATCAAATGCCAGATGTAATCAGGTGAGAAAGTCACTGCAACCGATAAAATTACATTCTCTGTTCTCATTTTCATTGTAAGATTTTGTAATCACAGCCTAAGGGCTTACAACATTTCGTCCACCACTCCCTTCACACCACAACCAATTCCAATACTGCTCTTCAATTGGCTTAATTGGGACACAGAGCAGTAAAGCAGTGTACACGCCTTTTGACCCATGCTGTGTTGATCTTGAAGTCTAACCCTCTCCCACTTTTTATTTTCTACCTTTTAAATGATCTTTGATTAAATATCACCTTTTAAATTTACTTGTGATGTTACAATCAAATGTTCTGACCTCAATTAGAGTCATAATCATAGAAAAGTTCACCACTGAAACCAGTCCTTCGGCTCATCCAGTCTGTGCTGAACCATTTAAGCTGCTTACTCCCATCGAACTGCACCCAGACCATAGCCCTTCATATCCCTACCATCCATGTACCTATTCCAAAACTTCTCCTAAACGTTGAAACGGAGCCGGCAAGTACTACTTGTGCTGGCAGCTCATTCTACACTCTCACGACCCTCCGAGTGAAGATGTTTCCCCTCATGTTCTCTTTAAACTCTTCACCTTTCACCCTTAGCCCATGGCCTCTAGTTTTAGACCCACCCAGCCTCAGTGGAGAATGCCTGCTTGCATTTACTCCATCTATACCCTGCATACCTCTAACAAATCTCCTCTCAAACTTCTACACTCCAAGGAATAAATCTTAACCTATTCAATCTTTCCTTATAACTCATGCCCTCCAGACCCAGCAACATCCTTGTAAATTTTCTCTGTAGTCTTTCAACCTTATTTACCTTATTAGCTATTGATTAAAGAAATAAATAAACGCAGAATAAATAGACTTGCATACTACAATCAGCGCATCATTCTCATAGGGTTAGCACTATTTGAGATGAACTGAGCCGGATGTAAATTTGCCAAGGAACACAAATCTTAATTCAGAATGCACTTGAAAATGTTGCACATACTCAAATAGTTCATTCAATGTTAATCAGAAATACATCTCCATACTTTAGTTCTTTTGCAAACAACTGAGTCTAAAGTATGGAAAGAAGGATGAAGTAAAACAGAATTTAAGAAATATATTCTAACTTCCAGTCTAAATTCCTGCCCTGATGAAGAGACAGTTCCAGCTTTCAGAAAACAAACAGCTATGACAGATTAAAATTAAAGTAACACACATCAAAGTTGCTGGTGAACACAGCAGGCCAGGCAGCATCTGTAGGAAGAGGTGCAGTCCACGTTTCAGGCCGAGACCCTTCGTCAGGACCAGCAACTTTGATGTGTGTTGCTTGAATTTCCAGCATCTGCAGAATTTCTGTTTGTGTTAAAATTAAAGTGTTGCTTTTTAAATGAATTTCTGGCTTATACACAATGTTGAAATGAACTTAGTTTTGGCACAAATATGAAATTGTTTTTGCTGAAGGATCACTATCCCTTCCTTCACATTGCTCTCCCCATCTACATCACAGCACCTTTTTGGATTTCTTAGACATCAGACAACAGAGATGGCTATTCAGATAATGCCCAAACTGCTGGTTCACATTGTGCTTCATCCGAAGCATCTTTGCTCACGGCTGCCCTCTCATTATAATGGAATAAAAACAAGCATATTTGCAAATATTTACAAAAAAACTCTTATCGAGAAATGACGACATTGCATTCTCTCACTTGAAATTAAAAAGCAATGAGTATAAAACAGATGTTTATTCTGGAAACAATGCTTGATAAAATTTCTCTCCCTCAAATTTGTCATTAATCAGAATCGTTTGTTATCACGGACAGGTCATGAAATATGTTTTGCTGCAGTAGTTCTGTGCAAAACATAAAAAAGTTACAAAAAATAACAAATAGTGGAAAATAATGACAACAAAGTAGTGCTCATTGGCTCATGGACTTCAGAAATCTGATGGTGGAAGGAAGGAAAATGTTCCAAAAATATCTCTCTCCTCAGAACAAGACCCTATAGATAAATGCTGCATGGCCTGCTGCGTTCACCAGCAATTTTTATGTGTGTTGTTTGTTAACCCCCTTTTCCTTTCTGAAGTCCCTGAATGTGTTACTGCATCTTAAATCTGCAAGTTATAATTAGACTTCCAATCAGCTCTCTTTTCCTCACTCACTATCACAGGTGCCATCCTGTTGCCGTGCTTGAGTTTCCTCCCTCCTCGTTTGTCTGCACCGCTAGTCACACGGTTCTATTTCTTCAGCTCCTCACAATCACCCATCTGTGGCCACAATCACCTCGTAGCCGGGGATCTTTTACAATTTCTCTTAGTGATCATTCAATTTTCTCTGGGGTTCCCAGAAGTACATCTTCAACTGCCAATGCATGCCAGACGCCCCTTAAAGATGTTGCTTAAATTGCAAACTTGTTTGTTCATCAATGCTTTTGATCATTACACTAATAGAGCAAAAAAATACTCCTTATACGACCTGGGGACTTTTGATTGCATTAGCGACTGTGCAAACAAGTCATTGCGAGATTCCCAGGAGCAGCAATAGTTAAGAAATCATTGCCAGTCATCAGTTTTAAAAGACTACAAATCCCAGGGGTCATTGCGGGATCAACTCCCCCCCCCCATGCCTACGACAGTGTAATATCTGGACAATATATTGCAATAAATGCTAATAAACCCCACTTCCGCGTTCAATCCGTTTGCTTTCGGCTGATCCGCGTCACTTTAAGCCAAACCCGTATCTCAACACGGCGGCTCAACATTTAATCACGTGGCCGGACCGTAGTGCCGGGAATCTGAACGGATTCCTGCATCGCCTCGTTTGCTGAAGGGGAGAGGTTAACCCCTGAGAATCCGCTGTGGATTAACACCCACTCGGTCGCTGTCAACTCCTGCTATTTTTCAGCCGCGAAGTTAGATTCAAACATCCCGGCTGACAGGAGCCCCCAAGCCCTCCAGTGCCGGCGCCTCTGTTACCTGCGGGTCTCCAAGCCTTCGCTCGGTGTCGGTGTCGGCGCTGGCGCTGCCCATCCCCTCGCTCCAGCGCCGCTCCATCCCCGTGCTCGCCGGCCGGCTGTCCGCCCGCCAGCCCGCCACCGCTCCCCGGCGAGTTACCGGCGATCGCGCTCAGTTCCTCCTCCCTTCAGAATGTAGCCTCGGTGAGTGACGACAGCCCGGGAAAGGGCGGGCTCCCTCCGACGCGACCACGCACTGACTGACAGACTGTGGCTGGAGAGCGGTCGTTCGCCCGGTTCCCGCTCCGGGGTGATAAACTGAGTACAATTTCATTCTGCGAGGCAGGGCTCGGATAATTTGCATTGCTTTGCATTAACCCACTGAGCATTGGGCTCATTCACTTGCCAGAGGCAATGGTAGCTTGGGAGGTGGTGTCTTTTTTTATATATCTGTTTATAATTCAGTGCATCTAAGATTCGTTCTGTGTTGAAGCTTTTAAGAACCCAATAAGCAGTATCAGTTTTCATTAAGTAATATTTAGTCCGCAAGGCCATTAGATATAAGAGCAGAATTAGGCCATTTGGCCCATCTAGTCTGCTCTGCCATTTCATCATGGTTGATCTGTTTTCCCTCACAGCCCCAATTTCTTGCCTTCTTCCCGTATTCCTTCATGCCCTGACTAATCAAGAATCTATCAACCCCTGCCTTTAATATGCCTTAAATATTTGCATGATTTAGTTGGCGCAACAGGTTTCAAAGACGTTCTGCCATTGCTACCTCTGTAGAAATCCTGTCACAAACAGGAGAAAATCTGCAGATGCTGGAAATTCAAGCAACACACACAGATTGCAGGAGGAACTCAGCAGGCCAGGTAGCATCTATGGAAAAGAGAACAGTTGACGTTTCGGGCCAAAACCTTTGGTCAACTGCAGTTTATTGGCAGCAGAGTCAATGGAATCCAGCGTACTCTCCTCATTGAACGTACCCAAGGTGGAAGTTTTATTTTTGTGATGGCACCAGAAAATGGACACAACTGCTCCATTCTCACTGGGAAACAAAAATACCTGGAGATGCTGGAAATCTGAAATAAAAAAACAGTAAACTTCCAGAAATAGTTAAGAGCTCAGAGAGCACCTGTAGAGGCAGACAAAAAGTTAGAAGTGTTTGGTCCGTGTTGTAATGGACAGTCATTGACTTTCCAATGACTCCCAACTCTCCAAAGATGTTGGCTGTCCTGAATATTTACAGTATATTTTGCTTTCATTGCAGAGGTTGGAAATTTGAAATAAAAACAGAAAATGCTGAAGTAATTAGCCAGTCAGTTAAAGTCAAAGTATAATTTATTATCAGAGTACATACATGTCACCACATATAATTCTGAGATTCTTTGTCCTGTGGGCATACTTAGTAAATCTATAGAACAGTAACTGTAAACAGGATAAATGGACAACAAACTGCGCATGGAAGTATAAATAAACAGCAATAAATAACAAGCATGAAATAACAAGATAAAAGAGTCCTAAAGTGTAATTATCCCTTTTTGTTCAACAGCCTGGTGGTTGAGGGCTAGTAACTGCTCTTGAACCCGGTGGTGCAAGTCCTGAGGCTCCTGTACCTTCTACCTGACAGCAGCAGTAAGAAAAGAGCATGGCCTGTGTGTTGAGCATCCCTGATGATGGAGGCTGCTTTTCTACAGCAATGTTTTATGTAGATGTGCTCAATGGTTGGGAGGGTTTTATCCGTGATGTACTGGGCCTAATCCACTACCTTTTGAGGATTTTCCACTCAAAGGCATTGGTGTTCCCGTGCCAAGCTGTAATGCAGCCAATCAGCACACTTTCCACTACACATCTATGGAAGTTTGCCAAGGTTTTTATGACATGCCGAATCTCCACAGACTCCTGAGGAAGTAGAGGTGCAATCATGTATTCTTCGCAATTATATGATGAGCCCAGGATAGGTCTGCTGAGAGAGTGACACTCAGGAATTTAAAGTTACTGACCCTCTTCACCTCTTCACTCTGATGATTACTGGCTCATGGACCATGGACCTCTGGCTTCCGTCTCCTGAAGTCTACAATCAGTATCTGTGGAGAGAAAAATAGAATTAACATCTCATCAAGATGCTCTTTTCAGCAGAAGTGAATGAAATATTAGAGATCAAATTTCCATTATAACGCTCAGAGCCAAATGACAAAATGGTCAATTAGTGGCTAACAGGGATCAGAGTCCAATTTATTATCACTGACACTCACTCAGTAGCCACTTTATAGGCACAGCACTGAGGGGCATATTCATGGTCTTCTGCTGCTGTAGGCAATCCACTTTAAGATTTGATGTGTCCTCTACATAATACTGTTGTAGTGCGTGGTTATTTGAGTTATAGTTACCTTCCTGCCAGCTTGAACCAGTCTGGCCATTGTTCTCTGGCTCCTCTCATTAACATTTTCACCCACAGAACTGTCATTCAGTGGACTTTTTTGTTTGTTTTTTGTACCATTCTCTATAAACCCTAGAGAGACTGTTGTGCATGAAAATCCCATGAGAACAGTGCTTTCTGAAATACTCAAACCATTCCATCTGGCACCCACAATCATTTCATGGTCAAAGTCACTTAAATCACATTTCTTCCAAATTCTGATGTGTGGTCTGAACAACAACTGACTCTCTTTACAACAACTGACTCCCTTCTTCTTTTGACTTTTAATGGCAGTTGGCAGTCCAACTTAAAGGTGCATTAACGCCACCAACTGGACTGGAGTGCGGTGTAGTAGATAATTGAAAAAAAACCTTACTACTTCTCTTTTTAAATGAAAGCTAAATTCCCCCAAAAAGCCCTATAGATTGTAAGTAATGAAAAACACTATTGTGAATTTAATTAAAGTCACTCACATAACTTAGCAAAGTTTTAAAATGAAGACTATCAACTCCCAAAACTGTAATCAAAACTGAACCTCTTGACCATGTCTGCATGCTTTTATGCATTGAGTTGTTACCACAATTGGCTGATTGGACATTTACGTTAACAAGCACGAGTAGGGGTGTACCTAATAAAGTGGTCACTAAGTGTATGTCATGAAATTTGTCATTTTGCAGCAGCAGTACAGTGCAAAATGTAACAAGATAATTGTAAATTACAATAAGAAATGTATAAAAATTAATAAATAGTGCAAAAAGTGAGCAAAATAATGAGTTGGTGTTCATTGGCTAAGAAATCTGATGGTGGAGAGGAAGAAGCTGCTCCTAAAATGTTGAGTGTGTGTCTTCATGATCCTGTACCTCCTCCCTGATGACACTAATGAGAAGAGGGCATGTCCTGGATATCGAGGGTGTCCAATCATGGATGCTGCCGCCTTGAGGCACCGCCTTTTGAAGATGTCCTCAGTGGTGGGGATGCTAATGCCCATGATAGAGCTGGCTGAATATACAACCCTCTGCAGCTTTTTTCAATCCTGTGCTTTGGAGCCTCTATGCCAGGCAGTGTTGCAACTGCTCAGAATGCTCTCCACTGTACATCTGTAGAAAATTGCTGGAGACTTTGGTGACATACCAATTCTCCTCAAACTCCTAATGAAATAAAGCTGTTATTGTGCATGGCGATTGCACCAAAATGTTGGGCCCGGGATAGATCTTCTGAGATATTGACTCTTAGGAATTTGAGGCATCTCATTCTTTCAACCACTGACCCCTCAATATGTTCTCTCAACTTCCCCATCCTGAAGTCCACAATCAATCCCTTGGTCTTACTGATGCTGAGTGCTAGGTTGTTGTTCTAACTCATTAAAGATAACTCCAAGAAAGAAGCTTATAATTATTACTAGGCCTTGGAATTGGGAGTATTTGAGAACTTTACAAACAAAGACTGAGAAATGGATAGGGCAAGGCACAATAGAATATGAGACCAAACTTCATTCCCTCAAAATTAAGCAATAAGCTGCAAGACCTTGGCCTCAATGCCTTCTTGCGCAACCGAATCCTCGATTTCCTCACTTGCAAACCCCAGTCAGCTTGGATTGGCAACACCATCTCCTCCACAATCTCCCTCAGCACAGATGCGCCACAAGGCTGTGTGATTAGCCCCCTATTCTATTTGCTTTAACACTTATGACTGCGTGGCTAAGCACAGCTCCAACACCATATTCAAGTGTTGGAGCTGATGACACCACTGTCATTGGCCAAATGAAGGAGGTGGTGATGAATCAGTATATAAGAAGGAGACTGCCAGTCTGGCCGAGTGGTGCCACAACAGCAATCTCTTACTCAACGTCAGCAAGACCAAGGTGCTGATTATTAATACAGAAGGAGGACACCAGAGGACAATGAGCCAGTCCTCATTGGGAGATCAGAGGTGGAGAGGGTCAGCAATTTTAAATTCCTCGGTGTTACTATTTCAGCGGATCCGTACTGAGTCCAGCACGTAAATATTATAAAGAAAGCACTGTAGTATCTCTACTTTCTAAGAACTTTGTGAATATTTGACATGTCATCAAAATCTTTTGACAAACTTCTATATATCTGCAGTGGAGAGTATATTGACTGGTGACATTATGGCTTGGTATTGAAACACCAATGCCGTTGAACAAAAAAGCCGACAAAAAGTGGAGGATATAGCCCAGTATAGCCCAGTTCATCATGTGGAAAGCTATTCCCCACCCCCCAATGCCTCACAGCATTGCGCACATCTACAAGGAGCGCTTTCACAACAACGCTGCGTCCATCATCAAGGACCTCCACCATCCAGGCCATGCTCTCTTTCTTGCTGCTGCCATCTAGAAGGTGGTACAGGAGCCTTAGAACCCACACAACCAGGTTCAGGAACAATTATCACCCCACAACCAACAGGCTTTTGAACCAGATGGGATAACTTCACTAACCTTCACTTACCCCATCACTGAACTGTTCCCATAACCTGTGGGCTCACTTTCAAAGACTCTTCCTCTCATGTTCTCAATATTTTTGCTTATTTATTATTAGTAGTAGTATTTTTTAGGAGTGTTGACAAAAATCAACACGAGGGTAATTACTTCTAATGTATACTTTACTGAACCCGCCAACAAATCTTCCCCATTTCTCATTTCAACTTCCAAGCCAGTTCTCCATAGCCCTTGGTCCCTTGATCTTTCAAAAATGTGTCTTCTTCCTCTTCAGATATCTCCAATGCTCTACAGTACTGTATTAACTACAGTACACTGTAGTAAGGTATTCTAGATATTTGCTGCTCCCTGTGGGAAATTGTTCCCACACACCCAGTTTTAAAGGACCAACTTCTAATCTTGTAACTATGTCTGCTTGCACAGGATTCTTCCACTAGTGGAACCACCTTGCCATCCACTCTACCATGCCACCTCTGAATCTTATCTGTTTCAATAAGGTTATCCCTCATTCAAGGAGCTGAGCCACAGAAGCTGACATGAGGGCATATGGCCAAAAGCTTGATCAGGACTCAAGGTGTTCAGAAGAAACTTAAAGGAAGTTAGAAGGAGATGCAGAGAGTTTCAGGGAGGGAGCCAGATTTAGGGTCTGAGCAGCTGAAAGCATCAACTAAAGCAATTATATTTGTAAATCAATAATAGTGCTCAAACAACATTGAGAATTAAAGGGTTGTATAGGTACAGAGATAGCGAGGAGTTGGATCAGAAAGGGATTTAAGAATTCTGAAACTATGTTGTGTGATGAGAGGACTAGATGAGGATGGTAAGGACCCAACTACTGGAGTATCCGAGACTAGAATTGAGACACGATTTTGAGACTGAGATGAGAACGGGGTTCTTCACTAGATGCTAGATGAGAACCTGATGAGACCAGATGAGAATCCAAATGAGACAGAAATTCTAAACGCAATTGCAGACTGACACAAAGTTGAGTTGATGACTGAGCAGCGAACTTGAATTCAGGTGCTTTTAAAATAGCTAAATCTTGGTGCCAAAACATGGCAGCAATTAGAAGAGTGGACCAAAATCTTTAAGGGGACCGTGCCAGTTATCTATACTCCAGAGAACTGGAGCACCTAAACTTTGGGAGCTGGCACAGTCAGGCGCATACCGTAACACGTTACTTCATTCGGATGTAATATAGGGCAAGAAATGCAGGAGTGAAGGGTTAATATTACTTGGTGAGGGATAGAACCTGAAATGCCATTACAAAGACAGTGCCTCTACTTTATTAGAAGTTTATGTAGATTCAGCATGTCATCTAGAACTTTAACAAACTTCTATAGATGCACAGTAGAATGTATCCTGACTGGAGGCATCATGATGTGGTATGGAAACACCAATGCCCAGAAATAGAAAAGTCTTCAAAAATTGGTGGATACAGTTGCATCAGCATGAATTAAGCAGTTTGATGACCTGGTGGAAGAAGCTATCCCAGAACTTGCTGGTCCTGGCTTTTATGCTGTGGTACCGTTTCCCGGTTGGTAGCAGCTGGAACAGTTTGTGATTGGGGTGATTCGGGTCTCCAATGACCCTTTTTACACACCTGTCTTTGTAAACGTCTTGAATAGTGAGAAGTTCACAGCTACAGATGTGCTGGGATGTCCGCACCACTCTCTGCAGAGTCCTGCGATTGAGGGAAGTACAGTTCCCATACCAGGCAGTGATGCTCTCAATTGTGCCCCTATAGAAAGTTCTTAGAATTTGGGGGGGAATACCAAACTCCTTCAACTATCTGAGGTGAAAGAGGCACTATTATGCCTTTTTCAACACACAGCTGGTATGTACAGATCAAGTTAGGTCCTCGGTGATGTTTATACTGAGGAAGTTAAAGCTGTTCACCCTCTCAACGCCAGATCCATTGATGGCTATAGGGGTTAGTCTGTCTCCATTCCTCCTGTAGTCCACAACCAGCTCCTTTATTTTTGCAATATGGATGAAGAGGTTGTTTTCTTGACACCACTGTGTCAGGGTGATGACATCTTCTCTGCAGGCTGCCTCATTATTATTTGAGATTAGGCCAATCAGTGTAGTGTCGTCAGCAAATTTAATTAGCAAATTGGAACTGTGAGCGGTGATACAGTCATGGGTATACAGAGAGTAAAGGAGGGGGCTCAGGACACAGCCCTGGGGGGCACCTGTGTTGAGGGTCAGAGGGGTAGAGGTGAGAGAGCCCATGCTTACCACCTGCCCCGATCTTACAGGAAGTCCAGGATCCTAAGAAGAATGTGGTAACACGCCTCAATGAATAATACATACATACTTTGATAATAAATTTACTTTGAAGTTTGAACTTTGAATCTAAAGTAGTATAGCTTTGGATGAGCTCCTCCTTATAGAGGATATTAATAAATGAGACTAGCCAGGAGTGGAATGCAAGGATAGATGAGGAGATAGAACAGGGATGAAATCAGACAACGTTACTGATGTGGACGTAGGTGAGATTAGTGGAGGCACATTTGTCTGATTAGGTTTATGGGCCTTTAATTATTTAGCTAATGCCTAAAATCACTAAGTAATTTTGCTTTGCACTGTTGTAACTATATGTTATAATTATGTGGTTTTTGTTAGCTTTTAAGTCGGTTTGTCATGTGTTTCTGTGATATCATTCTGGAAAAACATTGTATCATTTCTTAATGCATGTATTACTAAATGACAATAAAAGAGGACTGCGTGTCCTCATAATCTAATCTAATCTAATCTAATAAACTATTTACTTAAGCACTGTAAATCCATAATCCTGTGCCACCTGTGCATTGTTACTGTGCTGTAGGTAAGGTGATATACCTTAAAATCACTTGCCCCAGTGGCTCTGGCATTCACCAGCATAAAGTACTTTGAGAAGCTGGTTACAGAACACATCAACTCCAGTCTCCCAGGCAAACTCAATCCACTGCAATTTGCTTATCACTGGAACAGGCCTACAGCAGAAGCCATGTTTTTGGCCCTACCCTCAACTCTGCGGCATCTGTGTAATAAAGATAGCTACATCAGATTGTTAACCATTGATAGTCATTGAGGCTGGTTACCACGTTCTTCTTAGGCACTGGTATAATTGAAGCCTGCTTGAAGCAGGTGGGTACCTCAGACTGTCAAAAGAAGAGGTTAAAGATTTCATTGAACACTCCACTCAGTTGATCAGCACAGGTCTTTTGTACATGGCCCTGTTCATCATCTGGGCTGGATACTTTCTGTGGGTTCATCTTCCTGAAGGATGCTTGCACATCTGTCTCAGAGACTGAAACCACAGGATCATCAGAGGCTGTGGGAACTCATGATGGTTCCTCCACATTTTGATGGTCAAAGTGAGCAAAGAAGGCATCGAACCCATCTGGAAGTGAAGCCCTGTGCTTGTCTATGTCTCTGGATTTACATTGTAAGGTGTGATAGCATTCAAGCCCTGCCACAACTGCCGAGCAACCATTCATTGTTTCATTACTTAAAGGGATACTTAACATTTGATGTTCATTCTTGTTGGAGCTACAGGTATAAAGAAATTTGTAATTAATGCTCTTATTACGTATGCAGCAAACCAATATATTTTTAAAACTAGGAGCAGCGTAATCTCATTATCCATTGAAGATTTTTTTACTTTCATTATAACTTTGAGTTTGCACTCCATACATTTACAGCTCCACTTGAATAAATCCAAACCATTCACTTCATTCAACATGAATTCCCAACTTTATGATGGATTATCACTTCATGCATTATGATAATTTATTCTCCCCTCAGCACTTTCTGTTTTAACCACACCTTTAAATTCAACCCAGTTTTTCAATCTTGTTTTCGAAAGAATTACAAAGAAACTCATCTAATTTGTCTTTTAAGGAAACCTAATAAGAAAGACATTCAAAAAGCTACCGAGTTAACAAGGATTAGTTATTTTCTTGTGAAAACTGCTTTAATAATCTATGTATTTATGTATTTATGTGTGAAACTAAGACACTTGCCATACTTCTGTGTGGTACAGAGCTCTCTAATGTTATCCCTCTAGAGAATTCATAGGGACTGGCTGTTTTATTACTTTACATTTGGCCAATGGAGATATCAGCGAAGCAACACACATCAAAGTTGCTGGTGAACGCAGCAGGCCAGGCAGCATCTCTAGGAAGAGGTACAGTCAACGTTTCGGGCCGAGACCCTTCGTCTGGACGAACTGAAGGAAAAGCTAGTAAGAGATTTGAAAGTGGGAGAGGGAGGGGGAGATCCAAGATGATAGAAGAAGACAGGAGGGGGAGGGATGGAGCCAAGAGCTGGAGAGGTGATTGGCAAAAGGGATACGAGAGGATCATGGGACAGGAGGCCTAGGGAGAAGGAAAAGGGGGGGGGGAACCCAGAGGATGGGCAAGGGGTATAGTCAGAGGGACAGAGGGAGAAAAAGGAGAGAGAGAGAAAGAATGTGTGTATATAAATAAATAATGGATGGGGTACGAGGGGGAGGTGGGGCATTAGCGGAAGTTAGAGAAGTCAATGTTCATGCCGTCAGGTTGGAGGCTACCGAGACAGAATATAAGGTGGTGTTCCTCCAACCTGAGTGTAACA
The DNA here is from genome assembly GCF_030028105.1 of Mobula birostris. Taxonomy (NCBI): domain Eukaryota; kingdom Metazoa; phylum Chordata; class Chondrichthyes; order Myliobatiformes; family Myliobatidae; genus Mobula; species Mobula birostris. The sequence goes on along the minus strand of NC_092373.1, from coordinate 118,714,501 downwards.
TTGGCTTCTCAAACTTCCGCTAATGCCCCACCTCCCCCTCGTACCCCATCCGTTATTTATTTATATACACACATTCTTTCTCTCACTCTCCTTTTTCTCCCTCTGTCCCTCTGACTATACCCCTTGCCCATACTCTGGTTTTTTCCCCCCCTCCCCCTTTTCCTTCTCCCTGGGCCTCCTGTCCCATGATCCTCTCATATCCCTTTTGACAATCAACTGTCCAGCTCTTGGCTCCATCCCTCCCCCTCCTGTCTTCTCCTATCATTTTGGATCTCCCCCTCCCCCTCCCACTTTCAAATCTCTTACTAGCTCTTCCTTCAGTTAGTCCTGACGAAGGGTCTCGGCCTGAAACGTCGGCTGTACCTCTTCCTAGAGATACTGCCTGGCCTGCTGCGTTCACCAGCAACTTTGATGTGTGTTGCTTGAATTTCCAGCATCTGCAGAATTCCTCGTGTTTGAGATATCAGCCAAGCTTGATAAGGTTATTTACATAGTTTTTTTATATAGAAATAGTTGTTAGCAAAGTGATAAGAATCAGAAATACAAATCAATTTCACACTCTAACTAAAATAGAAATGCTAGAGATACTCACTAGGTCAGCCAGTATCTGTGGAGTCAGGACTGAGTTAATGTTTCATTAGGATTGGAAAAAAAATGAAGACAAGTTTGTCCTAAATTGGGGTGTAGGGAGTGTTGGAGAGAACAAAGAGAATGCCTGTGATCAAGTGGAGATCAGGGTTGTTGTAAACACTGTATGCGTGTGTGATGAATGTATGTATTCACAGGTGACTTGCCTGGAGGAGCGTGAAAGAGACTATGATGAATGAGTGAAGGCAGGGAAAGAAAATAAAGCACACAAAAAGTGCTAGAGGAACTCAGCAGGCCAAACAGCATCTATGAAAAACAGTAAACAGTTGACATTTCGGGTGAGACCCTTCATCAGGACTGGTGCTAGACCCTTCAGACAGTCCTAATGGAAGGTCTCGGCACGAAGCGTTGTCTGTTTTACTTTTTTCCATAGATGCTTCCTGGCCTGCTGAGTTCCTCCAGCATTTTGTGTGCATTATTTTGATTTCCAGCATCCGCAGATTTTCTCTTGTTTGAAAGAAAATAAGGACAAGTTTAAAGTTGAAAGTTAATTTATTATCAAAGTATGTATACGATGGTAAAACCTTGAGATTTATCTTCTTGCAGGCAGCCACAACCTTTTATTTAGCCTACAACATTATTTATGCACACACCTTTGGGACAGTGGTATAGAAACAGGATGACATGAAAACATTGTCATAATATTTATCTGATTACTTATTAGACTCGTTGTGCAACAGGCCTATGTGAACATGACTGCAATGTAAAGGGTTTATGGAGCTTGGGAACAGTTTCCTAACTCCATCCAAGGTGGACAATTTCAATCCTAGTGTAACTGCCAAATGTGTGGCCTATGGGTTTTGAGGATCATATTTATCAAACTTTTGAAGAAATAAGATGCTTTGCTTCTCATAGTAATCTTGAAAAATAAAGATAGGAAACAAGATTCTGTGACTTCTTTAATCTCCAATGAAAAGGATAAGTGGCATCCTTAGGAATTTATTTTGGTGATTTGGAAGTCACTGACCTACACGCTGATTTAAATTGCTACAGCTCCTTTGGGTGTTCTGGGGTTTGGACCCAGCAATGGTGGTGACTCGGAGTGGACCTGCATACCCCTGTGCCTACTGAGTGTTTATCCTTCTTGGTAATGGAGGCCATGGAGTCTAAATGTGCTGTCAGAGAAGTTTAGCACATACCCGAAGTCGATTTTCTTCACTTAAAATTGCTGCTTGGCACTCATATGGCATGAATTTTGCTCTCACCAGTTGTCAAGCCATGCCTGAATGTTTTCTTGGTACTGGTGCATGCAGACATAGACTACCTCACTTTTAAGTGGCTTTGAGGATCATTGTTGATGGAACATTCTGTACAATCATCAATAAATTTTCCCACTTCTGACCTCATCATGGAAGGAAGTCCTTTGGGAAAGCAGCTGAAGATGGTTGTGCCTAGGACACTTCCCTGATAAACAATGGAATGATTTCCTTAGACTCTGATGATAGACCTCCAACAGCCATATCCATCTATATTAGAGATATGATGAGAACCACTGTTGTGTTTTCCCCTTGATGCTTATTGAATTAATTTCTAGTGGGGTGGCTTGATGCTACTCTCGATTGATAGAATGTCACTTCATGTCAAAGATACTACATTCAACTCAAATTTCAAATTCAGTAGTGTGGTTCTTGTTTAGACCAAGCCTGTGATAATATCTTGAACTGCTGAAATTGAAGTTGGGCATTGTCAAGAAGATGATTAGTGATAGATAACACTTTATGTCACAGACTTCATATTCCGAGGAAGATAAAGGATCTCATTGGATGGACCTCATCCAATGTGGACTTCAGATCGAGAGTCTCCTCGGGAACGATCACATCAGGCTGGCACTCACTCGAGAAGGATATTATAACTGGATACACAATCTCAGCGATCCTCTTTACCCTGACCATCACCATGCTGGGTAAGGCAGCCAAAGTGGAGTATAGAGGCCCTCTGACCAAGACAGGCAGGTGGCAGCCCTCAGTCAGAGCCTTGGTGACAGCTACATCAGTCCCAGGCAGTAGATGGATTAGAGAGGGGTTAGAGAGGCTCATAGCATGGACAAGAGTGACCTTTAAGCCAGAGAAATCCAGGTCTCTGGTGTTAAAGCAAGGCAGACTCACAGAGAAGTTCTGTTTCTCCTTCGATAGTATTGTTTTCCCATCCACCTCTGAGAAGCTAGTCAAGGACTTGGGGAAGGTCTTTGACTGCAGCTGAAGAGGTGCGAAGCCACCCAGAAGACCAGCAAGGAGTTAGAAGTCTGGCTCACCAATGTGGACAAGTTGGCCTACCCGGCAAGTTCAGGCCTGACATCCTCCCTTGAGTTGTTTGGCCCATGCTTATATATGAGGTACCCATGTCAACAGTTGAGGCTCACAAAAGAAAGATCAGTGGCTGCTTTCAAAGATGGCTGGGCCTCCCATGTAGCCAAAGCAAGGTGTTGCTCTGTACGAAG